>NW_019029006.1:0-531780 GCF_002105155.1 Lobosporangium transversale | reverse complement strand
GCCACAAAGATAATCCACCGTTATAAATATGGCAAGACTCTTAAAGAAGAGAAGGCTTGCTAGAACATCAATCATCGACGAAGATGAACATCAAGGTAGTTTAAGAGGTCTTGAGACTTTCTTATTGTGAAGCTTTAGGAATAACTGTATAATACAACGGTTCACATTTCTCGAGCCCAAAAGAGATATATTCGTGATTTCTCGTTTCTTTCCCTTCAGTTTTAACTGTCGTCTATTTTATTCTATTTCAATATCTTTCCTACCACTACTAGAGGGCTTTAACTGTAGTCGGTTCTTCTTCTTCTGCAGCTTCTCTAGCCTTCCTAATCGCCAATGTCTTTTGAAGGCTTGGCTGATATATGGGTGGTACAGTTCCTTTATCCTCTACCAAAGGCAAGAACGAGACTTGAGGACGTGACTCCAACATGCGCTTAACCAAAATATTCCATAGCCAGGTCGGCATATTTTTAGTGAGGTAGCGAATAATCCTAGCCTTAAGATCCTGTATTTTTCAATAAAAGCAAAGCCTTATAAATGCATGCTTCCTCTACGTCTTTTTTGTTTCTTCGAAAACTATTGCGAATTGCATATTTGCATGATTGCACAATGATCACATTACCGTTGCTGCTAGCGTGGAAAGTGTTCGTCCATGCTCAAAGGCGGCCTTGATAACTGGGTAGCGCTCTGCTTTATATTCCTTGAACGCGTCTACCATTTCATTAACTTCTGTTGAATCCAGTACACTGATCCAGTTTGCTAATGCCACGGCATCCTGGATCGCATTCATAGCGCCAGCGCCACCAGCTGGATGAACCTGAAAGAAAAAAAGAGTGCCATTTTTTTTTTTTTTTTTTTTTTTTTTTTTCGTTAGTAAATATTGTTCCGTTGTATACTCCGCAATCATTCAGGGCGTTAAAATGAAAAAGACCGGACGGTCAACAGTTTTCATTGCCCATGCTCTTCTTTTGTTCATTTAACAAGGTTACCTTGTGACAAGCTGCTCATATAAACAAATGCATTTCAATAAAAGAGCGTAGAAAAGAGTATGAGAAAAAGCACAGCAGTAATCAAACATTGCGGAGAATTCATAAACATATATCAACCATTATACTGTATATAAAATTGGTGGCATTACCATCACCAATCAGGACCGTCCTTCCTGAGTACCATGTGTCAAAAACCTTTTCTTCCAACATAACCTTAGTGACCAACGGCGTGTTATCAATAAGATCTCCAATGGTCATATCATTGTTCTTGCCTCCGGGCAATGGGAAGTCTCGGACCTCTTGGCACATTGCAATTGCAGCTTCAGGACCCCATTCTGAGTTTTGGAAACTATCGTGGCCCTTGGAGCTTTCACTGTCCAGGTACTGAATCACACTCCAACAGAATATATTACCTTTGGCTGTCATACATCCCCACTTGTATCCACAAATAAAAGAGAAGGATGAATGGTTGGTGCTAGTTTATAAAGATGACTTGCATAGATCCACCAAAGATATATTTTTTTCACTTCATTCCAGTTTACTTACAGAGTATGGTTTGTTGTCCCCAATGACTGATTTGAAATGACAGATGGGGTCGGTGAGCTCAGGATACATTTCAGGATCCATTGGCTTGGTCTGTCCGACAAGACAAATACAGCTGAATGGTAAAGCACCATCATCAGAGGCTGGTAGCTGACCCTCATTCTTTAATGATTCATAAAGGCTTTGTCGGACCGTACTATAAGCACCATCAGCTCCGACAAGAATATCGCCCTCTGCAATTGTCTTGTCTGAGAATTGGATTTGGACACCATTCTCTAAGCTTTGCTTTATGGACAGGACTTGCTTCCCTAGAAAAATCTTGCTAGACGGGACCTGTCGAAATAATAAGTTGTGAAAGACAGAGCGAGAAACGATACGAGGCGCAAATCCTCCTCTGAATGAAAAAAAAAAAAAAAAAAAAAAAAGACAAAAGAATGGTCGTTGAATAGCTGAGGTTGTACATAGCATACATGTATCGTAATTACATCTTGCTTTCTTGAAACAACTATGAATTACTTACAAATTGGCTGCTGCCCTGAAATCCATTGAGTACTCTCTTTTACGATCCTCATTGTATTGATCAATCGAATGGAAGGTCTTTCCAAGGCTAATAAGCTCGTCATAGATACCAATCTGCTTGAACAGAGGGATCACGTTTGCGGCCAGCGACAATGCCGATCCTTTTTTTTTTTTTTTTTTTTTTTTTTGAACAAAGCACACAATCAAATCATAATTGAAGTCAGTCAAAGAGATCGTTAAAAAATGTAGTTTTTTTTTTTTTTTTTTTTTTTTTTTTTTACATTGCCATCTTGAAAACATGAATGCGCTAGTTTTACCCAAAGGTTTGATTTCTGTCACACGATCAAAGAGTTCATATGGAACACCAGCTTTCTCAAGGAGAATGGCTAATGTGAGTCCAGCGATACCGGCGCCCACAATCAGAACCTTGGGTTTGCCAACTGATTTGATCAAAGGATGTTCTGCCGACATTTATTCGCACGTGTATAATGTTGACAGTAAAAAAAAAAAAGAAAGAAAGAAAGAAAGAAAAAAAGATGATAAAAAGAAGAAATGTAAAAGAAAAAGAAATAACACAAGCACGAAGGCATGAACGAATGACCCCAAGATGAGTAATGTCATCTTCATTCTCTCTCTTTCGTCCAAGTTTCCTGTTTGCAATAATAATAAAAAAAAACCTAATATCTGTGTAACAGATCTCCAATTGAATTAAATACCAGTGGAAATTTGCTCTTGGGGCTGAATTATAATTTGTTACCTTGGGTGTAAGCTTCTGTCATGAGTGAGAAGGGATCCTTGTCTCCTTTCTCTTTTTCTTGACATGGTTTTTATGATGAGGTTGCTTATTTATCTATATCTCGTTATTGGATGTATTTGAAAGAGGGGGTTATTTGAAATAAACGTAAGCATTCCATTCATTCATTCATCCAAAAAAAAATAAAATAAAATAAAATAAAATAAAATAAAATGCGTTCAATGTTATGCAGTTAATCGATGTTTGAAAGGTTTGTAGATCTAAATGAATGAGCATAGGATTTGAACGCATTTTTTTTTAAACCCATTTCCTTATTTTAATAAATATTTTTATTGTATCATTCAGATGCATGGTTTGTAACTGCAACTCGTTGCTTTAGTTGTCCACTCCTGATTTCGTTTGTGTTTCCACCCTAGCTGCCATGCTCATCTGAGTCATGTCTATCATCTCCATTCGAGGCAATGGTACTGCTATTACCACTGCTATTGTTACTATCGCTACTACAGCTGTCAGACCTGCTATCAGTCCTGGCTATTAATGCCGTTGTTGTAGTCATCGAGCTTTTTCCAGTTATTGGTACACTGGCACCATTCATCTCCTTTACTTCTGCACCTTCTCTTGTTCCTACTCCAACTCCCGCTGCTGCATCCGCCTCTTTCCCTAACCCATGATTCTTATTTTCAACACTACCACTATTACTATCGCTATTGCTCTCCAGATGGTCATCCATGCGACGACGGCGCCTCTTTTTGGGCGGAGGCACTGTAGTACGGGTCTTGTACAGGGATGGCTGGTCTACAGGCTTGACTGTGCCGTAATCTTCAATCCTGGGAAGAAATGCTACCTGTGGACGATTTGAAGCCATTTTGCGAAGCGCCATCATCCATAGCCAACGTGGCATATGACGCGAAATGAAGCGAACAATTCTCCCTGAAATGCTCTGTTAGAGCAGGACCAAAAACCATTATTAGAAGAGGAGGAGGGGCTTTTTGTTATCATTGCTATTGTAATTATTGTTATTATTGTTATCTTTTTCTCTTTTTTTTTTTTTTTTTTTTTTTACCTTTTCAATGATCTTGCTAAACATTTTGGAGCTTTCAAATGCATCCATAGCATGGGGGTACCGTTCTCGTTTGTATTCTTGAAATATCTTGTTCATATCACTGACATCATTAGATCTCAGCACATTGATCCAATTCGCCAGTGTAATAGCATCTTGCATCGCGTTCAAGGCTCCTTGACCTCCTGAGGGATTCATCTTGTGGCATGCATCACCTATCAGAACAATCCGTCGATCATACCATGTTTCAAAGATCTTTTCTTCCAGCATCACTTTTGAGATCAACTCTCTGTCAGTCCGATCGATCAAATCCCCCAAAGTCCTTGTCTTTTTCTTTTGCTGCGTCTGTTCCTTTTTATGGAAACTGTTGCCGTTGTTATTGGTACCGGTATTGATTTTGTCAAGATTTGTGTCAGAATCTATATCTGAATCCTCTCTTGTGCAAGAAACTGGTCCGACATTGACACCCGAAATTGGAAAATCGCGTACTTCTTTACACATAACCTCGGCTGCTTCAGGTCCCCATTCTGAATTTCGGAAACTATCATTTGCTTTTGAAGTAACCTTATTGAGATGATGTACCACCATCCAACATATAATATTACCCTTTGTCGTAAACGTCACCCACTTTGAGTATTGAGAAGGAAGGTAAAAAAAAAAAAAAAAAAAAAAAAGAATGGATACGATGATGACTTGAATAATTTGATGCAAAGTAGAAGGAAACAATCAATGGATTACAAGTATACTGCCCATTTACCGTATATGGCTTATTGTCACTCAAGACACAATCAAAACTACATTCTGGAGTTTTCAACTCTGTGAACTCTTCAGGATCCAGGGGCCGAGTATGTCCTACGAGACAGGTACAACTATATGGCAGATCCTCTTGATCCGATGTCGGTAACCGACCTTCACGCTTCATATCCTTATACATGGACTGTCGAACACTCGAGTAGGCACCATCGGACCCAACGATGATATGTCCGTAGTAAACTGAATTGTCTGCACACACAATCGTCGCCTCCTTTTCATTTTGGCGGATCTGTAAAACACGCTTGGAGAGGTGGACCTTGTGCGGTGGGATTTGATTGAGAAGGATCTCATGGATTGCAGGACGACTGATCATGTAACCGTCGTATCCACCCCTACACAAATATACATGCATGCATGTACAGGGATATGAAAATGAAAATGAAAAAAAAAAAAAAAAAAAAAAAAAACGTTGGTAAAGAATAAGACTTTTTTTTTTTTTTTTTTTTTTTTTTTTCATTTTTCTAAAAGTGAAGGATTTCATGGATAAAGATTGGTCCTTGTAATGATTTTCAAAAGACTTTACATTTCTGCAGCAGGTTTTGAGTCAAGGACGAAATCGATCTCTAGGTTTTCTTTATAGACCTGAGTTGTGTATCGGACTAGAGCCTTGTCAATGAACTCCTCATAGATCCCAAGTTGTTTCAACAATGGAATGATATTAGCACCCATCGAAAGCGCTGATCCTTTTTTTTTTTTTCCAAGAGAAAAAATATAAAAGGGTATTTTGTTTGTAAAGACATTAGTTTTTTCAGTAATTTATTAGAGTAACAAGCAGCAGCAGCCATAATACCAGCAAGCAGTAATAATAATATCGTTTACCTAATGGTCTAATAACCGAAGCTCGTTCGAAAATTTCATATGGGATACCTGCACGTTCCAACAATACCCCCAAAGTAAGGCCCCCTAAACCACCGCCAACAATTAATACTTTGGGCTTTGCGGACATTTTTTTTTTTTTTTTTTTTTTTTTTGTGGATGGAATGTAATATATGCTGATAAATATGAGAGAAAGAAAGGGGAGATCAACTGCTAGTATGGCGGTGATTTAGTGAGGAGGAAAAGGAGCCAAGGAGGTATATCCAGAGCTCTATACTAAAGTATTGTAGCGTATATTAAATCGCAAGTGAAGTATGACAAGGTGAGTGCTATACAATGGATGAGTTTGGCATTGCGCGTGAATATGTATGGTGAAGTATTGGCAGAGAAAAGATGAATGAAGGCAGGCAGAAGAACAGAAGAACAGAAGAAAGAAGGAAAAGAAAAGAAAAGAAAACTTCAGGATACTTTTTTTGTGTTCCTTCATGTCACTTTATCTCCTTTGAATTCAGCACAGCACCATGGAAAATGACCCATCCGTTTGATTCTTGGTCAAATAATGAATTGCCTTGAAAAGGCACAAAAACTCAAACTTTAACAGAAGCATTAAACATGTAAAGACAAAACACGCTTCTAAATAGGAAAAAAAGGACGAGTCCAAGTTCATCCTTGAAAAAAAAAAAAAAAAAACGCCTTAGCCGGGTTCGAAAACCCGTAAACTAGTATTGATTTTTTTTTTTTTTTTTTTTTTTTTTTTCAATCGTGTTAATTCACAGTATCCTCAAGCACTGACTTGCTCAAAGAGGAAAGTGATTGTCTCTTCATTATACTTTTGCTCTTGTGCATTTGTACAACAATCAAAGAACCCACTCTTTGTATTCACATTCACATTCACATTCACATCCCATGTCACGTCTCTTGCTCTTTTCATACACATGAGCATGTATCCCAGTGAAAATCAAAAGGCGTTTTCTTTATTCTTATTAAAAATCTTGCATATGCACCCTTATTGCTAAACAAGGACATTAGAAAGGAAAGAACTTTGCCTCGGTGTTGGAAAATGGTAATTTTTTTTTTTTTATTTGAAAAAGTAGCATTAATGATTTTAATTAACGAATACGCATGGAGATTTATATAAAAATTACTAAATTGTTATTTTAGCGATAAAATCTATGGACTATCTGGTAATGATAACGATGATGATGATGACAATGATGACCTTCTGGACGAAAATGCTGATGATTTATCCTTTGCGTTCGATGCATCAGCTTTCGCAACTGTGGATGTAGTAGCAACAGTAGAAGTGGTGCTTCTTGATTTACTATCCTCACTGTTGCTTCTTCCTTCACTATTCATGGCCTGATCATCCATCCCATTCTCAACTTGTTCCTGCACCTTCTGGCCCAATATCGACGACAGTGTTGTGTCTATGGCACCATTACTACTGCTACTTGAGTATTCCGGTTGTTGCTGTTGCCCGGCCTTTGCTGCATTGAGAGTTGCTCTCCAGTTCTGCTTGAGCAAACTCAAGATTCCAGCACTTGGGGTCGAAGAACCTGATGATGCTTCCGATGTCAGCATTGATCCTCCACTTTCATCCTGACTGACATGCTGATCCAGCTTCAGCTTGAGGTTTGCGAGTTGGTAGATTTGTTCCTCAATCGTACCTTTGGCTATCAACTTAATTACCTCCACATCTCTTGTCTGACCCACACCTAAGCAAAGTCCACAACAAAGGGAAAAAGTATTTAAACATTTAGCTTCTCCAGAGTCTTGCCCTCAGAAAAAAAAAAAAAAAAAAAAAAAAAAAAAAAAACAGCTAAAACTTACGATGAGCACGGTCTTCGGCTTGCTTATCATTGTGAGGATTGAAATCAAGATCATACATGATCACAACATTAGCTCCTGTCAAGTTGATACCGAATCCACCAGCCTTTGTGGACAACAGAAAGATCTTATAGCTGTCATCCTCATTAAACGAGTCAATCAATGGCTGACGTTCATCCACTTTGGTTTGTCCATCCATCCGCAGATATTTTAGCTTCATGGTCTGAAGGATCGATTCGAGGATATCCAGTACCATCGTGAACTGTGAGAAGATCAACACTCGCGACTTTTCTTCATTAATAATCTTGGGCAGTAGTGTCTCCAACACCTTAACTTTGCCTGCATGCATCCATTGATCCCCTGGTAAAGCAAACCTATTGATGCTCTACATGAAGCCGATAAATAAATAAATAAATAAAAAAAAAAAAAGGAAGGTGTTAGATAGTAACTAAAACCAAAATGGAAATTCTTCTCATTTGAAGCCTTCCTCTCCCTTTCCCACTTGGATTTCCTTACCTTGTATTGCTTACACATCCGATGGATTTCAAAGTCTGTCATAACCGTCATATCCTCTTCAATCAAATCTACATTCGAGTCACAAAACTCAACCTCTTTTGTGATCGCTTTAGCAATCTTCTTGATTTTATCATCTGTGTACAGCTCTCTGAACAGCATCGGATGATCTGCAGCCTTGCGCATCTGCATCAACATATTCGCCACCTGGTCCTTCATCTTTTTTGTAGATGCTGCTGCTATCTTCTTCTTCTTGGCTGCTTCGACTTTCTTCAATGCCTTCGCGCGGGCTTTGGGGTCGAGGCCGTCCAGCTCAATCGGGTCTAACGTACTGCTACCGTCTTCCGCACCGTCAGCTAATGCCTCCTGCATCGCAGAACTGGCCATGATCCGATCATAAAGAACCCTCTGATCTGGATGCAAGTCGCAAAAAATGATCTTTTGCACCTTACGCGGCATACTAATCACATGCATTTTCTTCCTCCTTAATACAAACGGTGCCAGCAAATGTCGTGCTCGAACAATACGCTCCTGTGAAAGCAGTGTAGTCTTTTCGCTATTAGCATCGGTCTTGACTTTGAACATGGTTCGCAATACCTCTTCGTGCTCCGAAAACAAATCAGGCATGATAAAGATCAAGAGTGACAACAACTCCTCCAAGTTGTTTTGCAAGGGCGTTCCCGTCAAGAGTAACCGAAAGGGCGTCTTGATCGACATCAATTGCTTGTACCGTGCACTTGTACAATTCTTGAGCATATGGCCTTCATCTAAAACAATACCCTTGAATCGACGGCGATTCAAAAATTTGCGTTCATCATTGTTGCCTGTGGCTATGGCATAGGTCGTGACAATGACATTATAAGAGTTATCCTCCTCCAAATCATATCGCATCTCCTCACGCTCTGCTTGAGATCCATAGTAACATCTGACATTAATGCTGGGACAAAAGTTTGCGAACTCCCGGAGCCAGTTGTCCAACACTGAGGATGGTACAATGATCAAAAATGGGCCTTCCTCTCCATTCTCAAGGAGATGTGCCAAAAATGCAATCACTTGCGCCGTTTTTCCCAGACCCATCTACAAAGGAAAATGAAAGAAGAAAGCAAAATACGAGGTCAATATACCAAGTACTATGGGTTATGAAGGGTGTGTTTCATTACAAACTGTAAGTTGCAATGAGCATAACTGTTATTGAGTACTATCCAAAAAAAAAAAAAAAAAAAAATCATCTCACCTCGTCCGCCAAAATGCCAGACAGTTTTTTGCGCCATAGAAGAGCCAACCAGTTAACTCCCAAAAGTTGGTAACCTTTAAGTTGAAATCCGGGCGCCATGTTACTAGGTTGCTGACGGATGAATCCTTTCATCGCCTTTCTGCCTTCCTCAGTCTGCTCAAGCTTATCTGCATCCAGCTCAAGCAGTTCCATGCCAGGACTTTCGTCTTCCCCATCCTCAACGTCCTTATCCCCTTCTTTTTTGCTATCTTCGCTTTTGCGTTCAGCCAGTTTTAAGTTCTGAGGACTTCCAAAGAGCTTTCCGTTTTCGCCTCCACACCAAACGCTCAGTGTGCTAGCTAAATCCTCACGCACTCGATCAACTGTCTTGAGCATTGTGTCCACCGCACGAATGGCATCTGTGGTCGTCAGGTAGTTGTTCACCATTTTTTCGCCCACACCCTTAGTCTTACGGAGGGTTACACAAAGATGATCATAGTTGTCAAATGGACGTAAACCAATTACACCCGTTGCTTGTGTCTTGGAACATCCTGTCAACTCTTGCAATTCCAACATGCCTGCCTCATTGAAGAACTGCAACGCGCGCTCCTCTTTACGATCTTGTGCCTTATATACATTAGGACCATCATCATCAAAACCACCATCAGACGAAAACCTGTCGTCATCTGAGCTGTAGGCAGGCTTCTTTTTCTTCTTCTTTGCTGGTATTGACATGGATCCTGATGATGATTTGAATGAAGAATTGGTCGGTGGTTTATGAAGTCGGCTGACTTGATGATACGAGGAGAGCGGAGCATTTTTGGGTGAATCATTTGTGAGATCAAGAAGTTCTGTTGCAGACATGGTGACAAGGTTGCTGGCAGCTCTTGCAAAGTCACCACCAGTATCCATCAAAGCCTTTTTAATGGTGTTAAATGGCGTATCTGGAAACGTCGTCTGCAATTTGGCAAGATTCGAATCCAGATCTGATAAGCTGTCACCGATGCTGTCATCATCCGAGATTTGAATTGTGGTAGAGCCGGATCGTGTGGTTTGTCCTGTTCCGTCATCGTCATTATCATCATCATCCGACCCTAGCATCGTCCGCTTGATTAGTCGACGACGTTTAGGTGTCTCTGGAACATCGCCTTTGCGCACAAGTCGCCTTCTCGGCTTCGTCTCTGGAACCATCTCATCATCACTACTAAGTATTGTTCTCTTGATTTTTGTGTTACTAGAAGATGAAGACGACTTATTATTATTGTTGACAGGTCTCGAAGCAGAGGAATCAAGCATGATGACATCGTCACTGTCATCTTGGACGACCTCATTGTCGCTGGGTTGAGGACTACTCAAGCTCTTATCACTGTCAAAAGGTGGCTGTGGTAGCGCATCATTGCCAGTGTAACGAAAAGATGTAACCAGCTTTTTGAAACCAAGCTTGCCGTGTTTATTCGCTGACAAGTCTGGCTGGTACTTGGATTGAGCAGATGATAATGGCGATGATGATACTGAGGATGATCCACGAGATCCATTCTGGAAAGTGGGTGTGGATGCGGCCGATGGATTGGGCGATCCGCGAAGAGGCGAGTTAGTCGTCATTCTTTTGACACCCTTTCTTAGATCGAGATCACTCTCCGACTCGAGTTCATTGTCAGACTCAACAACAATAGTTGTATCAATTTTTTTGATTTGGTTGGAGTTGTTATTGATCTTGTTGTTGTTGCTGCCGTTACCACTACCACCTGAGAGGGCTGCAGAAGGCGGTATGGATGAATTAGACTGACGAAGGGGTTTGCCAGTAGTGCTGTTACTGCTTATGTTATCTTTGCTATTACTGTTGCGACTGCTTGCAGGAATCTGCCCCTGAGCCTTCTTGAAACGAAATTCCTGTAGTCTCTCTAGAGCACTCATCCTTGAGGATTACTGAAGAAGGAGTTAAGTGGAAGAAGAGGTGTGAATGCTAAGAATGAAGAATGAAGAATGAAGAATGAAGAATGAAGAATGAAGTCAGAGTCAAGAATTGGATTAGAATGAATCAAGTGGCCACGAGAGTATGGGTTTCATGGACTAGCGCGCCACCAAACTAGGTTGATAAAAAAAAATTACCTTATTTTGTTATTGTTACTACAATTGTTACTGCTAATGTCATTAACGTGAAACAAACTGAGTATGAGAGAATGAGGTAGATGAGGAAAAGGGAAGAGCTGTGGTGAAATGGAGGAGGGGTAAAAAACTGAGGAGTGGAAGGCGAAAAAACTTTTTATCAGACTAAAAGACCACGGAGTTATCTTCAGGACTGAAAAATAAGCGCGTCCAAGTTTTTTTTTTTTTTTTTTTTTTTTTTTGAAAACATTTGCCTCTGCTCAGGAGAGTGGGAGTGGCTGAGCAAGAGGGTGTTGGACCGTTTTAGATTATTTTCTCTTCTGTCACTGTTTTATTCGCCATACTTTCATTCAGAGAAAAAGGAAGCAACATGGATGAAGGAGCAATGAACCATCTGGCGTCAACTTCATTTCCAATTATCCATGGCAAGGATGAAAATGAGGATTTAGCAAAGTAAGAATTAATTCATTAGTAGACTGTAAGATACTTTGCAGATGCGTCCTTTTTATTTAACATCAACTTAGCCCAATTTTGATGTATATTGTTTTTAAAAAGCGGACATTTCATTTTTTTTCTATCTTCTTCACGAAACATCAATTGCGACAATTGAATTGATAGCAAAGTACTGGAGCTCCAGGAAGGACTTAAAGGTAACTGTATTTACCATTTACCAAGATACATTATAAAGTATAACATGTTGGATACTAAATACTTACGATATATATTTCTTTCATCACATGACCCACCTCTTAGACCTTCTTAAGCGTGTAGCAGCAGTACATGAAGAGCATGATAAGAAACGGGATGATAATGCAGTGTTACAGCAGTATATTGCTAACTTGATGAACTCGAATGCAGTACGAGGTGACATTGGAAGTAAATAAAAAAAATACCGATAACCTTCTTTTGGGGCTCTTGCTAGCACTTCAAAGATCAAAAGAACACAGCACTAATATCTGTAGCGAGGATAAATAACAGCTTTTTTTAAGGCCTACTCGTCCGTACCCTCAGGCATCACAATAAGGCTAGCATTGGGATAAAGGACTTTCAATAGTTCTTCATTAGCATTGGGACTAGCGAAATAACGAAAAAAAAAAAAAAAAAAAAAAAATAGTAACCAGACTGTTAATACAACCGCATCTACTCCAGCATCAAATACATTTTATGATATATATTTGGCCTTCCTTGCTGTCTGGGACATTCTTATGAACATATCCATAGATGCATCCATAAACATTTACATGTGTGTGTGTACATTAACATCGAAGACTATCTGGTTACGTTGTTATTGGGCTGTCTTAAGTTGTTTACATTCTGGCTGTTGACACGTGTCTAAGGTGCATCATTTTCTTAAAATCATACGATATATATATATATATCTCCTTTATCAATTGGTCAATGCGGGCTCAATTCTGGGATCACAACAGGTTCTTGGATTCGATTCCTCCATTTCCTTTTTCATTCATCCATTCATCCTTTTTTATTGTCATTCGGGGTCTCAAGTAGCTTAAGTTAGTTTTTACAGCTTTTTTTTTCTTTCTTTACTTTATTTTGTCTATAAATATCCTATTTCTTCCTTTTCTTTTTCCTACCTTTTCTTTTTCCTGCCTTGTTTTTTTTTTTTTTTTTTTTTTTTTTTGCTGAACAAGTATACGCCTTTTCTTCATCAAACAGTGCCCATCTAAATACTCCTCAAGGATGATACCTGAACGGAAAGTCGCTATTGTCACCGGCGCCAACACGTATGTGTGTGATCAAGATCAATATCATTCATGTCTCCACTAATATTGAATAGTATCGTGTCCCAGCCCCCAAAATGTGATTAACTCAAATATTTTGTCTGTGCGTAAAAAGTGGCGTAGGATATGCAATTGTGCAACGTCTCGTTGAAGAATCACCCAATCCTCTTACGGTCATCCTTGCCTGTCGAAACAAGGGCCGTGCAATGGAGGCCAAACTCAGCCTTGAAGTACACTTCGCAACTCTACTTCAAAAGCGACGCCAGATCCAAGAGGAATATAACAAAGGAAGCGAAAAGAATAATAAGCGCATTGAGAAAGAAAATGGGACCACTAAAGGATCATCAAGAGGAACAGAGTTTCAAAAGACAGCCATTGATATGGATCCAAAAGTAGAAATCTCACTAGTGGACGTTGGAAGCGTTAATTCCGTTCTAGAATTCAATCAACGCATCCTACAACAGTATCCTCGGATCGACTATTTGTTCTGCAACGCAGGGATCTTACCGTCCGATGGCATCATATGGTCCAAGGCCTTAATCGAAACATTCACAGCCCCCATGAACCTGGTCGTTCGGTCCGATGTTCTGCGTCAGCCTAAGCAACACTTGACTCAAGATGGGATCGGCAATGTCTTGGCTTGCAATGTCTTTGGTCATTATGTCATGGTATGTTCTAATACTCTTGACAGGAATGACATCCAATAGGTACCGTATAACGACGTATCATGCGATGAATTATTAATATTGAGATTGTTTCAATCTCTTTATACATTTAGATTAAGGGATTAGAATCAGCGCTGAATAACACCCCTGAAGATCCTGGACGAGTCATTTGGACCAGTTCATTGACTGCAGAGAAAGCAAACTTCGATATCAATGATTGGCAAGGACTAAAAGCTGAACAACCTTACGAATCATCCAAATGGGTCACAGATATGTTGGCTATCCGTCTGAATGAGATGTGGGGTCAACAACCTGCAGGGACATCATCGGATGTCTCGTCTACAACAGACTCCACGACAGTCACAAAGCGCATGACTCGATCCGCATCTAAGGCTACACATGCCGAAGAGCTTAAAGACAACATGAACCCTTCCCCTACGACAACAGCTGTAGGTCCATCCGAGAGGAAGAATATCATCTCCATCACCACACAACCCGGAGTTGTTGCCTCAGGTATTGGAGGATTAGCTGCTTGGATTACAATGATTAGGATTGCATTGCATCTTATGGTTCGATTAATGGGTGAGTCCCACCAGACGGTCACAAATTATCATGGAGCCTATGCCAATGTCTATGTGGCGTTGAAGCCTGTAGAAGAAATCAACTACAGAAACAAATATGGAAGTGGGGTCACGAGATTAGGCTACGAGAGATTGAAAGTTGAAAAGGTGGTCGAGTATGATGAAACTCAGGCAGAGTTTGTGGTAGATAAGATGGAAAAGCTGCGACTATCATTCACATCCTCACGCTGAATATAACAAATATGATCGCGATATATTTACTCTTAATATTACTTACTAGATTAGCAGAAAGATAATAAATGAAAACAAAAAAATTGGTATTTCCCTTGATACTCCTCTCCATTGAATAAGTGTATCTGTTTTTTTTATTTATTCATTTATTTACAACGGCTCTATGTCTGGCTGTTCCATTCATATTCTGCCTTTGTTATCGCGACTCGTAGCCAATTTTCATCAATCATTGGATTTGCTGTCGGTTCCTTAAATGCCTCGGATGGTATAAGCTCTTGTTCCTTTGACATTAATTTCGTCGACGTCGAGTTATAGCATACTCCAAAAACATCCACAGCCTTTGCATAATCCTCTAAAACCTTTTCTTTATGTGACTTTGCTTCTTTTCCTTGATCCTCATCCGTAAAACCATAAGCATGAGCTGTCCCTCGAGATACTGGTGCGGTCCCAAATTGAACACTTCGCTTTGTCAGATCCTCAATCCAAATCTCTTGTGCAGTTTCCCGATGTGCGCTCGTTGCCTTCTTTTCCTCCTGTATGCCTCCCTCAAGAGCTGATAGTTTTACCTGATACCAATACACACCTCGAAAAGGCCGATCTGCTAGCATGAATGGATACCAAACACGATGGTTGATACGCATTGACTCCCATGGCAATGCATCGATATCCCACCAAGCTGGAGCCATCTCGTCACTTGCTTCAAATTCTGTGATCCTCTCAGTGTTATTACATGTATTACTATTACCACCATTATTGGGTGGTGTTGTTGAAGAAGAAATTGTTGTCATAGATGATGGAGAAAGATTGGAGGACAATAACTCGAATGAGTGTGCTTTATAAATGACCATTACATCGCGATATGTCAGCATCCTTCGATGCTGGTTGTGATGGGCTTCATATAATGAATCAGAAAAAGTTGATGGTGATGCTGGAGATACAACCCATTGAATGAAACCAATAGGGAACAGGGGCGCAATCATAAACGCCTCTTCCTTAAGTTCCCGGAGCGCAGATTCTGAAATGGACTCTTTTAGATTCTGGTCAACTTTGCCGCCAAACCCGTTCCATTGTCCTAAAAGCGCGCCACGTAGCTTCCGACCGAGCAAAAGCTTTTATTATAAATATTACATAAAACATTATTAGGATCAGTAGACTTTGTTAGACATAAAGGAAAAGAAGAAATGAAATGATGGATAATAATGAAATATCCGTGCGAATGTTTATGTGTTGTCTGCTTGCTGACCTGATGGTGCGCCTTGTCGTGAATAAATATGAGCGTAAAGATTTTTCGAATCGGAAAGAGTGTCAAGTCGAATTCGACATCTCTGGAATCAGTTACAGTCCCTCTCTTCCCCAAGCCCTTTAAACTATCAAAGCTCTCGCTCGTGGTTCCTTGAAAGATACAATCTTCTTTAGTCATAGCTTTTGTGAAGACAGAGTTCTTTGCACAGAGCTTCAGATCTAGGCTCGTCACCAGCCTGAGGACGAAATCCACGTGCACATGCACGTGCTGTAAGGCAAATGTGGCTTGCTCTTGCAGACATTTCTCTCTCAGGCTGGACCAAACTTGACATTTTGGCTGGAGGTCTCTAAGTCGAACACACCGCAGGAAAAGCTCTTTTTTTTTTTTTTTTCTAAGTCATTTACACCACAGGGAATAGCTTTTTTTTTTTTTTTCAAGCAAAGTCCTACAGGTCACAGGAAAATAGCCTACGTGTGAAGCATGCTACTGTTTTTCTTGCTCTCATTTCACAATCTCATTTATTCACCCGATCACCACTAGGCAAGGCCATTCCCCCGCGCAAAAACGACTTGGACAAAAAAAAATCCCCTGCGGTTCGTGCGACTTAGAAAAATTTCGAAAAAAACCCCCCTAAAATCTCAAGTTTGGTCCCAGCCTGTCAGTGAGCATTAGTGCAATGCACATAAGCCACACAGGCTGGTGACGAGCCTAGTTGTAGTGGGGACAACGGTTTCCTTTTTGCCCGGATCAAGTTGATCGATCCGTTTTTGAAAAGTGAAAGCATTATCATTTTATTCAATTTGCATTTATTTACTCTCCTCTCTCTCCTTTCATTACCTCTACAGCAGATTTCATTAGCTCATTAGGAACGGTTCTTTCCTTGTAGCTATTTCTTTTTCTTTTTCTTTTTTTTTTTTTCTATTTTCTTTTATCTTTTTGTATCATAATGCAAGCTGTTGCTGCTTCTTCAACTCTCCGTATGGCCTCGCGCCGTTATTTCTCAAGCTCTACTGTTGCTCGTGTTGAGCAAGTTGCATCTACACCTGTTGTCACTTATAAGCGTCCCATTGGTGGATTCCGTGGAGGGTAAAGAGAAAAATCAATAATAATAAAAGATTATATAATAGACTCTGTCATTTTTATCTCCCATTCTCTCTCTATCGCAATAGCAATGAGCGCACGCGTCTCTTTACTGTTTCGTTTGATGACGTCTACAGAAGTGGATCTGCACTTCCTCATACACCGGAACGCGACATTGTCTTTCAACATGGGACGCCAGATTATGCACTTAAAAAAATAAGATTCAAAAATTATTTTTTTTCAGGAACCAGGAACAGGGGATATAACCGGAATTATTGCCAACACTTTATGTCCTCGACCGAAAAATAAGAATAGGATTAAGAATAAGGATAAGGACACGGCCATAATCACAGTAGCAACTGCAATAATAACGTTGTGCTGAATATAACTCAGTAGCAGAGGAGAAGATCAGAACATAACCTAAACCCGCTGGATGACTTTAGCAACAGCGCTCTTCTTCCTTTTTTTTTTTTTTTTTTTACCATAATCAATCACTCCAACAAAACTTGATGGTCTAATAGCAACACTATTTTCTTTTTCTTTTTTAATTTTCCACGTTAGTATTCTCGGATTCTTGCTCGGTGCTACAGCTGCCGGTGGTGTTGGATATTATTATCTCTTGGAGGAGTACCAGACCGCTTCCAATCTTTTGTTGAACAGCGTTGAAGACTTGCAGGCATCCACCAACAAGGTATAAAAGAAAAGCTACTTTGCCGCGCTTCAATATATTCATATACTTTATCTGTTTGTTTAACTATTTTTTAATACAAATTTTTCATTCATTGTTAGGTCCGCGATTATGCCAAGAAGATCGAGTCGGTTGAGGCTGAGTTGAAGACACTGCGCGCCAAGACAGCGACTATTGAGCAGTTGAATGACCTCAAGGCTGATGTCAAGAAGGTATATGATGGTCTCAACATTGAACATCTCGAGCTCAAGTCCCATGTTTGGGGTCTGGAAATGGATCTCCAGAAGATCCAACAGCAGGCCAAGAGCGTTTAAAAAGCGAATGATTACTAAACAATGAAAAGCAAGATGGGAGGGTAAAAAAATCAAAATGTAAAAAAAAAAAAGGAGTGATAGATATTGAAATTATTAATAAAAAAATAAAAATAAAAAAAATCAGTACATGTGCTATTTTTATTTATTTATTTATTTTATTTTTTTACTTGGTTCTCAAGTTGCTTCTTCAATATTTCTAAACGTGCCGTCTCTTGCAACAACATCGCCACACGATCTGATAAGGCCTTCTCCAGCAACGCGTTTGTAGACATTGTCAAGGGTTCTGTCGCTGTCGAAGATACTGCATTAGTAGCTGTAGTAGCTGTGGCTGTTGCTGACTGTGCACTATTTGCCATCAACAGGTCTTGTTTCTCCTTTCTCAACATCTCCACTTCTTTCATCAATTCTTCTTTTTCTTTTGTCAACTGATGTTTTTCGCTCTCCAGACCTTGTACTTGAACCTCAACTCGTGCTTTCCGGTTGTAAAGCTGTTCCATCTGATCGTGCAACAGATCCATCTGCTCTTGCATCATCTCAGACGATGATGATAACGATGGCAGGGACTCAGTACCGCCAATAGGTGACAATGGGGAACCTGGAGAACGAATACTGGATGAAGGCTCCTCAAGCATAGCTGAGGAAGTGTTGATCGACATGGGCGTAACCTCTGCAAGAAGTGAGGACGCCATAGAAGGAGACGTGGCCAGCGTGGTTGATTTAGACGCATCCGTAGCTGCGTTGTTGGTATTAGAGGCTGCAGATCGGCGGGGTTGATATAGATATTTAAACAAACCACTGTCGCCACGGGGGAGGAAGCCTTTGTTGTTGTTGTTGTTGTTGTTGTTGCTGTTACTACTGGCTTCATCCTGACTGTCGATGGATGACCTTGGTGTCTTTTGAGGCCCTCCAGAGCCAACAGGAGGTGACGAAGATGAAGAAGTTGCGTTGGATATGTTAGCCAAAGAGTTGGATCTTCCCATTCTAGCCATGACCTCTTCGATCGTTTCTTTGACTTCCATTGCCAACATGGCTCGTCCTTGTTCGGCCTCTCGTTTCCTGATCAGAGTTCCTCCTCGACGAATACCCATCACCTTGGACATGTCTCGCATCATCTTCTCTACACCTGAAACATTATCTGCTAGTTCTGAAAATGTGGCCATTTGGACCTTCGTGAACATCTCCAGTTGTTCTTTGAGCCCTTGGATCTCTTTAGTGGCCTCAGCCGTCACAGCGACGAGAGGAGCAGGAAGGGGCTCATAAGATGGCTGTAGAGATTGAAGACGGCTTCGAGAAAGATGCGTTGGTTTACTCAACAATCGCTCCTCTTGTTCAAGATCATCCAGAATATCGACTCGAGTATACTCCTCTTCACTACCGCTACTACTACATCCTCCTCCCCCTCTCCCTTCACTACCTTCAATACCAGTAGCTCTAACACTATTGACAACATCTGCCTCTAAAAGCACATCCTCCCTATCTCTGTCTTTCACGGTTGCTGCTGCGGCCGAAGCGGTCGCATCCGCAATTGTAGAACCGACTGTTGACCTAGCTGCAAACACAATCTCCCGCAAGTTTTCAGTTTGCATACTTGAATGTTTCACAATCCACTCTCGCATCTCTTGCAGTTCTTCTTTGACAGCCGCATCTCGAGATCCCATCTCGCCTTGCGATTCTTGAATCGAAGATAAGACTTGGTTCATCTTCTCCAAGATCTCATCCCGCTGTTCGTTCAGCGATGATTCGGAGCGGTCAGCCTCTCCTTGAATCAAGAATTTGAGCCGCTCTAAGGAATCTATAATCGTTTCCGTAGCCGCAGTAGAAGCAGGTAACAATACTGGAGGAGCAGTAGCGGATCCTGTGGTCAATTGTGGCGTTGAAGTAGATGTGCGCACCGGAGGAGTCAAATCCCCATCCATACCATTACCAGCACGATCGAGTGAGGATGAGGTTGACGATGGTGTGGCGGTTCTGTGGTGGCGATGAATGTCCTCCAACATGATCATCATCTCCTTCCAAAGTGCCTTGTTGCCAACCTGTCGCAATTCTTCATGGTCATTCTGCTCCATCAACATGGTTTCAAGCCCTTGCAACTTCTGTGTCAATGGAATTAGGTCTGCTTTGGAAATATCAGCGACTGTAGCAGTTTGTGCCAATGTCGATACCTCTGCTGCTGAGCGTCCTCCTCTACGCCTGGTGCCTTTGTTCCCTTGGTTGTCATCCTCACTCAAAGCATTATCGTCCTCTTTACTGTCTTTATCAACACAGTCATCCAAGAGCTCACAGACCTTGGTCAACAGCTCGTTGTTTCCTTTCTCATATCGGGGAAGTTGATCATCAATCATCTGGCTCATCTTGGCATCCATTCTATCCAATAGCTCTACGATTCTGTCCGAAGTCTTGGTCATGATCACGTTTGTCTGGTCCTCATTAGTACCGCTTGAAGGAGTTGCTGACGTTGAAGATGGAAGCGAGTCAAGGGAAGAAGCGGGAGAAGGAACAGCTCCGGTAGTTGGAGAAGAGGATAATCGTTCTCGGGACTGCGTAAAGCTACTTCCGGTGCTGTTGCTAGGACGCAAGGAAGCCCTCCACGACGCTGGCGAGGATTCTGTATCTAAGGGTGAAGCCAAAGAAGCTGCCTGTTGATGCTTCTGGTGCTGTTGTTGTTGCTGAATGGATGCTTGAGAGGATGATCTCGAAAGCATCAGCGGCGTTGTTGAGTGATCTGTGCTTTTGCTCCTATTCAAGATAGGAGCCACATTAGGGGTGGGAACTCGAGGTTTGAAAATGGTCCCACTAAAATTGTGCTGTTGCTCCAATCGTCGCTGTTGTTCATCTAACTGTCTTTTCATCTCGGTAAGCTGATCTGAGAGCTCCTGGATCCGACCAGATTGATCCTTGACAGAAGGAATAATTTGTAAATCCAAGCGATTCAACACTTCTATAAGCGATAGTTCGTTCTCAGGAGGCAGAGTCTTGATCATCTCCTCAATGCCGTGGCTATTATTAAGCTTCATGTCGTCCTCACCCCTTCCTTTATCATCGATGCCGTTATCGTCCGTAATCTCCCGGACTTGAGCACCAGAATGGGCCACATCGTCTGTACCATCCATGGTACCAGCAGTGCCTTGAATGGACGCCAATCGTCTCAGCAGATGCATCTGTAAGTTCATCTTTCGATCCATCTGCTCCATATACTCCTGGACAGCCATCATTCTATTATCATCCACATTTATATTAGTGCCACTAAAGTTTGCTCGCTGCCTGTCAAACTCCAAGTCTTGGTAAGCCATCATACGGCATTGTGCTGTGTTGACGAACTCAAGCAGTAGAAGCAATTGGTCCAGCTTCGAGATCATCAACTCTTGACTCTGACGATGGCGATCACTATCATATCCGCCATGCATATATCTGGCGTTGCCACCATTGAATGATGACGACGATTGATGATTAAAGTCGCTACTGGTGTCAAGATTACTGCTGTCATTACTATCATCCTCCCCATCTTCAAAGAGTCGTGTCATCCCTGCGATCTTGGGCGTTATCGACACAGAAGGAGGTTGGTGAAGACGGTTATGTAAATTGGACGATCCGCCTCGTTGAAGATGCGGCCGGGTTGATGACGATCCACCATCGATGGTGTTGTAGAATGGATGTGCGCTCCCGAAGGAAGGATGGACCATCGTACTAGCAGATCGTTGTAGGAGTGATAGTCCTGTGGCAGTAGCGCTATTGCCGTTGTTGCTACCCGTCATAGCTACACCTGAACCCACAAGACGCCTATGGCCATGATGAGGGTGACTAGTCGCGAAGTAACCTTGCTGTCCGAAACCCATACCTCTGCCACTAATACCTCCACCATTAAGCATAATCATATTATTCTGTTGATTTTGGTAATCCTGGACTTTTGTCAGCTGATCTGTAATCTCTGCCAACTTGGATCGAATTTCTGATAGCGCTGAAATATCTCGTTGGTGACCACTGGGGTCTGTGGCGGAGAGCTGCATCACATCAATGATTTCATCCTTCAGCTCCTCAAACTCTTGGCGTTGTCCTGCAGTCGCATCTTTGATCTCGGTCAAGCGATTAACTAAAGTAGATGAGATTTGATTCAGAAGTGTGGTCATTGACTGTAAAGACTCTTCCTGTTTGATCGAGAGGTGTTCGAACTCTGGAAGGATCGTATCTCGAAGCTTTTGGGTCAGCTCGGCAGCAGATGCTGTACTTAATTGAGCCTCGGTCTGAACCAATGCCTTTTCTGCGATGGTAGCTCCTGCATCGACGGTGCTACTAGCAGCATTAGTAGTAGTGGTAGCAGTAGTAGTGGTAGCAGTGGTAGTGGTAGCAGTGGTAGTGGCAGTGGTGTCAAGTAGTAGAAAAGAGGAAAGGGATGGTGGGAGTGCAAGCGACAATGCAGGTGCTCCGCCATGTGTGTTCGAAGATGATGTGGATGCAGATGATGATGATCTTGAGGCAGTAGTAGCGGCAGTGGTTTCCTTGTTTGGATCCTGAGTTGTATCTCTGTCGGTTGTTGGCAAGGATGCAGAATCCTCTTGTTCGCGCTCATTGCTCTGCTGTTGCTGCTGCTGCGCTTTATTCTTTTGTTGATGGAGTAATACCAAGTCTTCCCTGTAGAATGTATCTGCTGCGCCTGGTAGTGGTTGATCTGGTAGACATGGTGTAAAAACATATGATGGCATCTTGGTCAGGCCCTTAAGAGCCTCCTGGATCTCATCACGGAATTTGCGCACACTCTCCGGAGACGAGTGAACTACATCTGCTCGTTCCAGCACTTGTTTTAGTCTCTTGGAATAATCTTGCAGGACCTCGAGTGTCTCCCTGTATTTATCACGAACTTGAATTAAATACATAGTGATGCCCGATGTAGATGGGGGATACGTAGGGAGAGGAGACGAATGAAGAGATGTACCTCCGACTGACAATCGGCGTTCTTTGCTTGCGCCAGTGGGCAGACCAGCTAATGTCGGTGAAGTAGGCGATGATGTAGATGTTGTTGTTGAAATCTGATGAGATGATTTTGACGAAGATGTTCTCTTGGCGGTATTGATATACTGATCCAAGACCAACAACACTCTTTTCAACTCTGAACTTCTTGTGTCTAGATTAACCGTCAGCCCCACAAGGATTGACTTGAGCATCTTGCATGAGGTAGCATTGACTGCAGACTCGCTTGTATGAACTCGGAGACATTCTAAATGGCTCTGTACAATCTCGGTAATCTGGTCTGATCCGGTCTCTAAATGAATCCTAGCTCGCTCTAAGAGTTCTTGTACGGTTCTAGCGGTCTTCATCACTCGTTCTAATAGTTGATCACGGACCGCATAATGTTGGTTGACAGTTACTTTAGCGGCCGCACGCCAGGCTTCCAGCTGTACCAATAAAGATTCAGTCCGTTTCCGCTCCAGCTCCTGTTCTCGTTGAGCTAAAAGTTGCTCCCGTGTCGCTAGATCCTGTTGAGCAACTGAAAGATGTTCGGTCTGCATATTAGAAGACGGCGTCGATGGCCTATCAAATGCTGCAGAGGCAGAGGAATTGGAGGATGATCCTACGTTTGTTGCTGCTGTGATCATTGATCCGGCAACTGTTCCAACTCCAGCTCCAGCGGAACTTACAAAGCCACCCGCGTTGCTAGCAACATTAGTGCTGCTAGGAGTTATATGAGCATATTCAAGTGAGTTATTGCGATGTCGGATATTGTTAAGCTTGGCTTCCAATTTCATCAAAGATGCACCCACGGCTTTAGCGACCATGAGGGAATTAAGAGCGTCAATCCACGCAGTCCGTTCAGACATCGTATCAGTCGCAAACCAAGTTTCTTCTTTTCGACTCACAACTTTGAACTCAAATCGGCCTGTGGCCTTGGCATCTTGACCCTTGACCTGAACCTCATAGCATTCCGCCATATCAATGGTCTTGGTCGGGAACAGATGCTAAAAAAAATGAATAAAAAAACCGGCCAAAAAGGATACATCGGAGTTGTTTGTCAATTAAAATAAAAATAAACTATACAGCGCATAAACTTCCAATGCATAAACTTGCAATGGTGTCGTCATGGTCTGTAACGAGTTGTACAATGCAAGTTACACACTTCAAAATAATGTACCTCGTTGTCTTTGAACAATGTCATGACTCCTGGATGTGCATCCCCGCGGTACCTGCCGATGGCGTAAATTCGTTTCCATGTCTAGTTTATATCAACAACAGTAATAATAACAGCAACAACAACAACAGCAACAATAGTAATAATGACAAAAAAAAAAAAAGAGAGAGAGAAAGAGAAATCAGCATTTCATATTTCTTGTCATCCCCTGATCCTTGTCGTCCTACGTTGCTGATCCTGTTTATAGACAAGATGAAGAGGGATAGAAAAACATTGCGACAGCGAACACCCACCAGCAAGTTTCCTCGTTTCCACAGCCATCCTTCCTTTGCAATCTAGTTTTTTTTTTTTTTTTTTTTTGAAATGAAATAGTGTTAGTGTTGAATAAATAAATCAGTTTAAGGGACACGCCCCCCTTGAATTCTCCCGTATGACCTAAACCTGAGCACATCATGCATTGCATGGAAACACCCTTTTTTTGCTTGTACTCTTTTTTACCTGCAGTTGAGTCCCTGTACCATATGATGCAGGTGAGAACCCTGTCGTGGAAGATCCATTTCCCTGGATCATCACCCTCTGATTTCCTGGACTAAACTGTATCTGCGTCTGGGATGATTGTTGGTAAGGTTGAGACTGATTGGGGATCGACGCCGGACTTTCCAATAGATCAGTGTGTACTGCGCTTTCATGTCTTGAACGTGCACCAAATCCGCCCCCTCCACTACCACCCGTATCTATTGATGATGACCCATTAGCGCTATACGAAGAAAAAATACTTTGATGGCTACTATTGTCATAGTTCATCATCAAAGGCCCTCGCCTCGCAAACCGTGAAGAGTTGGAGGTAGGATCTTCAGAGTTCAGAACAGCGGCTGATACGCTCGGTGGCTGTGGGTTTATGGTGCCTCCGTTGGGGTTGGAAATGTTTGAACCGACATAATTCCGACCTCCTAGATGAGTTACTGGTTTTGATGCTGATTGTCCAAGAGTATTGAATGAAGGTGAGAGCGCAGCTGTGGCGCTGTGAATCCTTAAGGATGGATTATGAATATTGGTATTTGATGAGGATGATGCTATTGGTGTTGCTGTTGTTGTGGATGACTGTGGCATGGGATGAGCAAGTGGTTCCAAAGCTCCCGAGCTATTATTACCGTTGCTGCCACTGTTGTTAGTATTGCTATTGTTATGATGATTGTCACTGCCGATATTTGCCTTCGTATTATTTGCGTTATTATTCTTAGAAGGATTAGTTGTTGCCGGTGGAGGAATATAATTCATGATCATAGTGGGTGAGATCGGTCGCGTCAAGGCTGCCTGGTAAGATGGATCTTCTGCCAGTGAACGTCTCCTCTGTTGTTCTTGTTGTTGAAGAGAAAGAGAACTCTTCGACAAACCCTGAATCCATGAGGTATGGCCCGCTCTAGTATTGCTATTACTATTATTGTCATGACTCTCTCCATGGCTGCTGATATGAGTAGTACTACTGTTGTTGTTGGCGAGAGTTGTAGACAATGTGGATGACGACTGGGTGATATTGACACTAACTCTAGAGGATCGAGCTATATTGTTGGCATTGGGATTTATATACGGACCATTGGGACTGATGTTGTTACTACTGCCTGCTGCACCAAGACCACTTGCTCCTATGCCCAATCCAGTACCATTTGGCATCGATGGGTCCAAGTGCTGTTGAAGGCCGGGTGTCCTGGGCAGTGGTCTTCCCATTGGTATACCCAAATTAGTAGCAGTAGCTCCAGCAGCAAAGGATGATGGTGATGACGGCGTAGGAGAACCAGATAGAGCTGCTGCTGACAATGCTCTTGCTCTGTACCCTTTTCCTTGCTGTTTTTGCTGTTGCTCGTAATGTTTGGACGTGTTCATAGTCTCTGAACGGTAATGGCTCTTTTTATTTTTGGTTGTTATTACAAAATTAAAATAAAAGAAAGAAAAGTAAAAGTAAAAAGATCTTGGTATGCGTAAGATAGCGGCTTGAGGAAAGATAGCAAGTAGAAAAGAAGTAGGAGGGAAAAGGTGTAAGGTAAAGAAAAGGAAAGGAAAATGAAAGGGGTGAAAAATGGCTGCTCAATGATCCAGCAAACAGATGACAAATAAGGAGAGACGTCAACAAGCAGATGAGTGGGGAAGAAGTCAGGAGTGTGGGTGACAATGCATGTACACAGAAACGCATACAGATTTGGAAGAAACAGGGGTTTCAGTGGGTCAGCAGGGTTTATACACTTTGATATTCATTGCTCTGACATGTACCTACTGTATACAGTGTAATACAGACAAAAATACAGGCACACAAAAAAAAAAAAAGAAAGAAACGTGGTGAAAAGAAAAGTAAAGAGAGTGAGAAAGGTGAGGTTGGGCTTACAGATAAAAAAAGTTATAGGTGAGGAAATGAATGCGAAAATAGGGGGGCTTTGTGCAACAAGACCACACAATGCAGTTCAGTTGTAACAGTGTCCAAAATGCCACATGTTGTGGAAAGATAAAAATTGAGTCCTTTAAGGAATATGGAATTAAGTGAAGCATAACGAACATGCTCCCAACAACGGTCAACACATTGTGTAAAATGAATGTGGCCCATATTTTTTTCCCCTTCCTTTTCTCTTTCTTTGACTATGTCATACTACATGTTTATGAGATATGTAAGCAAAGTGATGGAAGGTGATCCCGCTCCTCGTCCCGTCCCGCTGCCCTTCAGCCTTCAGCCCTACAGCTGTATGTCTGCATCATCCTTTCTTCTTTAGTGTGCATCGACGCACGATCCATGCATTAATTTGTTATCAAGTGTGGTTTCGGAAGCGCGTTTTGCCATGTCTACGACACGTATTCATGGTCACCTACAGGCTATCCTATTTCATAGATCAGAGATCAACTGCCTATCCGCATTCCTAACTATTCAGTCTAGAAAGATGTAAAAGCATGTCTTTACTCTATCCTTAAAATATAAGTATTTACTTAACTATAATGATTGTTACTACTGACCAAACTCTCCAATGCCATGTTATTAGAAAATTGCGAATGCCTTTATTTGTAGATTCAGCCGCCCTAGGAATCCTGACAATGGACTGTTGCTCGACAGCAAACACATACACCCATTCGATCGTAACCTAAAATGCTGGGATCTAATATTGGATTTGAAAATTCCTTTGGCCAAGAGCATCCCTCGACTGAACAGACTTTGGTCTGTCTTATAAGACACAGCTAAAACGCATAGGCTCTATCATCCTGAAGAGGCAATTGAATTGATTACTCATTTTAAATCTGTAAAGTTCCAAAGGTGCCTGAACTTGAATCTGAGTCCTCATGTTTACATCCTGTTGGATCAATCAGGCCCTCTCATCCATTTGCATGACTAGAACGCAGATCGTCTGACGGGGTGTGGGATTCTCTCCATGGACTTATCTCATAAATTGAATGCCAGCGCATTGGCCTTCAATAGAATCAAGGATATTTTTGGGATGAAGACTCAGATCTTTCATTATTTTTTATTTATTTTGCGATGGTTTGAAAAAGGTTTTTTGTTGCTTTCGTTGAAAAAACATCATTTGCCTCCACCTTTATTTGTCAGTCTCACTACCCAAAAGCAGGAGAAGAAGCCTATTGAAGATTCACTGCACATCCCGAGCACTTGTGAATGCCTATTGCAATTACTCAAACGGTCGAAGCACGATTGTTTATCCGCCAGTATATTTATGCAATACAACATGGTTTCTGTGAGTGTATACTTTTTCATGTGTTTACCAGCAAAAGAACGGTAGTTCGTCCGTGTCCATCCTCCTCGATCAAATCGTTTTAGGGTTTTTGTTTGTGTTTGAGACAAATGTTTCAACTTTCAACATTTTAGTCAAAAAGCAAGTCCTTAAATTTAATAAACCAATTAGTTTACTAACAGGCATTTGGACTTTGAATCTCGATTCTATTACATTACTAAGTTGATTTAGGAACATGGATTCATTGGACTTGTTTTAGAAAGGGAAGTCTATCCCTTCATGCTTTTATTACATTTTGTTCATATCATACAAAGAAAAATGAGGGTCCGATCTAGCACTCTAATCAAATGATTCGTATGATTTATGGCATGTGGATGAGTTTTTTTACTTTCCACCACCGTTGAAGACCAGGAGGTTAGCAGCACCGCGGAGGTCACCCTTGACGGCGTTCTTGGTGGCAGCGGACAGGATAGCCTTGTAGAGTTGAGATGGGGTCTTAATCTTGGCATCGCTAAAGTACAAGGCAGCGACACCAGCAACGTGAGGGGTAGCCATCGAAGTTCCTGAAATGGTGTTCTTGGCAGTGTTGCTACCAATCCAAGCAGAGGTAATTTGAACACCAGGTCCAAAGATCTTGACGCACTTGCCGAAAGAAGAGAAGGAAGCAACTCTGTCACGGCTATCGGAGGCACCAACAGTGAGAGCACGAGGAGAGCTTGAGGGAGAGGTGTTACATGCGTTGATTTTTGGATCATTTCCAGCAGCGACAATGATAGGAATGCCGGCCTTGTAGAGACGAGCGACTGCATCGTTCATGGCCTTAGATGCTACGCCACCGAGAGACATGTTGACAATAGCCTTCTTACCCTTGTTAGTATCGATGATCCAATCAAGAGCAGAAACAATACCAGATGTGGAGCCAGATCCATCGGCGCCCAGGACCTTGACACCGACTAACTGAACCTTCTTGGCTACACCAAAGACATTGCCGCCAATGGTACCAGCAACGTGGGTACCGTGACCGTTCTGGTCTGTGTTAGGGGAGCCCCGGATGAAGTTGGCGCCCATCTTGGCACGGCCACCGAAATCTTTATGGGCAGCGTTAATGCCTGTATCAACGATGTATGCTGTGACACCAGCGCCACCCTTGCTAGGGAAGAGGTAAGAGGTCTTGAGGTTGATCAAGCTCTTGCGCTGAGAGACACGAGGAAGACCCCAGGAAGGAGGGTTGACCTGAGTAGCCTGAATGGTAACGATAGAATCCCGTTCAACATATGCAACCTCCTCCATGTTGAGGATATCATTCAAGTCATCATCAGAGTCCATCGTAATGGTATATCCAGAGATCGCCTGGAACTTGTGGTTGATGTGAGGAGGACGACCTTTTTGGCCATTGCGGCCATTGGTGCGGGGACGATTGGCGAGTGAATTGAACTTGGGCTCAAATGACTTAGTGCTACCATCCTTCAAGACAACAATGTACGATCCGGGGACTGCGGTTGTGCCGGCACCATTGGCGTAGAATGGAGCGGCAGCCTCAACTGAGGAGGTGGTGAAAGCCAAACAGGCAACAACGAGTAGGGAGAGATATTTCATGATGAATTGAAAATGAAGAAGAAAAAAAAAAAAAAAAAAAAAAAAAAGTAGTGCGTGGACAGTGTTTTTCTGTTCCTTGTTTAGGCTGTGTGGGGTTGCTGTAAAAGCTGTGATGGATTTTTTCTTAGTCCAAAGGGAAAGATGTGGAAGAGAAAGTGAGAGTAATGAATAAAAGTGACAGAAGCAGCTCCCTTTTATACCAAATAGTTTTAGGGATGAGGTGTGGAGGGACGTTTGGTCGAATCAAGAAAAACAGGGGATGTTTCGTGTTTTCATTCATTCTATCATACCATTCTCCCATTCATCTGAAAAAGAGAGCACACATGAGAGCTTGCTTATGAATGTATAAAATAACTTTGAACTTGCAGATATTTTGTATGCTTCCATGGTCCAGGCATTCCATTTGCCTTGTCCTTATTCAATGCAAGATGTTGATGGTTGAGAGCAAATATTTTTTGTCGACCCTCATATTCAAATACAAAAGCTCAGGAATGAGAACTGCCTCTTCTCAATCAAGAGATTGCAGGTCTAACATACACTGACCATCCATTAATACTACCTCACTATGAATGCATACGAATATGATACCCATACGCTTCCACTTTTCATTTAGTAGATATAGTGACAAAACGTTTTCAAGTTTCTCACCAGGGTCAATGCAACACTAAGTTTCTCACCAGGGTCAATGCAACACTAAGTTTCTCAAGGGAACGTGGAGTCACAGCATCATAATCAATTCAAATACCATTGACACTTGAATTCGCCCACCAGAACATTTCTGCTCTATTTGAAACAACTGTAAACACCATTCAACGGAATACAGGCACGATTTCTGAATTTCTCTCTCGAATGTCCCTCAAGGGTATTAAAGAGACCTGTGTTACCAAATCTTTAATTCTAAGTAGACATGGTATAAATATGCACATCTCTTTTTTGTTGATGCTGACGCTGTTAATGCTTTCTATTAAATGTGTTAATATGTTCCTGCATCTAAGGGCTATGCTTCTATGCTCCAATATTAGCTTTATTAATAAAGCAGAATTTGGTTGTGAGCATTTTATTAAATGACTTTGCCATGCCTGCCCTTCTGTTATCCTTCTATCTCTTTGGTACCCTACCAAGGCTTTATTCAACAGATCTTTATGAGTCTATTTCACTTAGCTATCCGTCCATGTCCGACCTTTTTTTTTTTTTTTTTTTTTTTTTTTTTTTTTTTTTTTTTTTAAAAAAAAAAAAATAAAAGTCAAAGATTCTTCTTTGTTATTAATTAAGAAAATTTGCCTCCTTTGTGTCTCGTCTCTCCCAAAATGAACAGGGCAAGGCAAAATAAGCACTCTTTACTATTACGTGAGCTTTTATACAGTCTTTGATAACGAACAAACAAGTGTAAATATATATTATAGCGTGATACACTGAAGAATAGGTCACATCATGATGACAGTCTATTATACTTCACGCTAATGAGATCCTTTTTCTTCAAAATATCCAGGATGGATAAAAGGAACAGACAGAGATGGGTGCTTTACCAAATGTAGATATTATAGTTTGTTAAAAAGCACGGCTGTTTTCCAGAGACTCGTACGTATATGTATAATTTGCACATTTATACCCTTATAACCATCAATAGATAAGATGATATATTAAATGTATTGGGTATTTAGTGTTGAGCAGTCGACAAATGGTTTGAAGGCAGTGTAATAATTCGTTTTAACAAGAAATGCTCAAAAAAAAGGTGATAAAAAAAAACGCGCGTAATAGGGTGCGGCAACTCAAAAAAAAAAAAAAAAAAAAAAAAAACGCAATATTATTTTATTATTCACGATGGAACCATTGCTCTTTGATGATCCTGGGAGCTGACAATGATTTCTTGTCCCTCCACGAATACAAAAAATTGACTTTGTCCCTGACCCTGATCCCTGAGACATCATGAGCCCTATATAATGTCACACAAATGGATCACAGCCCAAATCTTTAGTGCAAGTTCTCAAAAAATAAAATAAAATCATTTTTACCATGATTAACAAGCGCTTTTCTCAGAGACTTGTATATATATATCTAGATGTATAAATAAAAATTACCTTGGAACACATTCAGACAAATTTGTATATTTGTATTCTGGTGCACAAGTTACAATTTAAAAATCAGGTACGAGGTGGAAGCTATATTTCATTTTTGGCTCTTGCATGTGTTCATTGTTAATTCATCTTTTTTTTGTGCGCAGGAACATTGAATAGTTGAAAAGGGACAAAAAAGAAAAGGATTGGTGCAATGGTAATAAGGAAGGCATTATAAAAATTAAGGAGAAAGTAAGTGTGTAGAAATGAGGTAGTGTTTTTGCAAAAGTGAGAAAGGGTACCTAACCATCGTTATTCAGGCCATGATACTAAGAAAAAAACAAAGGAGCTGTGGAACCAATTACACATGCTTTGTGAACGTCCTCAATGTTATACAATTGCAGATTCTTTTCATGTTTGAACGGGCACTCCAAGCTCAACATTCACAGCACAGATGAATAGTAATTAGAGGGAAATGAGGAACAATGGAGCAATAACAAACATGCAAGGGATCATTTGTATGCGATAATGATAATTTGTATTCAAGGAATAAAGTAAGAGTGCTACTCAAGGCACATCGGGTTTTGAAACCAAAAAAGCAATGGCATATTATATACATGTACAAATGTAAAGAAAATAACTTGACCATAATACGGACCATGTATCTGGTGGTGCGTAAAGCATATATACTAAGGATAAAGAATAACGTCACCATCGATTGCTCTAAAACCAAACGCGATTGACTGTCGTATTGATAAAGCTGGCTTGCACTTGGCTTATGAACTAGGATTGCAACTAGTTTTTTTTTTTTTTTTTTTTTTTTTTTTTTTTTTGAAAAAGTGCGATCAGTTTAGTCTTTAAAAAAATTCACCTCGTATCAAAACGTCTTACTGCAAGTAGTGACCGAGACTACATCAGCGTTGACAACAGCACTTATAAATATGAGGTGAGACAGGTTGGAGTTGATCATCCCTGCAAATACAACAACGATACCTGAATGGTTGTTTCTGTCTGTGATAATGGTAGTTGAGAATCACGACTCTGTGGTAATGGATGGCTCTTCAAACTACTATAATGCACTGATGCGTGGGCATTGTAGCAATGTCACACCGTATCCGGGACACAAACTACATTCACGTCTGAGGTTGCGCAACAAGTGCTGGAGGCCCATCCACGAGTGTAGTTCTATATAAGAATAGTTCAAAGATAGGACGCGCATTTAGATCGCGTATGAAGCCTCCTGCATGACCAATGCTAATTCTCTAGAATACTTCGGTGTTCCCAAAGTGCTTGCTCCCATACGCGGGATCCTTACATTAGCCTTCGATATGGCTGTATCTTAAGTCTTGTCTCGTTACTTTCAACTCAGGTAGGTAGTATTAAACATGTCTGTAAACAGCTTAATTGCGGATTGTAATGTTAGAACTGAGTACATTCAAGTCCCGTTTGTAATCCGCCAAGGTCTTTAGAAACTACTTGGACGGTTCTTCCTTTGCTAACTGGGTGTAACTAGAGTACGTATCTTGAAGGATAATGCGTCTGATTCATATCAATTACTTGTGAAATGTAGCCTTATTGATTTGAGAAAGGCTCGATCTTCAGTGCTTTCCGGCTCTAGTTACGACATCTTCTGCTTACACTCGTTGATCTAAGAATCTTTGCCACCCAAGCTAAAGTTATTCTCTCAGAGAAAGGCGAAGCATTGGTATTTCAAAGGTGGTAAGACAAGCCTCGCTGGAGAAGAGAAAGTCAGTTCGGGCTTGTTAGAATGAACCATGTAAAAGCCTCGATATTTATTTTAGGACGCATCTACCTGTCGACCAAGGTGATCGCATAAAAAGAAGGGCTAGACCCATAAATTTTAAGTTTTCAACCGAAGATCATCTCTTCCAGACTTTCAGGAACGTGGCTTTCTTGTGTCTTTTTATGGCGAAGCAAGGAGGCCTAGAGCAGTCGATATTTCTTTTTCTTCTTTGCTTCTTCACACGCACACATACGCAAACCACACCTAGTTACCTTCAGTATGGCGTATAGTTTCAAGCCGCAACCTCAGCTCTCTCTCCTTGATGATCAGTATATCCCTACAGAAACATTACGCTCATTCTCCGATGCAGTTTTCGACTATCTTGATACGCATTGCGAACCAAAAGGCACCCAGTTGCTTGAGCCGGAAAAGATGCAGACTCTAGTCTCCTTCGCGCTAGGCAAGGAAGAGCTCCAAGACAATATTACATTCAGTTCTCTACTCTTAGGCTTGACTTTTTTAGCATATCAAGTTGAGACAGTTTTCAATTCTCACGGTCCATCGGTTACTCGAGCAGGGCTTCTTACTTACCTTCGTTCCAAAATAATGGGGAACCCTGTCACAGCCTTAAGGGATTTCAAAGCATATAACAAAGCGATGCGACTAGGTTCTCCATTTATCCGATCACAATTCCCTAGGGTGGCAGATTTAAAGACCAAAGAATTGGCATCATATGTCCAAGCTAGCTTTGACAAAGCTACCAATATTGCTTGTTTTGGGCTAGCTAGTGAAGGAGGTGGAGAAGAGAGCGGAGAAGAGGACGGATACGGATACAATCATACAGATAAGTACGGGTCTAACGATACAGACGAGTACGGGTACAAATATACAGACGAGTATGGGTACAAAGATACAGACGAATACGAGTACAATGATACAGACGAATACGAGTACAATGATACAGATGAGTACGGGTACAAAGATACAGATGAGCACGGATACAAAGATACAGATGAAGAGGATGGAAGCGAGCACGAAAAAGTGAATGAAGTTGATTTAGAGGCCATGAAACTAGCATATGCCTTGGAGCAAAAGTTTCACCTGGCAGCAATCGATCTTATTGACGGCCCACGTGTATGTTATAGTTGTAGGAGGCGCCCATGTACGTGCACCGGACTTTCAGCACTCATCTAAAGATACTACTTTTATAGAAATATGTCCCGGTCGGCGTGACTTTTGAGAATCCTACTTGGGTACTCTTTATGCACTAAAAGAGAATAAAATGCTGCTAAATGATGTGTAACTCTTCAGTCGTGCAGTGTTTTAATCCAATTAAAACAACCTTACAGTGTAATATACAACTGAGGTTCAAAAGCACAAAGAGTAGGCTCTTTATTATCACGACAGACGACATCTTGTTACTATATGATATAGTTTTCTGTCTACATAGTACAGTACACCTATTACATGACATGGCACTTTTTTTATGCCTCGTTCCCAATATGCTTGGTATTGCGGTATTTAATTTGCCATTAGGCATAAACACCTAAGGCACAAATGGTGTAATATCAACGCTGTTAAAATATCGAATGGGCCTGATTTGGATGCTTGCTTTCATTTCTGAGAACAAAGCTCCATTTACAAAGCAAGTCAACTCAAAAGGCGGCCATGTTGATACCTAAGCTGGAGCCTTATTAACTTGCAAAAACAAGCCTCCAATAAGAGACGCGATTGGCCCTTGTAACATGTCCTGTTTGGATCAAAATCGGATTTGCACATCTACTGGGTGAGGCCAAACAAATTAAATGATTGGTGACGATCATCAAAACCTGACCTGAAGGTGTAACACAATCAAATGAGTCTTCCCTTCAATATGTATTCTTGTAGCACAGCCCAGCCTTGGCGCGGAAAAGTCGGGCCAGACAAGCCGAGAGAACATCTCTTCTTGGAGCATGGCTTTGCATAAAATTCCATGATGCCCAGAGCAGTCGACATTTCTTTTTCTTCTTTGCTTTTCCACACACACACACGCAAATCGCACCCGATTACCTTCAGTATGGCGTACAGCTTCAGTCCGCAGCCTCAATACCCTCTCCTCGATGATCAGTATAACCCTACAGGAACATTGCGCTCATTCTCTGACGCATATTTCAACTATCTCGATACATACTATGAACCAAAAGGCACACAGTTGCTTGAGCCAGAAAAGATGAATGTCATATTCTCTCTCACGTTGCCCAAGGAGGAAGTTGCGCTTAATGTTCAATTTGGCTCCGTTGTCTACGACCCACAATTTTTGGCTTTTCAGATCGAGACGATTTTTAACGCCCACGGCCCATCGGTCACTCGGGCGGGATTTCTTGCTTACCTTCGTTCCGAGATAATGAGTGACCCAGACACAGCCTGCAAGAACTTCAATTCAGCTAACCAAGTGATGCGGTTAGGGCCTCCATTCGTTCGGTCACAGTTCCCTAGGGTGGCAGAACCAAGAGCCAAAGAGTTAATGTCATATGTCCAAACTCGCATTGACAAAGACGTTCAGACTATTCGCGGTGGAGTTACTAGTGAAGAGGAGGAGCTGAACGCCTTGAAGATAAGGCTTGCTTTAGAGCAGCAGGGCATGCAGGCAGCAATTGATCTCATTGACGGCCCGCGCTATTGCTATAACTGTAGAAGGCGCCCATGCACATGCAGTGGGATTTTGGGACTCATCTAGATATGACTAATTAATAGGCATCCTACTTGAGTATATGTCATTTTATTTGTTCATGTATTAAAAAACAATTTCAGACGGACAAAAAGCACTGGCATCTGTACATCTTCCCACAGCTCACACTTACATCTATCAACACAACCTAACAAAAACCATTTCATCAGGTTATCAGGTTCTGATCAGAGCCCAGCAAAGAATTCTTTTAGATTCCGCAAGGTTTTCAGGCTTTATTGTTGTTCTCCAGTCCTTTTGGAGCTACATAAGAGCGTTTGATTTGTATCATTTGAGTAGAACGTAGCATTGGTTTATATTGCAACGTCCGAAAGCCCAACCCAACCTTCCTCGATCCAGGGGAAGGTAAAGCACCGAAGCTCCAATGGTGTTATAACGAGGTCTCACTAGAGAAGGGAAAGTCGAAGCCGTGTAAAAGCCCTGACACTTTTTTTATGGGACGTAGAGGGATTCCATCTATCCCTTAACCTATGATCCAAGTTTAAATGGAAGCTAAATCTATCTGCACGATTGTTTCATGCTGTTTAGGGTACCACCATCTTCGCATGCATCAATAATATCGATCATACTTGTGTGGCGTATAAAGAAAAATGTCTGAGCATGCTCGTATAACGATTAATATTTCTTTTTCTTATTTCCTGCAGAAACGCTGCGCTCATTCTCCGATGCAGTTTTCGACTATATTGATACGAACTATGAAGTAAAAGGCATCCAGTCCTTCAGCCGGAAAAGATGCCCTGCTTTACTTCACGCTAGCCAAGGAAGAGTATCAACATAGTTTTATATTCTGCTCCTTAATCTGCAACTTCAATTTTTTAGCATATCAGTTTTTACTACTCATGATCCATCGGTTACTCGAGGAGGACTTCTTACTTTGCTCCATACCCGCATAATGGGAGACCTAGACAGAGCCTGCGAGGGCTTCAATCCAGCTGATTAAGTAATGTAACTAGGACCTCAATTCATTCGATCAAATTTCCCTACGGAACCACGGAAGACCTTGCAGACTTTTAAAGCCTTGCTAAGCAGCTGTCGAGTCGCAACCTGATGATTTGGGTTGTCAAATTGCAATATGCTCCTTAACAACTCAAGTAGTGTGCCTATCAATAAGTCATTTCAGTTGGGACATATTTTTTAGGAAGAATATGTCTATATGAGTCCCAAATCCCACTGCATGTGCATGGGCGCCTTCTACAGCCATAGCATAAGCGGAGGCCGCCTATAAGATCAATTGTTGCCTGCATGCCCTATTGCTCCAAGGCCATCCATATTTTTATGGTGTTCGTTGCTCCTCTCAGCAGCTTTACTGATGCTGACTTTGACATATGAATCTATTTCTTTGGCTTTTGGTTCTTCCGCCGCCTTGACGATCTATTGTAATTCCTGGGTTCTTCTGAATTTACATTATAGCGTTCAATTTGTATCATTTAAATAAAGCGGAGCGTTGGTCCATGTTGCAACATCTGGAAGTTGGACCTAACCTTACCTTACTTTACCATGCCACTCTATCTCTACAAGACACTTGTACACTATTAAGAGCATTAGTGTATATGCATAAATATGTTTGTTGCATGCTGTGTTCAGTTCAATATTATTATTTGCACATGACAGATGTTAAACGCACGCCACCATTTGGCCAATTGAGCAGTTGAGACAAACAACAAAGTTCCACTTTCCCCACACAATCATCTTGACGTGCGTGCATTGAACATTGAAGAAAAACTACATCGGCTGTGCATATCCTCTCATCCTTTTCTCTCTTTCAGCCAAGCATACACACTGTCCTCATTCATTTCCATCTTAGCTTACAGATCCCAACATCACTTTTTATCACGAAGTAAAAAAAAATCCACATTTGGTATGAACATTACGCGAAAAGCAGTGAGAACAACATGGTTCCTTCATCTCTGTTAACTTGGTGGCACCCTCCTTTTTTTTTTTTTTTTTTTTTCTTTTTCCTTTTTTCCTTTTTTTTTTTTTTTATTACTTTTTCTTTTAAAATAAAAAAAGATATAGATTGAGAGGCCAGAGGCCATGTTCTCGTCCATCAAGGGAAAGTTTAACACGATTCAGGAAAAAGGACTTGAAGCCGGTAAAGCCGTCCAAGCTGCTGCTTCAGGCGCTAACAATCCTTCACAACGAGCTTCTAGTGATAATCATTACCATAACAACCATAGTCACGATCTGTTACAGGACCCATCATCATCCCCAGGATCAAGGTCACCTAGGACAAGTGGCGTTGGAGGTGGAAGCAGCGCAACATCATTGTTCCGTAGATCACTTCAGTCTAATCGTCCATCTACAGACCTGATTAATTTTGCCACGTCACCATCTTTACCTTCAACACCACAACCCATTATGAACAAGAAGCTCATGGCTACAGTTAATCAATTGACTCTAGATCCACTTCAGGAGAAACCAGACCCTGCACAACTTGAAGCCGTCAAGGCTGCAGAACCTGGTGGGACCGAAATGGCTGATACTATCATTGAGAAATTGGAACGATTGCAGAGATATGAAGCTCGTTTCCCAGGTAATGAATAAACGAAGATAATTTTTATGATTGGTGATTATATAGACCATAAGAAAGACAGTAATCAATTTTCAATTGTATGCTGAAGAGGGAAAGGAAATAAATGGCACTGAGGCTGGATTAAAAGCTAATGGGATCCTCACATGCTCAATGCATTTATTTTTTTGTGTTTAATTAATAGATTTGGCACAAGCATTCAAAAAACTAGTGCAGGAAAAAGTGGCTGTCGAAGCTGTCTTGAAAGCGTCTACACCTATTGAGGACCTTTCAGATATCGAGGGGTTGGATTCGCATCTTCGTAATATGGCATATAAGAGTGAAGTTTCTATGCAAGAGATCAGACGCCTGAACGATGAACTACAGGGTACGGATGATATTTATATGCATATATTTATTTATTTACGTTTATCGATATTTGTCAGATACCCTTTTTCAATAAATATGGGGGATATCAAAATGAGTATCTTATTTTTAATTTGATGATCCGCTTATTATTACTGTTCGCTTTTCGAACCGTGTTTATAGATGCAGCCAGACTAAAGGAGGTCCATTTGCTTGAGTCGGCTTCCCAGTCAGATATGATCGAGAATTTACAGGATCAGCTTGCATCAAAGGCAGAGGTACAGAACAGTTGAAATCGAAATCTCTTTGATTTATATGCATCAAGCATATTCAAGTCAATTTTTAACTAACACGAGCAACACCACGTATACAATCTCATAGGAGGTTGAGCAATTGAAAAGCAAGATACCAGCGACTGATAACAATGCAGCGGATACAAATGAAGTTTCAAAAGCCACTATTGAAAAGCAGCAGGAACGCATTACAGAATTAGAGACAAAAATCAAGGCGCTTGAAAGTCAGTTGGCCGCCTCTCCCTCTTTGCCAACCACAGCATCAACAGCCGCTTTAATTCCAGATCTACTCTCTGATCCAGTTTCTGCTTCCGTCTCTGTGCCCGAAACTGTTGCTGTATCAACTGTTGCATCAGGTATTAGCTCACCCAAAGAAAAGAAGACCATGGCCAAGGAGCAAAAGAAGGACCAAGCATTGCGTGATCTGATGTCTCGTCTCGATGTTGTCCTCAAGGAGAAAAAACAGGCGCAGCAAGAGCAAGAGCAAGCTGAGGCCAAGTTGCTTCAATTGCAGTTGGATCTAGATAAGGAAGTCAAGGTTAAGAAAGAGATGGTTGAGAAGATGGATGAATTGCAAAAAAAGATTGGGGGGATGGAAGGAAAAGAACATAGGTTGACCGATAGCAAGGAAGGTGCGTCACAAGGGAATAAAGAACAAAGCCAGGCTCAAGAACAGCAGCAGCGACAAGGAAATTCAGTTACAAAGGCGGAAACATTAGTTGGATCCAAGGCTGGTGATGATGGCGAACTCGATCCTATAATAATGTTACGAAAGGACTTGGAGGCAGCATCTCAGGAAGCCAAGTTAGCGAAGGAGTCACTTGCAAAAGCCCAAGCTGAGGTTGAAGCTGCAGTCAAACGCGAAGCAGATGCACTGGCGGCAAAGAATCTGGCAATAAAGAGGGAGTCAGAAGCTTTAGATGCGAAGAGTAAAGTAGAGACATTACTCGCAGAGACCCGTACTGCTCAGAAATCAATCAAAGATTCCGCTGCAGAAGCCGAGAAGGAACTAAAAATCGCAAAAGTCCAGATCAAAGAACTGCAAAAACTCGATATAACATTAAAGGAAACTAGACAGCAGTTGGCAGAGGCACAGAAAGAGCTTAATCAGGCGCAAAAAGAGAGAGAGAATGCTCAAAAATCTTTTGAAGAACAGCTTCAAAAGGCCAAAAGGGAGCAGGAAGACTTGGAAACGAAACTAAAGCAGGAGGCTAAGAATAATGCTGACCAGGTCCAAGCTGAGAACCGAAGCTTGCTTGAGGCTCTTGAAAAGGAGGTGGAGCAGTTGCGTAAAGAGAAGCAAAATCTGGAGCAGAAAGTTGAGCAGGAAATCAGCCAAGCTTCTCAGACTGGAGAAGCAACAGAAGAATTGAAAGGACAATTGAAATTACTGCAAGACAAGATTCAAAAGCAAGAAGAGACAATCTCAACATTGAAAAAGGAGTATGCCGAACTCGAGAGACAAATGAAGGAGCGTCCAGATCTTTCAGATGAGCTAGCGGCTATCACTGCCAGGGCTGCAGAGAAAGAGAAGGAAGCGAATGATAATCGAAGCCAGATTGAATCACTCGTGGCTGAGAAAGAGGTCCTTGTCAAATCTCTCTCAGATAAGCAACAGTTGATTAAGAGCTTGGAAGAAGCAAAGGCCAAGGCTTTACATGACTATAAGCTTAAAGAGGATGAGAAGGAGCAGCAGTTACAAGCCAAAATTGAGGAAGTTGATGATCTCCAAAAGGAAGTGGACCAATTAACAGATGAGAAGGACGAGATTTTGGCCAAGCTTGCTCTAGCACAGGAACAGGAGCGGAGCGGAGCCAAAGCTCTCCAGGCATTGGATGAACTCAAAGCAAGGCTTGAGGAGATGGAAAAAGAGTTACAAGGCAAGGTGGTTGAGGCGGATGACCTTCAAAAAGCGGTCGATCAATTGAATGACGAGAAAGACGAGATCTTGGCAAAGTTGACTGTCGTCCAGGAAAAGGAGTGCAATGCGTCCAATAAGGTCGCAGTTTTGGAGGAAAAAATCAAGTCTAAGGATTCAGAGAAAGAGAAAGAATTTAAAGCTAAATCAACCGAGGTTGATGATTTACAGAAAGCAGTCGATGAATTAAACCAGGAGAAGGATGAAATCCTGGCTAAGATGGCTATCATCCAGGAGAAAGAGCGTAACGGAGCAACCAAAATCCAAACTCTAGAAGAAGATCTTTTCAAAGTTAAACAACAACTTGGAGAGAAGACAGCCGAGGTTGCCGCTGCTGCATCAACACCTAGCAAGATCGGAGACAAGGCCGAGGATACAACTAAGGATAAGGAAGCAACGTCAGCCTCTGAATCAAGTTCTAGTGCTATTGAGGAGGATTTGCGAAATAAAATCGTGCAGCTGGAAGCCGAGATTTTATCATTGAGTCAAACTCCCTCGAAAAACGCTCAAAAGAAGCTCCGCCAAGAGCTGAATCACACCAAGGCTGCAAAACAGGAGGCGGAGGCCTTAGTTGCTTCATTGAAAGAGGATCTTGAGAAGGCACAGACTTCGGCTCAGTCTCGGTCCCAAGACGTACCCTTGGCCAGTAATAATAGCGATGAAAATCAAGCGACAAATGCAGAGCTAGAAGCTACCATCAAGGGCCTGAAAGAGAAGATCTCTGAACTTGAAAAGACAATTGCAAACAAAGAAAATGAATTGATAGACCAACAGAAGAAGCTGGATGAAGAAATTGACCGTCAAAAGACTCTACAGGGTCGTATTCAGGAGCTTGAGAAAACTTCAGAGCTTTTCAAGGACCTTACACAGGCGCATGAGAAGTTGGAAGCCCAGTTCGCTAGTGAATCAGAAGCTCATAAAGCAGCTTCTATGGAATTACAAAAGACCGTTCAAGAACTTGAAGCAAAGGAAGCAGAGGTAACGAAGGAGTTGCAGATCATCAAAGAGCATGAACAGAGTTTGGTGAAGGAACTCGAGCAGGCACATAAGCAGCTCTCTTCAGAAAAAGTACTTGAGCAACTGCGCAAAGAGAAGGCAGACTTGGAGGCAAAGGTCGAGGAGCAGACGAAATTGGCAGCTCATGAACAAGATCATGTGAAGAGTGAACTGGAGAAGGTTACCTTTGAACTTGAGATTGCTCGCAAGGCTGAACAGGCTGCGACTGCCAATGCTGAGAAGCTGATCAAGGACCTTGATTCAATGCAGGAGAAGACTGCAACTCTTGCAAATCAGCTGAAGGAATACAGCGAATCCAAGAAGGATTATGAAGAGCTGACCATTCAGATTTCAATGCTTACGAAGGAGAAGGAAGCACTATCACAGGATTTGGAGACTGCACGGGCAGAACACGATAAAGTTAGCAAGGAGAAGGACGATATCCACCAAGAGCTGAAGGCCAAACACGACAGCCTGGTAGTAGAGAGAGATGAAGCGCTTGTCAAATTAACATCTATTGAAACCCAGCTTAAAATTGCGCATGATGGTGTATCCAAGAGTTCAAAGGATGTTGAAGAGAAGATTAGTGCATTGATGAAAGAGCTTGAAGAGAGAAAAGAGGAGTTGATCAGAGTGGAGACAAGGATGAAGGAAATGGAGACACTAAATGCTACAGAGATCAAGCAATTGCAAGAGCAAATTCAGAGTCTGAAGACCGAAAAGGAATCGCTTGAACAGCAGAAAGCCGAATTGGAAACACGACTCAAGGATGCTGATGCCCAAAAGGAGGAGACAGCCAAGTTGCTTATAGCAGCGGAGGAAAACGCAGCTCGGTTGTCTGCAGCCAAGGCGGAATCACAAGAAAAAATGAATGAGTTACAGGTTAAAGTCAGTTCGCTAACGATGAAGGACCGCGATACAAAGGAGGCTCTTGCTCTGGCCAAATCAACCATCCATCAACGCGACGAAGAATTAGAGGAGGCTCGGAAAACAAAAGCTGAAGATGAAGACAAGTTGCAAAAATCTATGGCGCTCCTCAAGACGACCCGCAAGCAGATTCTCAGGTTAGAGAAGGAGAAACAGGAAGTGGCGGATGAGTTAGAAGCAACAAAGGTAGCGATGGCCAAAGCAGCACAGGAGGCAAAGACACAGCTTGCCAAGGTCACGGCACAACAGTCAACTGCAGCTAGCGACCTAGCACGGCTACAGGCGGTTCATGCCAAGATTGCGCAGGATAAAGAAAAGTTGATTCAAGAGAAGGATCAGTACTTTGATCAACTTCAAATGAAACAGGCTGAGTTTGAGTCATCACAGACATCGCTTGAAAACGTGGGGCATGAGATGACGGAGTATCGGCATCAATTGGAAGAGGCTCGTGATCGGGTGACAATGTTAGAGGAGGAGACATCGCATGCGAAGCGGTTAGCGGAGATTAAAGTGGCAGAATGCGAGGATTTGAAGAGAAAGACCACAGATCTAGCAGCCAAGTTGGATCAGTTGCAGACGGCGATGAACAGACGGAGCGCTGTATTAGAGAATCTGCAACAAGAAGTGGATGAGACTAAAGAGACCTTGAGCGCAGAGATTGAGAAGCTGAAGAAGTCGTTACAGGAGAAGGAGTTTGAGATTGCAGACTTGAAGGCTCAAGTAAGCAACAGGGGAGAGGAACTAAAGCAATTGACCTCAACGCAGCAACAGCAAGACGATAAAGTGTCTGCGTTGGAGAATGAGATCCAAGAATTGAAGGAACACAAGCGGAATCTTGAACTAGAGCTGGTAAGTATTTATATTTTTCTTAATCATTGAAATATCTTAATATTATTGTCATAGACTAAATGTTCTCTCTTTTTTTTTAATGTATAATGTAGCAACACTTCAAGGACTTGGAGGGAATCCTTGCACAAGAGAAGAGTACGCATGAAAAGTTTGTAGAGGAGTCCAAGATGCGTGAAGGACACTTGCACACTAAGAACAAGGTAAAAGATGCAGGAAAGGCAATGCCTTTTTTTTTTTTTTTTTTTTTTTTTTTTGCCGCTCCTTCGCCGATTATTAACTTGAAATCTTTTTCTCGAAATAGATTCTGAAGGAAGAAGTCCGTAAATTGCAGAAACAGACACCCGGGGTATCAACAACGCCATTGCCTACACAGGGACCTGGAGGTAATAATAGTGCTGCTGCTGGTGTCCCACAGACATCGGGGCCTAACCGAGCCATGTCTCCACATTCGACTCCTCCCAGTACACCACAACTGGGACGGCTTTTGCAAGAACGGCAGCAACAACAAGAGGATGATACCAATGTCGAGTACTTGAAGAACGTGCTACTGAGATTTATAGAATACAAGGATCATCGCGTAAGTTTTTTTTTTTTTTTTTTTTTTTGGCTTTGAGCAATATCAAAGTTTTATTTATTTGTGTGGAAGTATTACAGAACTGATGTATTTTTTTTGGTTTCAAATAGCAACAAATGGTTCCTGTGCTCGCCCAAGTGTTAAAGTTGACCCCAGATGAAACAAAGCGACTTTCACGGGGAGCATGATGAAGAATCTAAGTTTGGTCAGATTAGGACTTCGAATATGAAGACAAAGGCTCAAATGTAAACTGTGTAAAAAGAAAGAAAAATGATGAGGTAGACAAAAAAAAAGTCCAAGCAACAAATAATGTGTTATAAGCCTGATATAGTGCTTGTGAAAAGATAGAATACTTTGGTATGCATATGCTACACAAAACCAACTTCAATTATATGTGATATTCGAGTAGGCAAATAGATCAATATAAATGAGGCCTTATCATCATCGCTATGGATACATAGTCCATTCGTAGTCGAGAGAGAACACTGTGGTCTTCGGATCCTGATTATTCATCGCGTACTTGATTTCTCCAACCAATCTGCCTACATTACTTGAATATGTTACGATGCTATAGCGACATTGTACTGCTGAAAACAAATCGATCAAAAACTGCTTTAGTGATTCTTGTGGGCTCACTCGTCCTTTCTTGATATCGTCTTTCCATCCAGCATTTGATCGCATCATCTCTTGGACATGAATCTCAAAGCCACCTTCCCTTTCGGTGCTATTGCGTCCATACTCTTGTCTCGCTTCATTGACAACAAGTTGATCATCCGTCATCAGATAGATGTTCAAGATTCCGGTCATATTTCGAATCTCATTTGCCTTGGTCATGTAAGCCTTTAAAGGTAGCAGATCTACCTCGTTTCCTTTATCTGAGTGTCGTACATGGATCGAGATACATTCCCGAGACCTCAGCATGGTTGTTATTGCTGTTTGGGCTGCTGTATTACCATGCTGACGGAGCCACTCCCTGGTCTGGTAATTCGGTCGGATTACATAAAAAGTCAGCATAGATCTCCACCAGAACAGGCCTTGAGATTTATATTCTGGGAGAATAATCTCTTGGTCCTTCATCAAGGACTGGACATCTAATTGTTGAGAATAAAAGTTGATAGTCGAATGCTTCCATTTCGTAAAATTGGTTTCAGGCGGATGAATGCTGAAGGCTGTTTCCAAGTCTGAATAGGAGCAAGAGGTAACAGGGATAAAGCCCTGGAATGGTAATTTGGTTTGATGGTTATTTTCCTTATCTGGTTGAATGAACAAGGTCATGTTGTAATACAGACTCCACGCTAGACCCAGTCCTGCTGTATGCCAATTGGATCCATAACCAAAAGGATTGATTACACCTTCAAAAAAATTGACGCAGCGATGTTGTAATCGATCCAAATGAGCTTGTAATTTCATTCGAGTCCCGTCCTCCCTGACCGTCATCAATATTTCGAATCCATCTCCACCAAATGGATTTATCATCCAATGAGATCGTCTCTGAACAAATTTGTCTAGTTCTGGCCCAAGATTGTACCCCTGTACAATCATTATTTGTTTAACGTGTTCACTAACATCCTCCATAAATTCTCGAGGGACCACGATCACGCTATAGTTATAATTCTTACAGGCGTTGTTCGTCGTAGCAGAATGGATGGTATTGCAAATCGTTTTCAAATGTGACCAATTTGTTTTGGAATGTATACAGACATCTGTTGAATCCAATGGAATAGGACAATTTGATGGTGAATTCTTTGTTCTGGAGAATTGTAGGTTGACAAGGTATAGAAAAGGCATCGACAACGTGGCTACACATGTCATAAAGATAAATGCATTTTTTTTTGCGACCATCTTGTGCAAGCAAAATTACCCCAGATTGTTTTTGTGGAAAAAAGAAGGCTTTCCCGTCAAAGTATGCTGTTGAAATTAGCAGCTTCAAAGATGACGACAACACATTGCAATTGAAAAGACAACTGTGCACCTTTTTTTTTTTTTTTTTTTTTTTTTTTGGTGCACTGGTAATAACTATTGAACTATACCGCCTCAGCTACACTTGTTCCTTCACAACTGCCTGGGAGCAGAGGTAAAGCAGCCGAATCGAGACTTCTAAGCTTGAATTCTAAAGAGACCTTGATTATGCAAGATCTTACATGAAGCGATATCGTTTATTAAGAGAGAAAGAAAATGAAAGAAAAGCTAATTTCATGTCCACGCAAAATGATCCGATATTAATTGATAGTCAAACAAAAGGAAACAGATGTATATAGCCGCTTGGTTTTTACAAAATAAATCTAGTTCGCACATTTGAAACAGAAACGCGACGCGTTCCAACAGATCACCAGAAATCCATGTCACCTGATGTACATGCTCTCTATCAAAGAGCTTTGGTAGATCTTCCATTCTTTAGATGCAATAATAGGCGAGCACCAGCTACACCTACTATTAACTTACTGGCTATCTGTCAAGAAGCGAGCCTCTTTTTCTGATAGTTCCTTGGTCTTCGCAACAAAGGGCCATCATCAAGCTTATCATAAACACGAATACACAAGAGGATTCACAATTCGCAATCCACAAGCAAGGGAATCCCTAATGAAGAAAGAGAGCCCTTTTATATTTACCAGAGACTGCTGGCTTGTTTTATTCTCTCTTATCATTGACTTTTGACATGATAGGATCAGTGTGGAGGGTTTTTTTTTTCGTACAATTTGAGGCTGCCTTTTTCAAAAAATGCAGTACTCTATTCCTCCAGTGCTATTGAATGAATGTATAGATAGTATTTCTTGATATTGTCGAATACCTGGCTAGCATCAATGCCACTATAGCCTTGTCTGCTTTCCTTTCTGTCTTTTTTTTTTTTTTTTTTTTTTTTTTTGCAAATCTTGAATTGGTCTGTGCTCTCTTGCCACAGCAAAGTTTGTTTTGTTTGTTTGTTTTGGTTAGGCCACAAGACGACAAAGCGGAGTAAGTGTATTTATTATTCCATGTATAAATTATATTTAGTTCATTTATCGTAGTGGAGCTGTAACCTTAAACAAAATGATTCTGAGAATGACATTGTTGTCTTCTCTTACTGTTTCGATTCAGAATGGTCAGGATGATTAAGATTGCAGTAAGGAAAGCTAGATGGTATGGCAGTACTTATCAGTCAGTTCACATTTTCAAGACAAATTGATTACACAGTCAACAGCGATCGATGACTGCATTATGGATGAAAAAAAGACAGGTAGCGATATTAAGGATGCAATTCAAAGTGAATTCCATTCCAGTTACTTGAGGGGACTGTACGGCTGCATTTCACACAAGAATAACCTCTAGCCTTGCCTATCGACTGGAGGAAAGGGGGCCGCAGTTGGTAGAGTCTTGATCATGAGAAGTAGGGAATACTTGGCAAGCACATGTCTCTAGTAGAGAAGGTTCACGACAGATTCAATGTCAAATGCAATATTAGCCCCGCCAGTGCAGCTCTCATGGTACGGTAAATACCAAGTTACTAATAACAAATGAAGAGTAATAACCGAAGTATGAAAAAGATAAATGGGATTTGAATGTGAACCACAGTACCACACATTGTTCGGTCTTTTTACTTTTTATACGTGCTATATTAGAACTGCCGCATAAGCTGTAATCTTGAGCCTAGAGTGCCAATATAGGTATCATTTATTATCGCTTTTGCGCAAATGTTCGTCTGTTGCTAATAGGCATCTGACAAAATATGTATCAGTTGCAACAGGCTTACAAAGTATAGGTCGCAAGCAAGTGTAGCAAAAGTAGTAAAGTTGCGCTGGAATAGCGGGAAGAAAAACGGTTTATGTTGAAAGGTATGATATGCGAGGCCCAGTGGCAGAGCTGAGCTCTTCTAGTCTGTGCGTCATGTGACTGCGGAAATAATGTATGAGAACTCGATCAGGAAAGGAGTGTGCATTTGATCTTTACGCGAGATACGCGACACATGCAAGATGGGATTATGCACATTCAGTCGATGCATTTTCAAAGCCCCTAGCATGCCCAAAGGGGAAGGCCCCATCCATGATCTCAATGGATCAAAACACCCCGATATAAATCGCCATCTCAGGGATAGACATGAAGTGAAAATGTATACATTCAACTCGAACAAATCCTGTATCATGGAGTTTAATCGTCAACCTAGCATAAACCACGACTACTTATGCATCTGTGGTAGCCGTTTTCAGACATATGGAGGAATAAGGAGGCATATCGTCGGAAGGACTAACAAACGTCCTTGTCCGACAGCACCTACTATCACCACCGTTAAGCAATTCAAGAAGGAATATGCTGCTCGATTAAGTTCTGCCATCTCCAACGCAGTCGCTGCTTCCAAAGAAATTGTTGCTCTCAATAAAACATCTATATCCAACGAAATCATTGATCCCAACAAAACACCTGCATCCAACAAAATGTCTACTACTAATAAAACATCTGCTTCTGGCGAAACATCTTCCAACAAATCATCGCCCAATAAAACGTCTACATTCAACAAAACGTCTGCTTCTGACGAAGCATCTTTTTTCATCAAAATACCTACTACCAATAAGTCGTCTACTTCAGGCAAACACTCTGCTCCCAATAAAACCCCACCCATTAGTAAAGCCTTAACCTCCAACAATACTATTACCACTTCAACTTCCATCCCCACTCGCGCCTCCCCTAGGATACTTAAGCACCACGGCTCCGTCCTCACTTCCATATCTATTCCCAATTCTGTCCCTACCCCCGTCCCAACCCCTACTTCCATTTCTACTACTATTCCCACTACTACCATCTCAAGTTCCATCTCCATTCCAAGCCCTGCTCCCATCGCCACTTCAAGTTCTGCTTCCACTGCTTCATTTATTCCAAATCCTATCACAACTTGCATATCTGCTCCCGCTGATGCCCTCAGGCCTAACTGCAGCCTTGCTGAAAGCGGGTCGGAGCTTTTAAAGAGACTTCAAAGAATTGAGGAATCGCAAGAACGCATCGAAGCATATTTGAGAAGGCTTATTCGAAGAAAACGAACGAAAAGACATAGGCATAGATGTGAGGATGGCTTTGGATATGACTATGATTATGAGCATGAGCATGGGTATGAGCATGAGCATGGGTATGGGCATGATCAGGGATTTGAACAACAGATTAAAAAACGAAGAGTTAGTAATAACGAAATTACTGCTACCATTAGCCATAATAGCAGCAGTTGTAGCAGAACTAGCCGTGGTGTTCACCATCAGGAAAAGAATCGTCCTTTTTCTCTACCGACAACAATTGAGATTGATTGATTTTTTTATCACAATCTATTATATTACTTTTTTTTTTTTTTTTTTTTTTTTTTTTTACCATTGGTCATGTTCATGCTTCATACTTCAATAGGGAACTCCAAAAGCGTTAGTGGTTGTAATCAAAGTCGTTAAAGGCACGACAGTTATCCCTTAATTATAATAGTATATAGCTCTTTTCCTTTTTTTTTTGCTTATTTGTTCGCATAAAATTATCTACAGAGTTATAAAGTAGGATGACCATTATTTGAGCCTGAAACAACCTTTGGTTCTATAGAAATATCTTTCAACCGATTCGTAGTAGTCTCCACTGTGTCTGTGTCTGTGGACGCAAATGTAATGTTTTTTGTACCGCCACTGGTAAATATCGTTCTTTGAGATGACTCGGAAACTTTAGGCTTTTTGCCTTCAGCTTCCTTACTACTACCCTCATCACCGCCACCATCGTTTCCCTCACTTCTGCTTGCTTTCCTTATATTGTCATGAGCTCTACTACTGCTATCATCTTCCCTCTTTTGGTTAGTAATTTCTTGTCCATCATTAGAGTATGCCTCATCGCTGCTTGAATCCTCCCACTCGCCATCACCATCAGCTGCATCATCCTCCTTTTCATCCAAAGGGTCACTATCATCATCGTCGTCATCTTCACTCGAATCGGTGCCCCAACAGGTTAGCATCGTGTCTGTGTCGTGAGGCGACTGATCAAAGTAATCATTTTGCGCTGAAGTCACCATTCTTGGTAATCCTGGCCGTACGCTCTGTTTCGCCCGTGTGCTGCCACTGGCACTGGCGCCAGCGCTGCTATTGCCGCACATAAAATACGAATCCTGGCCGTGCCCATGTCCATGTCCATGTCCATGTCCGTGTCCGTGTCCGTGTGCATGTCCGTGTCCGTGTCCGTGTGCATGTCCATGTCCGTGCCCGTGTCCGTGAGTTTGATTTGAATATTGAACATCATGCGCACCATTATTAGGGGCAGTTTCTCCGAATAACTGGAACTGTGGTTGCGGCTGCCCGTCTTCATTGAAATGTGTGCTGCTTGGTTTGGCTCCTGTATTTGTACTTATGCTAGATAGAGGGGGAGTTGATAGTGGGGCATGTCGTGTTTTCCTTGGTCGACTATGTTCGACAACACGAAACCCTTTTTGCCGTTCTCGCTCGTTCCATCGTAAACAACGAGAGAGAGAATGAAACCAATCAGATGATTGAGTGCTGGAGCAGATGGTTGGGAATGGATAAACACTCGCAGTCACCTTAATATGATCTCCCTGTTTAAGTTCTACCCGTCCGCGCCCATCAAAGCTAGCCCAAGCAGTCGAGCGCGAATCGAAAGGAACACAGATCCGAAGTTCCATAGAATCAGGCAATAACATCGGGCGGAAACTCAATGTATGTGGACAGATGGGTGATATCAAAATAGAGGGGATTTCAGGATGTGTTAACGGCCCACCAGCAGCAAGCTTTTCGAAGCAATCCGGAAGTTAATAAAAAAATATAAAAAATGAAAGTGTTAGGAATGATCAGATTTTCGAACAACATTACTACACATTTGCATCCAATCCTTATCATCATGTTTATCAATCAAATCCCATTTACCGAGTAGGCTGTTGATCCCGTAGGCGTCGAAATCACAATACCATCAGCCTGGACTGTTGTTAGATGTTCTTCATCGCCAAAAAGCTCTAAAAGGCTAAGGTTGGCGCTGGGCCCTCGATCCAGAACTAAGCACGTTAGGAGAAGACCGTTGTGATAAATGGGTGTAGTAAGGTAACCGGCAGTTAGAATATTTATTAATACATTGAGATTCAAAAGTATTAATTGTTAGGGTTATCAAAACCACCTTACCCAAATCGTTTAAAATCTCAAATGTTTCTGTAGGAGTGGTAAGAACAGTTGGAAGCGCTAGCCGACGGACATCATTGTCGTCGTCACTATCATCCATTAATGTGGTTTGTCCATTAGATGATCCCTTATCTTTATTGACGCTTTTATTGCGTGATCCTTTGCGCTTCTTCTTTTTGGTCGTATCAACAGTCCTGTGTTCAAGACACCGATATATAGTGCAGCTAAAGCGCATCCGCAGATTGACTCGCACACCTTGGTCTAGACAAGTATTAAGAATCTGTTTGTAATCCGCTGTAGGGAAAGGCGTTAGGAAGCCCAATGAGCCTGCAGAGAAGGGTAGAATAGGGGGTACAATCCGTTGAAAGAGCCAGCTTGTAAAGAGAACAGTTCCATCCCCGCCAAGCTAGTGTATCGATAAGGAGAAAAACAATAATAGTAAAAAAGAAAAAGAAAAAGATATAATCATTCCATTTTCAGCCCTTGCTATTAGTGTATAGTACACTAATGGGTAAATTGACCTCTGCTGTGTGTATCAAATCTTGGGCAAGCTTGCGCTAGTGTCAATAAATAAGCTTTACTTAAAATAAACACAGCAACATTAATCAACTTACAGTGATCGCAACGTCAAAGAGATGGGCTTCTTGAGCACAGAGATCAGCTGTCCAGAATTTGAGCTGATGGGTATAGTCATAACCGAGCTTCGTACTCTTCAGGAACGCCGGGTATTTAAACTTTGGTTGATCTTTCATCTTGTCTTCCACAAATCTAATTGTGAAAATTAAAAGATGTACATATGCAATGGCAGATTGGTTATTAAAGAATATAAAGATTGTTTTTTTTTTTTTTTTTTTTTTTTTTTTTTTTGATCTAATATCGTCCTTACACTGTGACTCCACGGGTAGACATCATCCAGAAGGCGACTTGGCGTGTAATCTTTACTAATGACTCGTCTCCTGGCTTTGTTACAATCATTACTGTTTTTGGCGTTTCCCATTTGACTCTTGCACGACCTGATAGGCAATGGGATTTAGCAGAAGATTTTAGTTATCAGGAGTGATAAGCGAGGAGCAGCATACTGTAATACATCTGTGAGCATTGATAAAGTTAAAAAGTTTGCTCCTGGTGGGACAAAGGATTGAAACGTTGGAGTGCAGGGTCTCATCATCTTAGGTTCCCATTAAACTAGAAGCACTTATCAACACACAGGAGCAACGACGTGAAGCATGCGACATGATGTGTATGCGTATTGATCTTGAGTATATTATCAATAAGATGGCTCTCATGGGGCAATTGAACTTCTATTCATTTTATGCTGTTCCTGAAACACGTCTGTACACAATGCATTGCAAGTGATCGGAGATTCAGATATAACACGTAATATTTAAACAAAAGCAAAAAAAAAAGACTGAACAAGCTTGGCATCCAAGACGCATAACCTTTTGTATAAACAAACGCCATATGGATATGCAAGAGTGACCAAGTGTCGCCATTTGATGTAATCAATTAACCCATGAAAGAGGTATATGTAACTCTGATGAAATGGAAAAAAGAGCGTGTTACTTGCCTATCTTTTTCGAGACTTCACGCACACCAACTGCAGTTTCAGCCAGTCGACTAGTTGGAGTCATGATACGGCGATGTCCATTCGATCCAGGACCTAGATAGGGAGTGGAGGAGCCAGAAGGGAGCTGAGGATCTTTAGCGAGAGTATCCTGGACGCACGACTCGATTGAGCGTGGTAGGATACGTGCTGTTGTTGCCGCAGGTTTAGCATTGGGTGTAGCAGGGTAGGTGCTATCGAGTGCATGGTGAAGACCGATGGGTGCCTGAGGTTGAGGTATATCAATCGATGGGCGTATGACAGAGCGTTGGCCGAGTGACATTGAAGGTCCTGATCCAGGTCGAATGGTTGTTGGCGCATAGATCGTAGGTGCAGTCGCTGAACATACAGAAGCAGAAGTAGAAGAAGACGAGGACGAAGAGGAAGAAGAGAAAGATGGTTTCACAACGGACGAAGTAGAATGGAGCACTGGTGTCGAAGATCTAGCAGAGACAGCAGCGCCAGCGTCTGCACCAGCTTCTGCTACCATAGCCATGGTCTGTACCAAAGTGCAGTCGCTTGTATCGTGGATGATATTGGCGGTGAAAGGATCCTCAACAAGAGGCATGGTCGTATCAGGGAGACTATCTGCAGTGATGTTGTTTTCTTTCGCATAGGCTGGAGGTAGGGGAAGTGAAGAGGGAAGTGTAGAGGTAGATGAGATGGAAGGCATTGCCATGTCTGATGGGGAAACAATGCGATAACTATGGGTGAATTGAGACATGGTAGAAGAGATAATTTAGAAACAAAATATATATATAATGATATATTGAGCGTTAAATAAAAAAATAAAATAAAATAAAAATAAAGAAAAGGAAGCCTAAAGGAAGGAACAAATAGGATTATAGTGTGTAGAAGAGGGGAGAAGAGAGAATGTATGCGTAGAGAGAATGAGTGACAATTGAATGAAGGATGATGTTCTCAAAAAAAAACGCGTGACTGTTAAAATGAATTGACAATCTTCCAAGCAACAACAGAATTCTCTTCTGTTCGTTTTGTCCAAGAAGGGCGTCGATGCTCAATCTCATGTAGTCTTTCTATCTCTTTTTCCTTAATCTCCTTTTTTTTTTTTTTGAAAAATTGCTGCAAAAAACAAAAGGAGGAATAGTACATTGGCACATAATACGCAGCACACAGATGGGTAGGTATTGCGCAGATCATGCACACAGATGATTACATTAAAAAAAATAAAAATAAAAAAAAAAAAAAAAAAAGAACCGCGTGAACGCGGGTACTTCACAAAAGAAAAGAGGAAATAAATATCATGTCAACAAGCACCAATAGTAAGTCTGTCAATTAATCAGTCAGCTTGTCAGTCCGAGGAGATTAATTGAGAGCTGCAGGGAACGAGGTTGAACATCCCTGTCCTTGCTCTTTCTCCCAATCTTCGTCTTTTTTATTCGTGTCTGTGAGATTCGCTCATTCGTGCAATCGCAGTGGGTATGAGATATGCTTTGACTTTACCATATGCCAATGATATCGACCAGTGATCGTCAGAGGAATGTGTACATCACGGGCTAAAGTTGTTAATTTGTAAACAAGAAACGAAACATCCATCAATGCCATGCGATGCTATGCGATGCGATGCAAGTCCAATGTTTTGTCACAACCACAAAAACCATAATCACAATAAAAGGTATACCGTTTAGTTCAACACTAATTATTGGGGTGTGTGTGTGGAAATCCAATTTGCTGTTTGTTTACAGAGTAAGGAGTCGTTGTTATTGTGCTCATGCCCCTTCCCTTTTTAGCCTAAAAGTGCGCGCGCTTTCAACTCTGTGAGATTGAGTGAAGGACACAATAGAAAAAAGGCTATAAGAGCACTGCAGAGAGGAGAAGAGAAGAAGAGATTGAAAAGAGAGAAGAGAAGAGAAGAGAAGAGAAAGAGAAAGGAGTAGAGTGTGTGATGGTCGTGAATGCATTCATCCCCTTTTTTTATGCTTTCATCCCCATTGCAATTGCCATTCTCATTTCTTTCGCTCTTTCACTCTTTCTCTTCCGCTCTTCCGCTCTTCTGCTCACCCTATTCATTCTTTCCTTTCCCAACTTTTCTTCCCTCCTCTCCTCCATTTTTTATTTTTTATTACTTGCGACATCTCACATTGACCTTTCCTGCTGTCCCCATCTCATTAACAGAAAGAAAAGAAGAAACGTCAAGGACAAACGCACACTTACTTGTCTGGCTGTCAGACCTTTTCTCCTGAGAAGCGAATCCAAACAACGCTATTCCCACACATACTTCATCTTGTCTCTTTTCCACGTTTATTAAAGTAAAAGAGAGAGAAATGGCTCCAAAAACGCCACAAGGCAACAAGTCGCCCAAGGCGCCAGGCACCGGTGGCCCCATACCTCTCACAGGTATTCCTGCTCCTGCGAGTGTCCTACAACGGCGTTCTTTTATGCCCACGCTCTCCTCTGCCACAGGACTAAAGAGTTTTCAGAACATGACTCCAGAGCAGCAATCTCTCCTTGCAGAGGCTATTGCTATCCATAGCCCAGGACTCATTGATCCTAACCGAAAAAGAGCTGAATCGGTTGGTTCCGACACAACCTCAAGCGCAGGAACAGAGCAGAAATACACTTCTTCGCCTTCACCTCAACGACAGTCCCCAGTCCCGACAGCATATTCTGCCGAGGTTGCTGCCGCAAACTATAGCGGCGCTACGCCGCCAGGTGTTCTAGCTTCGCCACTCTCCTATCGATTGTCTCAAGCGCGACGAGCAAGTAATCCACGTTCCAGTATTGGACACGAGAGCAACATCCGGGCAACCACTACTGTATATTCTACCATATCACCTTCACTCCAGTCTTTTACTTCTGCTACACCTTCGCCAGCTGCAGATTCACCATCAGGACTTCGTTCTACTAGACTATCTATAGGCCCAGGTATTGGAACGGGATCCGCCTCAGCACGTTCACTGGTGAAACAACCGCAGCTTCAGCGTCCACCTAGCATGGGTCAGACAGGGTTACAACAGCAACAGCAGCAGCAGCAGCTTCAACAAATCAATGCTCTGACATCGCCCACAATACAAAGTCAGAGCCAGAATCAATTTCCTGTATCACTCGAAGGTATTGAGCTTGGCGACAGGGTTGTGGTCGAGAGCATGAGTCTGTCAGGATACCTGCGTTTTATCGGCCCAACCGAATTCAAGACTGGCATCTGGGCCGGTATTGAGCTCGACACACCCACTGGAAAAAACGACGGAAGTGTGAATGGGTATGTCTTTGCTTTCTTTTTTTTTTTTTTTTTTTTTTTTTTTTCGGTCTGGATATATTTGCAATTCCCAAAGGTGAAAGTGAGCCTGGAATTAACATTTCCCGTCTTTTCTGTTTTGAAGGGTGCAATATTTCAACTGTCGTCCAAAGTGTGGTATTTTTGTTCTGGCTAACAAGATTGTGAAAACAGAGCTCCTGATTCCTTTTCCCTCCACACCCGCTGTCACAGGTCAGCCTTCATCCATTCAAGAAGATATTCGCATCACTTCATCACCAGTCAACCATGCTGCTCAAGCTGCAGCCAGGATCTCTGCAGGGTCTAGGGCCTCAAAATACATTGGAGTTACTGCCAGCCAACTGAAGCAGCGCAGCACAATGCCACAGCCCGCAAACTCACGTCTTTCACAACAACAGAGCACAAGCGACCTTACATCAGGATCATCTTCAATAACTCGAAATACCACCAGTCCTCAAACAATCTCGCCCACACCCACAGCTTCTGTTACAAAAACTAATCTAGGAAGTCGTCTCTCTCAACCAGGTTCAAGAGCCTCGCTGTTATCACTTGCCAATAAATCCACGACTTTGGGTCGCGCTGGATCCACAACATCTCCACCAACCTCTATTTCAGGTCGACCAAGGACCTCCCCAACGCCAGGACGTTTAGCATCGCCTCGTCGTCTTTCCTCACGTGCGTCAGATCACTCAGATACAAGTGTTAATGGCTCGGCTCCTTCTACCCTCTCTTCAAACCTACTGGATCAAGCCGCATTAGTTCAGATGGCTGAATCGCCTCAAGACAATAATTTAGCTGCCCAACTTCAGCAGCTTCAATCGGATTTTGGTGAAGCTGTTGCAGAAAACAACATGCTCAAGACAGAAATGAGTCAGACAAAGACCCAGCTTGAAATGACCCGTCTTCTTGACAAGCGTGAATCTCTTTCTTATGAGGAACGTACATTTTTAAGTAAGAGTTTAGGCCGTGGAGGAATCGACGAGCGTCTCGGACAAGAATTGGAAGAGCTACATGCTATGAAAGCAGAATGGGAGAAGGAAAAGGCAGCCAAAGACCAAGAGATCAAGGGTATCACTGAGAAGATGACACAAGCTTGGCTGGATGCTGCACGTTCACAAAAGGAGCGAACAGCGCTGCTACAAGAAAAGACTGAGCTTGAAGAGAAGTTGAGGGAGTTGGAGACGAATGGAGTTAGTACAAACTCTAAAACGGATTCTGAGGCGGCAATTGAGAAAGAAGAGCAGCAGGCTCTGGTTGCCTCATTACAGAAGGATTTAGAAGAAGCTGAGCATAGAATTGCGTTTTTGAATCAGCGTGCAGTGGAGGATGAAGCCCGTTTGGACGCTGTTGACGAAACTCTGCGGACCGCACAGGCTGACTATGCAGAGCAAATAGCCTTATTAGAACGCGAGCGTGATGACCTTCAAACAAGACTCGATGACTTGGAATTAGTTCTCAAGGTTACTACAGAAGCCCTTCAGTCCAAGCTGGAGGCTGCTCTCCGGGATGCCAATCATTCTGAAGAGCTTCTGCATGAAGTTCAGGCACGTCTTGATCATGAGTTGGAGCTTCGGCGAACAAGAGAATCTGAGTCTGAAACTAGGGTTAAGGAAGTTGAAGTTGAACTCCAAGAGACCCAATCATTGCTGGCTAAGAGTGAAAAGCTTGTTAAGGGACTAGAAGAAAAGACTAAAGAATATGAGTTATCGATCGTAAAACGTGAGCAAGAGATAGCAGATCTCAAACACGAACTGGAGGATCTAGCAGATATGGTTCAAAGCGAAGAGGTTGACAGAATGCGAAGGATGTGGGAGAATGAAAAGAAGCGTCTGGAAGAGGCTGTGGCGGATGATATCACCGTCATCACTGATCTTCGCAGTGATATTCAAGCCTTGGAATTGAATGAGTCAGAGCTTTTGACCAAGATTGTGAGTTTAGAGGCCACGATTGCAATCCTCAGAACTGAGAAGACTGATCTAGAATCAGAGGTTTCGCAGCTCAAGGCTAAATCGACTGAAGCTCAAGAGAAGTTCAACAAAGACATTGCTGACTTGCAGGCAAAAGTAATCGAATCTGAGAAGGCAATCGAGCTGCATGAAGCGGAGACCAAGGGCAAGATCGAGGACCTGGAGGCAATTGCATCAACTGTCGAGACATGGAGGGAACAGTGCGAAGCGATGCAACTAGAGATTGTCCAAAAGACTGCCAAGTCCGAAGACGTCAACTTTGAACTTGTTGAAACACAAACTCAACGAGACCTATTCAAACAGGAGGCAGAAGCTGCAAAGAAGGAACTGGCTGAAAAGACTTCTCAGCTAACGGATATCGAGAAAACTCTGGAAGAAAACAAGTCTTTGCAGGGTGATAAAACCCAGCTGCTCCAAAAGATCTCTGAACTTGAGTCTGCTTTGGCCCTTTCAGCATCTACTCCGGTGAAGACTCCATCAACTACAGAAACGGATGCCAAGGTCACCGAGTCCAGCGAAAGGGAAGCTCAGCTAGAGGAGGAAGTTGCGCATCTGAAGCAGATGGTGCATGATTTGACTCGTGAGAATGTCCAAGTGGCAAGTGTTAACAAGAAACTGATGACAGAACATGGAAATCTAATGGAGGCTCATCGACACGTCGAGACTGAGTGCCTCAAACTCATGGATGAGGTCGAGAGACTCCATACTGAGAGCTTGGCAGCGGTCTCGTTAGCTAGCGCATCAGATGTCTCCGCTTTGATGGAAAATGCCGAACCTAAGGTTATTACGCCTTTGAAAGAAGGTGCTGAGAATTCCACTCCTCCATCATCTCAATCCCAGTCAGTGATCCGGCTTGAAAGTCTTTTGAAGGAGAAACAAGCTCTTCTGGACCGGCTCACCCAGACTCATGCGATTGAGATGCGTGAGTTGCGCCAACGGTTGGTGGATTTGGATCAAGCCAAAGCTTATGAGGTGGCGCAGTTGAACAAGGAGCTTACCGATTTGGAATCGTTGATTGAGAGTAAGATCTTCCACGAAGCTGATTTGGAAGAAGAAGTACAGCAGAAACAGAAGCAGATCGATCGCCTACAATATGAGGTCTCGGATTTGAAGAGCCAATTGTCACATGCAAACATGGCTCTAATGGGAGCCAATGGATCCACCACTACTGGTGTGTACGGGGGCCGATCGACGCAACCTATGCAGAGTAGCAATCTTCGTGGAGAATACCGTACATCTACAGCATCCGAAGGCGGGTCATCGCTATCTCAGAAAACCCATTCTTCAACTTCGTCTTCTGTAGCTTCCCAAAATGATAATAAGCCAAAACAAGCGGGACAGGGCAAAGATGATGTACCTTTCTGCGAAATATGTGAGGTCGAAGGTCATGATATCATTAGCTGCAGTGCTGTCTTTGGTGCTGCAGGCGGCTCTTCTGGAGAAAAGACGGTGACGACACCACAGCATGCTCAGAACGGCACTACCACATTTTCAGACGTGGGTGATGATCGACCGGTAATACTTTTATTTTATTTTGGTCTGCTTTGATTTGTTTTTTGTGGGGCCACATAAGCACAGCATTATTGATTTTTTTTTTTTTTTTTTACGGTTTTGCTTACTGTATAGTACTGCGAGAACTGTGAAGAATATGGCCTTCATTACACGGATGAATGTCCCAACGAGTCACTAACGTAAGTCGAATTTTATGTGTATTGTATTGTTTGATTCTGAATATCTGCTTGGCTCCCCCCCCCCCCCAAAAAAAAAAAAAAAAAAAAAAAAAAAACTGACATTGCTTTATTATTTATTATTATTGTTATTATGTAGTTATTGAGAATTAGAGGCTGCGTTTGGAATCGAAAAGGATTTCTTGACGGGGTTCCGACTTGCCTGAACGTGGCCTCTCGTTATTCCTATAAACTTGACTCTTTTTTATATCATCATTTTTCATTCCTCTCCACATCCTTTTCATTTCTATCCCTCTTTTTTATTCTCATTCGGCTTGACTTTGGTGGTAAACTTTACAAGGCTTCAATATGCAATATATAATGGATGTTCTTTTTTTTCTTGCTCAGCTTCATGGACTTTCTTCATCCACACTGCGGAGCAAATTATCTTTTGAAAAATACTAGTAATCCAAACTATTCATCTAAAATAACAAACCCTCTCTGTAAAATATAATTTTAAAACGAGAATAATAAAAATGAACATTGCATATATTTTAATATCAAAGTAAAAAAAAATTATTTGTATTCTAATACGTTTGTTATTTCTACATGCCATTTGAGTCCAACCAAGCAGTGATGCCCTGAATTCCTTGTTCCCATTCGGTGTTATCGGAAACCATGATCAAATGTCCTCCATCATCCAGATCCTCTAATTCAATATGATCGACCTGTCCTGACAGAACATGATGGGTCTTTACATCAGAAGTAGACACAATCTCATCGCCATTAGAGGTTACCAATAAAATTGGGAAATTGGGTTCAAAAAGGCCGAGAGAGATAGAGTCATAGATTGTCAGAGGTAAACTCTCCAGGGATGAGGGTATCGAGCCTTCTGATTCCACAGTCTGAATAGGGAGTATGTCCTCATCTCCTTCTCCTTCTATACCTTTATCTTCTCTGTTCCCTGTTTTACTAAATCCTGTGTCCTCCATGAATGATGATGAAGGGCCTTTTTCGTTGATCTCTGCTGTTTGAACTGTGCTATCCAACGATGTTTTGGAGGGTGACGACAAGTCTTCTGTTGAAATGCCACTACCGCTCTTACTTGAAATGACTTTTTCTATAGCTCCAGTTGCCGTTGACGAAATTCCTGTTCCCTCCCCGTCTATTTCCTGTGGATACTCTTTAGTCTTTTCTTTTTCTTTTTCTTTCTCCTTTTCCTGTAATTCCTTGGCAACTTGATCAATTTTGTAGACCGCTTTCTTTGGCAACACGAATCGTTCCCGGAAACCGACCTGGGCTACGACATCCGCGTGGGTATCGAAATCAAACTCTGTAAGCTCTTCTGCTGAAGGTTCTGGAAGCGGTGCTGCTACTGGTGTTGGTATTGGTACCTGTATTGATGTAGAAACCTTTGGTGAAATTGTTGGCCTCGATGATGCTGAAGGCGCTGTGATTGTGGCAGATCCCTCTGAGCTTTCTCCTGCTTCCTGGCCATTGCCAGAGTGCTTTATAAAAATAGCAGCAGTAGCAGTAGTATTAGTTGTCTTCTCAATCTTCAGTTTATATGACAGTTGTTTGAATCGATGCTTGATAAGATCGGGAATAAACGGCGAGACTAGGACCAGAGCAGAGACAGGATTAGATTCGACATACTTATATGCGACCAATGCATGTAATCCATGAGCGATTAAGATGGGTGGGTAGAAAGAGTGATCAGTTTCGATAGATTTCTTGAGAACCTTGACAAAATGACGGATGTATGCGTCACCTGAGTCAAGTGGCTCTATAGGCATGGACATTTCGATGCTTGTGCTTTGATAACCTTGATCAGCTAGACTAGCCTGCCAAGTATCACGGAAACACCTATTGTTGAAATTATGTTGTTAATTTGGCCCTTTTCGCCTCTTTTTATGAAGATCAAAAATATCATTGCCCAAATCTTTTACCAATTGCCACCAAAGGGCCCAGTCAAGAGCACGACGGGCGTAGGTTTGAGAAATGCATAAGTTGAAGGTGGGCTGACGGTGCAAGAGACAGACTCTGGCGGATTATCAAGATTAGTGGGTGTTGGCGATGGGTATTCTAATTTAGATTGTAGCTGTGAGGTATTCTGTGTTGAGTTATCCGTGGATTCCTTTTGTAATGGAGGTGTTAAAGGTGGTGTAGAAGACCAATGTTTTGCTGTTGTAGAGAAAAAGACAGGATGACGCGGAAATGCTCTTGCAGAATGAGCTGTAGTAGCATTGATCCGAAGGAAGTGTCGAACTTGACTTGCCACGCGTGGAGTCAACAGTTTTAACATTGGTTAGAGTCACTAAAAAGAGCGAAAGAGAAGAAAAGAGAATGAAAATAAAAAAGAGCCGGAACAAAGCAATAAAGAAGTAACAAGAAGACGTGGGGTGTCCATAAAAGGTAATTCAACAAGTGATCGCAGCACTTTGACAAAACGTTTCAACAAATAAATGTGTAAGCATGCAGCAGACGCATGCCCCTGTCCCGTCCATATCAAACGCCAAAGGCAGTCAGTCTATTCTTTTTTTCCTCCTTTCTTGCACACACTTTTCTTCACTCAATCATTCACTTTCTAAAAAAAAAAAAAAAAAAAAAAATGGCAGACATCCTTCCACAACTCATCGACTTTGCTACTCAATTGGACTTGCAGCGCCTCATTGTTGCTCAAACAGTAACTATAACTACCGACTTACTATTTATAATAAACTGGATTTTTTTTTTTCTCACACTGTTCCTGACTTTTTTTTTTTCCTTCGGACCTCTTTATAGATAGTATGTCTGCTTGCAGCAATCCGATCCGTGCCTGTTTACAATCTTCCTTTACTTTTCTTTGGTCTCTACGCGTATGAACACCATGAATCTGCTGAACCATTACAACAGGTAGCGACAACCTGTCTCTTTTTCGTTTTTCATTTTTTCTTAAAGGCATAACAAAAAACTTTCATATACTTTTATACTTATACATTTGATCGCACATGGCAAATGGATTGTATAGTTTGCTGGTTTTACAGCATTCAGTATTTTGCTCGATATTGTTTGGTGTTTGCTGTCACCAGGAATTGGCTTTGGAGAAGGGCAAGTATCGCTATAATGAAAAGGACTTGAATAATGGTATTCAATTGGCCCAATTCTAATCATCAACAAGTTCAATCCTTGTATGGATGTTTTTTTTCTCGATCTCACTAGGTTGACAATCGTTGTCCTGCTCTTCAAGGTCAGTGCACACATACACAAAAAAAAAAAAAAAAAAAAAAAGATTGCTCGGATCATTGTTGGCACAGCTGGTCACTTTGGATCATAAGATCAAACCGAATAGCTCCTCAATTCTTCCGTTCTTCTTTTTTGTAGCCATTCACCATTATCTCAGCACTGCAGCTACTGAAGTATCGTGGTGACCCATTTTCTATCCTTGGTGGAGGTAAAATAGGAAAAAAAAAAAGATCGTCATCTCTTTTATGGCCCACAATATCATAAAGGTCAACAAAACGCTACAACAAGGATATTGTCCATCGTCGATTATCTCTAACATCTTAACTCTATTTTCTCTTTTATTTGTATGTTTACCTGTTTATCTGCTTGATCACTCTTCATTATTTTCTTGATTCGGGTGGCTAATTAGGCGGATGGTCAAGCAGAGGACATGGATTAGGAAACGGTGGATTTGGTGCATATCAATCCCTTGGGGATCCCCTGGACGACGAACGGGACGCAGAAGAGATTAGTATTCCACGTCACCATAGTGGGAACAGCCACAATAGCCACAGTGGGAGTAGCCATCTCTTTCAACACCATCAAGGGCGCCACCGCTATTCACAACAATCAAGTTCGTTCATGACCTCCAGTAGTCGCTCTGCGTCTGTTAAATCGAGCAAGACTGGCAGTGGTTACAATGTCGAGCTTGGACATGGTCCTAGTCATAATCTCAGCAACACAAGTAGCATCATTAACACCAATACCAATACCAATACCAGTAATAACAATAATAGTGGCAACAGTATCAATCAAAGTTCGATGACGGCTGCTGGGCAGCATAGCAGTGGAAAAGCTGTCTCTGTCGCTAGTTCAAATGCCAGGGACGATCGACGAGACAAGGTGGGGCAGGTCTTTTCGGAAGACGAGGATGATGATACAAGCAGTCGTGAAAACCTCACACATAGCAGTTCAGAGAACACACGACTAGGCCATTAAGCCTTCTTTTAAGCATGTTAATAAAAACTAAATACTTTTTTCCAATAATCCAAAGCACTTTTGTTCACTAATAGTGCGCATCTCCACAGTATCGATAAATGATGCATATCAAGAATACGTGATAGTGGTTGCATTTATTCAATGTTCTTGTTACGCTAGACTTTATCCTTTAAGGAGCCAAGGGTTTCATAACCAGGACTAAGTGACGCTGCTCCATCATTCCAAGATCCTCACCACGCTTGCTCATATCCTTACCTGTTAAGTTAAGGTTAGTATCGTTGGTAGCGACAGCTTGTCCCTCTTGGCTCTCCCGGCTCCCCTGGCTCAGTGGAACCAATCCAGCTTCATTAATGAGTTGTTTAAGCTCTTCAAGACTGTAAAGACATTCTGCATAAAACTGATCCCGAATAACACCTTGGGTTGTCGAGATGATGACCTCACGACTAATCAATCTCTTTTTATCCTTACTCAACTCGCGTTCACGGCAGGCGATCATTGTATCACTGATCCATTCCCATCCACGAGCGGAAAAATTTTCTCTGAGATACCCTCCATCTGGAATATCCAAGACTGCATATCCTCCAGGTTTCAAGACCCGGCAAATCTCTTCCAGGAGACCTTTATTGGCACGATCGGTTGCAAAATACCCAAACGAATTGCCCATTACGATTACTAAGTCGAATGAATTGTCTGGATGAGGGACTGAACAACAGTCTCCAATCGTAAATCGAACTTGTTTATGGACATTAGCGGCAGCAGCTCTAGACTGAGCCAACTCAATTAGATACTGAGATTGATCGTGACCATGAAGCTCTAAATATGGGTAAAGTTGGGCAAGCTGTAAAAGATGACGGCCTTGTCCACAACAAAGATCGAGGATTCGAGCCCTGTCTGGGAAAAATAATAATGGAGAAGAGGAAGCAGAAAAAGGGGCAGGTTTTGACTGAAAAATGGATCGGATGACGTCGTAGCTTTCCAAGAGTCGGATCTCTTCCAGAGTGATAGCTGGATCCTCTACAACATCACCATCTGTCTGAAGGTAGAGGTTGTCGCCAAAGACACTTTTCCACCATGCTTTTGGAACGTATGCTTCAGGATTTTGCACACGACCATGACAGACAACAGGAGGAAGCTTCGAATTTGCTGAGATCAAGTTTGTTGCGGCCGCAGAAACATCCTTGTCTGTCAAGAATGAAATAGGGTTTCCAAAGGGCTTGACCTGATTCAGCTCGAGAGGTAGAGAAGACATTATCGCTACTGATTTTTGTTGTTGCTGCGGTGGTAGTGATGTAAGTGGTGGGAGATGTAAGAGGTGTCACAAAGGAGTGAAAGAAAAAGTCAAAATCTTTGAATCTAAGCAAATACCCCTAAATGGCCACCCTCCTTTTACTCAACTTCTATTAAGCTCTATACTTTTTACATATCGTTGGCACTTGCTACATTCCTGTTTTTACTGACTCAAGTACGATTTCTGCCTTGAAATGAGCGTTAGGATGTTACCGTATTTCTAATGCAGAAAAATTGTTCAGAAAAGCCCTCAACGGACACTTCCCAAGAAATAATTCCCATAATCAGCTGAGGGAACAATGCTGAAATTATGAGATATTGGGCAAAGAGGACACGCCAAAAGTATCTGAAGTGGGTTTAAAGGAGGCGCACAAGAAGTGCTCTACAAATAAACGGCAAAAAAAGTAAGCAATAAACGAAGAGCTAGTAGAAAAACAACATTGGTATAAGCAAAAAGTGGATATTAGAAAGAAATATGCTTTCAGCCGCATGGCTTCATTCGGAAGGAAGGCAACATATTATAAAAATCCTCAGAGACAAGCGGCTCCTGTCCTCGTCGTGGATAGGAAACCAAGCATGTTGATGGCAGTAGGATTACGGCCGAAGATATTTGATGTTGGGGATGCCTTCTGATCCATCTTCCTCCGAAGTTTTCAATGATTACGTCTTGCTTTTCCACGGCCACTATGCCATGTATCCCGCCAAAATCCCGTTTCTTCACAGTACCTAAGTCCATAACAACGTCCCATCTTTCCAAGTTCAGGGTCTTCGACTGTCCTGCAAATCCTTCTGCCGTCAACATAATCGATTATATCGTGGTCGTAAGTTAAGCATGAAATGTGTCACATAAAAGAAACGCCGGAACTTCTGTGAATTTATAGGCAGCCGTCTAGAATATATGAAGGTGTACTTCAACGCCAGATGTTAAAGTATGAAAAAATTGATATTCGGTAACCATAAACAAGGACGGTGTAAAGGGATATCCCGAGGCGCGTTGAAATTCAACCACAATTGACTACGCCCTGTGCATTGAATTGGTGGCGACAGCCGGCAGTGATGTGTCAAGTTGCATAAAAATCACAGAAGACTGCGGCATCATTGGCGTTCGACACACTTTTCTCATCTTAAAAAATAAAAAACACATTTCTTTGACATTTCTCTCTCTCTGTCTCTCTCTTTTTTTTTAACAATGGGATTAAAACAGATTAAATTCATCGAATGGTTTCAGAACAAATTCCCTGAGGCTGTTCGAAATGTACCTAATAGTGAAGGGTCGCACTTCGACTCTGTATTTATTGACCTCAATGGTATCCTTCACCCTGCTATACGGAACGCAAGGGATGAGGCCATGTTTGTGAAGAACCTCTTTGCTATTCTTGACCATTTACTGGTTCGATTTATCCCATCCAGGATCTGCTATCTATCTATCGATGGTCCTGCACCTGTCGCTAAAATACTTACTCAAAAGGCCCGTCGCGCTACCAAGGTAAAAAAAAAAAAAAAAAAAAAAAACATTCTAAATACTGATGCTGGCACCCTATGAGCTAATCTTTGATCTCCCCTTCCTACGAATTGCATTTTTTTTTTTTGTTCTTATCATCCATCTTCTTTAGAGCTCTAAAAAAAATTTAAAGGGAATGAGTTCACTCCATCTAACCCCAGGATGCCCTTTCATGTTACGACTAGAACAATATGTCAGCTATTACGCAGTTCGATATTTACAACAACGTCAGTCAAAGGGCATATCACCAGATCTCAAGTTTGTAATAGATCACTCTAATAACCCAGGGGAAGGAGAGGTAATAATAATGATGAAATCAATAGTAATAATAATGAATCCACTCCCTATGCGAAACCAAATGTCCTTGTGCTAATTTTTTTTTTTTTTTTTTTTTTTTTTAAAAAAAAAATCTTACCAGAGTAAAATCATTGAGAACATTAAACAGCAAGCTCAGAATATCCGCGAAAGGCCTTGTGCTATCCTGAGCATGGATTCAGATGCAGTTCTTCAGGCCATCGCATTGGGCTTGCCCAACATTTATGTTGTTCGCCAAGATGCTATCTTCAATCCTGCGATTGTCGTATCTATTGACAAATTCATGCGTATCTTGGAAGAGCAATTCCCAGGACAATCTAATAGAGTCCGGCTTGATTTCTGTGCACTCTGTCTGTTCCGTGGCAACGACTACCTCAGAGGATTGGCTGTTAGGCTGGAGCAGCTCTGGAAAGCATATCTGTTCACTAAATTAATTGATCCAACCATTCAGGGACTGCGAACAGGAATAGAAGCTGAGACAGGAGAACATCAGTTCTTGATCGATGCCAAATTCAAAACCTTTGATCTCTTGTTTTTGAAGCAGCTCATCCTCAATTCATACAAGGATCCGAAAAAATTGCAACTCTCTCCTGATCCTGCACAACAAGACCAAACAACTTTGAAGTCGAAACGATGGCCTCGGAAGCAAAAGCCAAGACCAGATCCGGAGTCGACTCAACCCAATCAACCATCAATACCTATCATAACCAAGAAGAATGCAGGGTTAACGTCGAATGTTCATGTAGACATTGTGCAGGACCAAGTCTATGGCCATGATAGTGACAAAGAGTCCATAGATAAATCCGAAGGGCCTGAAAATGATGTTAGTGATGACGACAGCGGCGACATTGAAGCCCTTAGAGCAACAACAAACATTGATAATTATGATGCCGCCAATGAGAAAGAGGAAGAAGGAGTGCAAGAAGAGGAGGAAGAAAAGGATGAATGTGAAGAGGAAGAGGAAGAGGAAGAGGATAATGGCAATAGCAGCAAAAGATTTTTGTCAGATGATCCCATTGCTCTTAAAAGCCCGCGTTCGTCAGTCAAAAAGTTTTTGGAAGGAATTCTTTGGAACTTGGAAATGTACTGCTCAGGAACTTGCCCTGATGTGTCTTTTAGATATGAATATCACTGCGCGCCCCCTAGAAGAGCCGTCATTGCATATATTGATTCCATCATGGATCCGTCCAAGGATACCTACAAGGATCTCGTCCCTAGTACAACAGTACGGCTCTTGAATGTGACAAGGACTGCCAAGAAGTATCTTCATCCTCTTGTCTGTGGCCTTATTGTAAGTTTTCGAGACAAGGAGCAATCAAATAAGAAATAGAGGGAAAAGTACTCGCTCGCAATAATAAGAGGTTGGTAGAGAGGGCTTGGAACAAGAGATGAGGTTCATGCCCTACAGTGTACTGACCCTGATTTCTATCCATTGTAATATTGATAATAGCTTCTACCTGTAGATGGTGGTGCAGCATACTTACCACAGTCAATTGCCGCGGTTCATACACAAATTGTGTCCGTCCAATCCCCCGATGTACATCTCTCTCAGGACGAGATGGAGGCTATTGATGCCAAAGTGAAGCACCTCATTGAGATCCTGCAGTCATCCGATAAAAACCAGGATGCGGCTATCGCGCAGGAACTAGCCGATTTATATGATACACGATCCCCATACATCTGGACAAGAGTCCGCCGGTTGTTAAATCAACATGCAAAGCCAACTGCCATGCCTCATAGCCCCAGCTTCATTATCCAACAGCTCCAAGACCCCAGCATCACTTTCGACCAAACCCAGACACTTCAGTTTTCTCACCTTGAGTTTCAGCCAGATATCATACGTAGTCTTGTCAAAGTCCCTCCAAAGACAGCTTCGTATACTGCCACCACCACGACAACAACGATGACGGCATCAAAAACCGCGGCTCAGGACCTTAGTCAGGATGCACCTTTACAACAAAATAATATCGATACAAACATCAGTGTCAGTACCACCGCTGCTACTACCGTCGCTACAGGCATCCTCTTGCCATCCAATCAAATACGGGATCCCAGCGCTCCATGGGCTGTTGAGGCCCGCCAGGATGCAATTACAAAATCTGGAAAAGCTCCACCAATTCAATGGCCATTTCATTATATCCACAGAAATGGGAATATGCGCCAACGACGTTTGGCCGGACACGGTCATATCGCACATGGACATGTACATGGTCCGCCCTCACATCATTTTCACTCCCATGATAAGCACCAACATGGTTACCATCAGGCCCAACAGCCCCAACCTTTCACTTTGTTATCGAAAGCTCAGCAACCCAACTCAATGCTAGAAGCCCAGCAACCTACCTCAGCGCCGACATCCCAACAGCCCACTTCACAGCCGAAACAGCACCGTCGCCATTTGCAACGACCTCCTTCACGTCGGGTAAAAAATCATTCTCAGAGTAAAATACTTGAACCATCATTGTGAATTGAAATTACAGCGTCTGTTTTCTTTATTGTCAACGGGGTTAGTAAGCCGATTTTAAATATTGACAGCCGATTGATTTTGAAAAGATAGATGCTGCTAATAATTAATCATCATATTTTACTGTATTTATTCCTTGGATTACATCTTAATACCTGTAATTCATTATCATAACCATCACCATAATTACCATAATTACCCAACCATGTATATTTTTATACCACTTTATACAACCGCTTTTGCTTCATTTATTACGTTAACATATCATGTACTGCCTCCGTTAGATCTTTGAGAGAAGAATAAAAGCAAAAAAAAAAAAATCATTATACCAATCTTCCCTGTTGAAGAAATTAAAAAAGGAATGAACAATGCTTCCCAGGGGCAGAACGCGAACTTACATTTGTTGCAACCAGGCCTGCATCATTCAAGTATTAAAGGCCTTTCTTCCCTTTATTATTACAAATAAATGTCTCCTGGCTGAAAACAACATTGTGTTGAAAGGCCCATATGTGTCTTCTATTCAAGATCTAGAATTGACAATCCAACCCCAATTTTCCAAGCTTGAATGGACTCACCAACCGCCTTAATAATTCAAATTTTGCGGGGTGGCAAATCAAACATTAAAGTCAAAATGACCAGCGCCTCACCCAGCCATTCATGAATGTGAGTCTTGGCCAATTATTCACGATCCATGCTACTTCCTCGGGCGCGTTTATAGCGACGTTGCTTTTTGATCCTTCGATGTCGGCTCTTCCTATCATACTGAAGCAGAATTCAGTAGGCGTTGGTTTGTTCACCCACTAATAGGGAACATGAGCTGGATTTAAACCGTCGTGAGACAGGTTAGTTTTACCCTACAGATGAAATGCTGTTGCAATAGTAATTAGACTTAGTACAAGAGGAACCGTTCATTCGGATAATTAGTATTTGGGCTTGCCTGAACAGGCAATGGCCCGAAGCTATCATCCGTTGGATTATGGCTGAACGCCTCTAAGTCAGAATCCGTGCCGGAACGCGACGATTACCGCCTTTTTCCATAATTAGTTGAATACGAATAGAGCTTCGGCTCCTGAATCATGCTATGCAGGGTCATCTGGTGGAGCGGAAAGGCTTCATGAGGTTCCTGCTACTGTTAATTTCAAATATTGGAAAAAGATAAATCCATTGCAGACGACTTTAAAGCAATGGTGTACTGTAAGCCGTAGAGTAGCCTTGTTGCTACGATCGGCTGAGGTTAAGCACTTTTGCTGCACAGATTTGTTCGAAAGAACTACATCTCTTTTTTTTATATATTTTTTTATTTTCACATATGAAGTGTTTCAATTAAGGGGAATATAATGAACGGAACTGATTTGTTCCCGTGCGATCGGTTTGCCATCGGCAACCAGCACAAATTAATCCATTGGCTTTTCTGTTGGTCATGGTCACCGATTTTAATTTCTATCTGAGGGTGCCTGCAATTAAAATAACCATGGACGTGTATCAAAATAATCCTAGCCTAGGAATGAATAAACTTTTAGTCAAAAAACTATTATTATGCTTCTTAGTAGTTGACATTCAAGTAGTATGTCAATGGTTTAGCTGTCTTTAGCTGTGAATATCTTTTTGGTATCAGACCATCCGCATGTGTGGTCCAGACTACACCTTGAGGAACCGTTTTAATAATTAAGGGGGAAAAGATGCCTAAGGTGACTCCTCTCACTGTCAAGAGACCCCACGGAGATGAATGGTGAGTACTGGTATTTTTAATTTTCTTTTTATTTTCGTTTTGATTTCTCAAAACACCTGCATACAAAGTATGACTTGTTGGGAGATGACAGTTAGCTCTGAGGTTGACCTGTCTGGAAAGGCGAACACAGTTAAATGGTGAAGACTTATTATCCGAAACCGTTAGCTTGATGATCACCTTAATGATTCAGAGAGGCTCTATCGAGCGGTACTATAAGCGTCATCAGCTCTAGCATGAATTCGGGGATCAGACCTGAAGACCATCCTCTAGACTCTGCTTTATAGACAGAGCTCGCTTCCCTAGGAAGATTTCATTGGACGGGACCTGTTGAAAAAACGTCATAAAAGACTGAACTAAACTGGAGAATATCTGTTTCATTCAATCGCTACACAATTCATTTATTATTTTTTTAAGACTTTATAGCTGGATTCTTCTTAGGTTTATCCTGGAACTGGACTTGCAAGAGCCATCTCATTACCTGTTTTATGTGCAAAGCCCCTATAGGCTCATGTTATCTTTGTCTTAGAGAGGTGTAACGAGCATGTTACATGATGAGGATTTTCTTTGGTTTTGATTTTGTGCAACAAACAACACGTAAAAAAATATAAAAGTTAAACTGTATTTAGAATGTCTTTATTGCACCTTATAACTACTATAGCTGTAGCTCCTTAGCTCTTCTGAGCTCCAACGTCTTTTGAAGACTTGGTTGATACTTGGCTGGCACGGTACCAATGTTGTCTACCAGCGGCAGGAACGACACTTGAGGACGTACTTCCAACCAGCGCTTAATACAAAAGTTCCAGAGCCAGACCGGAAAGTTTCTACTGATGCAGCGAATAACCTTGGACACCAATCCCTACATTGTTTAAGAAGAGTCACATTCAAAAAAAAGAAAAGAAAAAAGTCGGAAATAAATATATATACTTTCGTCTTTTTTTTCGTTTAGAAATTATACCGAATCACACATTTGTAATAGTGAAAGCATTACCGTCGCTGTCACCTTAGAGAAAGCTCGTGAATGTAAATAATCAGCCTTGACAGCTGGATAGCGCTCCGCTTTATATTCTTTGAAAGCCTCTGTTAGTTCGTCGATTGACGGCGAATCTAGCACACTGAGCCAGTTTGCCAATGCCACCGCGTCCATGATCCCATTGATAGCACCAACGCCGCTAGCGATGTGAATCTTTGTAATGAAAAAAAAAAAAAAAAAAAAAAGTTGATAAAGAGTGTTCCCGCTATGTACTTGCATTTGTCCAAGCAAACAAAACTTCATTATTTGTGTTCTTAAGTACCTTGTGGCAAGCTGTTAATATAATACAGATAGACAAACAAAAGCAAAATAGCAAGTGAGGGAAAGAGAAACAGCGAAGCGAGAGAGTATGAGATATAAGCACGGCAGCAGCCTAATTAAGCATAATAACATGGAGCACCAATAACCAATAACACCCAGGCAGCGAAGGGTGACATTACCATCCCCAATCAGGACTGTTCTTCCTGAATACCATGTATCAAAGACTTTTTCCTCCAACAAGACCTTGGAGACCAGCGGTGTGTTGTCAATGAGGTCTCCAAGGGTCATATCGTTGCTTTTGCCGCCAGGAACTGGAAAGTCTCGGATTTCTTTGCACATATCTATTGCGGCCCCAGGACCCCATTCTATGTTGCAAAACTCCTCGTGGTCCTTGGAATACTCGTTGTCCAGGTAGTGGATCAAACCCCAACAGAAGATATTGTTTCTCGCCGTTAAGTACGTCCACTTGTATCCATAGGGAAAACGGAAATAAATGAATAAAAGAATAAATTATTATTTTTGATTACAACATTTGAGCTGCATAGGCTCATCTCTGTATATATTTCTGTTCGTCTCGAAATGCTTACAGCATAAGGCTTGTTTTCTCCAATAACCGACCTGAAAAGGCTGACGGGACTAGTTAGTTGTGGGTATTTTTCAGGGTCCATTGGATTGGTCTGGCCGACAAGGCAGAGACAACTGAATGGTAAAGGTTCATCATCTGAAACCGGTAGTTGGCCTTCGCTCTTTAATGATCTGTAGAGATTCTCACGGATCGTGCTATAGGCACCATCTGCCCCAACAAGGATATCGCCTTCTGCAGTTGTCCCATCCGAGAACTGGATTTGGACACTCTCTAGGCTTTCTTTTATGGAGACAACTCGCTTTCCTAGAGAGATTTTGTTGGACGGAACCTGTCGACGCAATAAGTCGTAGAAGACTGTTCGAGGGAAGATATATCCTGGGTATACTTCCCTGTAACAAATAAGAGAATAAGAAAAAGAGAGAGGCTTCAATAGATCCATACAGTATTTGTGCTTTGAGAGGATTTCATTTCGTGAATTAACCATGACTTTACTTTTTGGCAGCTGGCTTGAAGTCTATGATGAAATCCTTTGTGCGATCCTCATTATAATTATCGATTGAGTAGAACGGTAGTCCAAGGCTGACGAACTCATCATAAATGCCAATTTGTTTGAACAGCGGCGCCAAATTCGCAGTTATTGACAATGCAGAACCTTTCTCGGTTCAAGGATGTGGAAGATACTGTTGAACATATACTGTAACAGTGTTTATCAAGAATCGTCGTGCCTAAAGGCAAAAGTATATCTATGTATATTTACCTAAAGGCCTGACTTGTGCCATACGGTCATAGACCTCATATGGAATGCTGGCTTTCTCAAGAAGAATGGCTAGGGTGAGTCCACTAATACCAGCACCGACAATCAGCACCTTGGGTTTACTGCTTGGTTTGCTTGGAAAGTATTCTTTTGACATTATGTTCTCTTATATATAGCGACGATTGCAGTGAAATAAACGAGTGAGTAACTGGAAGTGAAGAAGAGATGAGTTGCGATGACAATAACATACATGAATAAAAAGTTCTAACTGAAACGAAGTCCATATTATTGAAGTCGATATAGTCTTTTACATCTACTACTGCGCAAAGGCAGTCAAGTTCAACCCATGACCTCTTTCTACTGTACATGGATTGAAGTATTCTACGTATATGGTCCAAGTCGTGTAGTTTCGGTGAAAATCGAATACATGGGGACTTTCACTAAAGACTGTAAATGATGATGATGATGTCTTCTTTCGAGCAGACGCACACCTCGGTATTCTTTTCACGTATTATCTTAGTCCTCTTATTTTACTCTGACATACCCAGTACTTCTGATGTGGTGACATGTCTGGTACATCTGGTGCATCTAGTTTATAATTTTTCTCTATCAATGTACTTTAATACATAATGCAATTTTTTTTCCCCTCTACTTTAATTCCCCTTCATCCTCTCATTTTACAAGGATCTCCTCGCCCGTTGAAAAGTCAATATCTTGCCCTGGCTCCACATCCAGTCGCTTTGTTGCATTGTTAAAGCGTATTGTCAAGAAGACCCAAAATAAAGCCCTCCAAAATGTGTATCTAGACCATCGACTCCAGGTATTAAACTCTTCATCTGCATATTTAGCTTCTACGCCTTCTCGACCCAGCTTTTCGTATTCTTGTAAGACATTATGCAGAACCTTGGTTCGATCTGTCAAGATATAATCTACCCCCATATTTACACATTCTCGAATCTCCACCACATCATTCACGGTCCATGCCAGAATTGTCTTTCCTGCTGCCTGCATCTCCTTAATAAACTGGCGTCCCTGAGGTGTCGACAAGACCATAAAGCTGATACTGTAACCATCCACTTTACTCGGGGGGAAATGTTCTGTTGCTATCGGGATACTGAATCCAATATGGATTCGACTAAACCGAGGCAAGTATTTGTCTGCAGCTAGTAAGAACTTTGGGTGCCAAAGTCCCAATACAATCTGGGACGAGAAATCTCGTCCTGGAAAGTTATCTTCCATCAGCTTAGCAAACTTGGAGAACAGTAATGCTGGTGAATTATTCATCTATAAAAAAAAAAAAAGTAAACGCGAGTAACAATGATTAGCGTACATGAGGTAGAAATAATGATTTGTAATATCGAATACGTAATAAATTTAATAAACGTGGCATGCTCAATTGGAGGTACGAGGTCAGTGCACGATTAGCCATGTAGCATAAGATCCAAAACATAAAGAAACGCGTGCTTAATTTATAAAACGAGATTCGCTCACTGTCTTCTCTTTTGTCTCTCCCTTTTGTCTTTCTCCCTTTTGTCTCTCTCCCTTTGACTAATAAGGCATCTCTTCCCTTTTTTTTATTGACCGCTCAAGGATATAGAGAATATGACAAGGGAGCAGAACTTATGAAATAGTGCCATACTAAAACATAGTCAGCTTGCATTAGTCCCATGTCGATGTCATAGTACTCTCTTGTATCATACGGAGTACGAATAGACAAGACAGGTGTCAAAAAAAAAAAAAAAACGAACCTTAATATCAATATTCCACCAGACTTTCTCATTGCCTTCCTGAGCGAGAAAGGCCAATACGTCCACACATCGAGGAACACCCACATGAGGCTCTTTCTTCGATTTGAGGCCATCAATATATCCATGCCATGGTCGATTTTTGACCAGTCCTGTGCCATTTGTAGTCCTGTCAAGAGAAGGGTCATGCATGACGATGATTTCGCCGTCTGATGTCAAATGAAGGTCTAGACCAACAACAACAGCACAAAAAAAACCAATATCTGCTGATAAACATTTTTGCGTCTCAAATGCAATATAATAAATTAAAATACAAAATTAATAATTATACTTACCACCCTCTAAACCATCAGCACCATCTTTGATGGCCTGGGCCATTGAAATAATGGAGTTCTCAGGCCATTGCTCAGAGGCACCTCTACGATATGAGTAAGAATAAAATAAGGAGGGAAAAGAGAGAAGAAGATGTAGATCAATTAACATACTGTAGTCAATGGCATCGTCTTGAATATCGTTTGTGACACCACATTTCTAAATTAATTCTATTTTTATTTTATTTTTACCGGTGCCCAACGCTGAGTGGCAGTCCATTGAATCGAGAAGATGCAAAGGTAAGAATCTGTCGACGAGACATTATAAAAGGCGTTGAAGATGAGCAATGAGCGGAGGAATGAAGCTGGAGAGAGAGAAGGAAAAAAAGAAAGAAAGAAAAGAAGGAGATTGTACCACCTCATTTTAAAGGCAGGTGTCTGGCTGATTGGTGCCAAAAAGGTAGGGGTGGAGGGGAACTACTTGATATGGCAAAGCTTTTTTCATGACCAAGGCCTGTGCAGAGAAGGAGTAAATCACCCGAACAATGTCACCCATTTGGCTTCTCTCTTACTACCTCCTCTTTACTATCCTCCAATACGATTCCTTTTATCAACAATGGTCATGCTAGTCTACACATACACACATATTCAACATTTCAAAATAAAGGAACACATTTTACGATGTTTCTGTCAAATAGAATGCCTCGGAACTTCTTTCTTTTTGCTTCTTTTTATTATCATGATATGTAAACCAAGAAAACAAGATGCAATGGAAAAGAAAATGAAGATTAGACAGATCATTAGCGAGTTTAATCGAAGAGACCGAAGCCCATATCATCATCAGACTCTTCCTTGGCCTCCTCCTTCTTCTCCTCGGCCTTCTCCTCCTTTGCAGCACCAGCACCGCCGGCAGCAGGGGCAGCACCACCAGCAGCACCACCAGCAGGGACAGAAGCGAGCTTGGAGGTACCCTCAGCAATAAGCTGTCAATGAAGAAAAAAAAAACGGATTAGATACTTGAACTGAGATTACATTTTTTTTTTATCTCCATTCTCAACGCCCGTAAAACATCGGTAAGCATTTTAGTTTTAGAAATATCCCAGTTCCTGTTTATTAATCACTTCTTTTTTTTTTTTTCACTGTTCCTGAGACATGTTTATCTTCTGTAATCCGCTAGATCTAGGTAAAACAACGCTCCTGTCTCGCTTCATCCTTTGAATCTTACATCATCTCATCTTTAAGAAGCTTCAAATCCACTATCCATACTCCTGCTGCTGTCGTGCAATGTTACATAGAAAACAAATACATTTTGTCCGTTGATTTCCGTGTTGCTTCCCTGTTTCATTATTATTTTTTTTTCATACCTCGTTGATGTCCTTGCCAGAGAGCTGGGAAATCAAGGACTCGATACGCTCAGACTCAGCCTCAATGCCGACAGTGCCAAGCAAAGAGGTGATATCGGAGGCAGAGGGGGAGGCTTTACCTCCGAGGGTAAGCAAAAGGTAGGCGGCGAGGTACTTCATTTTTTTCTGTTGACCATATTAGAGAAATAAATAGTAATAATGTGTTAGGATCAACTGAGCTTGAAACATCTCCCATTCCTGTTCTAATCTGCTAAGGGTTGTCGTTCAGGAAAGTAAAAGTTTTTTTTTTTTCTCTTTTTTTTGAATCGTCGGCGTCTTGTGTAGGATGAATGTTTAATCAGAATCACAATGTTCTTTTGCACTCTTGATGAGTATAGTTGTATAATCCACAAAATAGAAAAAATAATAATAAAATGCTCCTAAAGAGAATGCGGATCCCCATGTCCATGCACTATATGGTTGAACGGATGGATGGATAGATAGATGGATAGATTGATATTTCATAGGCGATATGATATTTGCGCACCTTCTGTATCGAAAAGTGCGGTTTAACTCGTTTGCGAGAACAATTCGAATGCAAGAGAAGGTCGAAACAAGTCTCATTTGGCAACCTCCTTTATTGAGAGTGAAAAAAAAATTGAATAGCACGTGATAGATGCTCAAACCTCCACTTGAATGGTAGCCCTAGTCAGGAGCACATGGGTATCCATGCTATACCAAGTAGACCACAATTTTATCGGACTTGACGGCATCAAAAGAAAGGATTTGTTTGACAAAAAAAGACAGACTCACAACTGCGCACTCCGTACAGCACTGCACAACGGAGACATATTGTCACGGCGTTACTCCATCGGCTGTAATCGAGGAGACGTAGAATAATATCAATATCGGACTTCCCACTCATGGATTATTGAATACATTTACAAGAGATAGATAGTACAACGTTTACTAGTATAATACAAGGGGGGAAAGTAAAAAAGATTCAAGCAGGAGGAGAAAAAATGTACTCTAGATAGCCTCCGCCTGTTTTAGGTTGCGTTTTCCAACAGAATTACGACGCTGGATGCCTCTATGATGGACCGCTTCTTTGATAACCTTGTAATCATCTAGAGCCACAGCAATTGCACCGGCCTTATTACTGTCATTTCCAACTTCACTCTCTTCTGGTGATGCTTGTACTTGATGCTCCTCATCTTGTGTCGAGGGTGTCAAAAGAGAAGATGGACCAGAGGGAGCAGTAGCATGAGATGTTGGTGAATTGGGGTAGCTGTTATTGTTATTATAGATGGTACCGCCAGGATAGGTCTTCATCTCTGTAGGCCATTGTGAAGAAGATGCAGCAGCACTGCTGTTGTTTTGGACCGTCTCAATGACCTTGATCAACAAGATAACATTGACAAAAATAACTAGAGCAATCTTCAAAACGAACAGCTTTCTGATGTTTTAAAAATGAATGAGAGTAGAGGAAGGAAATACAAGAATGATTAGTCAGACTGAGGGGAAAAAAAAAAAAAATAGAGACAGGAAGCTACATCACGATTAGTAGAACGCACCTATTACGCTCCATCTTCTTAGCTTTGGCTGCTTTCAAGTCCGGACTCCGGGATCGAGGAGAAGTACGCAAAGCCATTGAACGCCAGCGCCCATGCTGTTGCTGCCCCCTTTCTTCCATGTAGTTGTGAATATGAACACTCTCGAGTCCAGAACCGCTACGATAGACTTGCACCATCTCTCTGTGACGACCCAACTCATTATACCCATTCAAATTATTTTCAAGCTCGCCATCCGTCTTCTTGCAATCACATCGAGCACCAGTGATAGAGGCCAGCTCTGCACGGTACCGCACCACCAATTCGTTCCAGCGAGATGATGATGACAATGACGACAATCCCTCCTCCTCTTCTTGCTCACCAGTTGAAGGGTTCTCTGCAATATACGGGTTCATGCGAAGATCAAGGCCATCGCACCAACGGACCACATTCTTCAGCCACAAATTGAATTGCATGGGTACGAATGCGACACGATCATATTCCCCTCGTCCATAGCCAATACGTGGTCCTCGAAGACGGTTCATATGATACTCAAGCTGCTTTCTTCTTGAGCTAATTGTTTGACTCTTTGTGGGGTTTGGTGTTAATGTCGATGTTGTTGACGTTGTGGTTGATGATATTGTCACTTTAACCTCTTCATCTTCCTCATCAATGGCTCTGTCCTGCTCCTGAGTGACAAATTCATATTCAGCTGCGGCAGTATTGAAGACAGCGTACTTTTCGTGATGACTTTTGATGCCAAAGTACTCTTCCTCCATCACTACATCGATCATACAGATGTAGACGGACCAGCCAGCAAAAGTGATGAAGATGGCCAAGACCACGTCGACTGTATAGTGTAGACGAGTTGCGATAACATAATAGAGTCCGATGCTGATGTATAAATACGAGAAATAGGTGACCCACTTGTTCCTGCAGTACAATCTCCATTGGATGGCACAAGATACCCTATCCAGGTTAAAAAAAGAAGAGAGAGAGAGAGGACGTCAAAATTGAAATGCCAACGATTTCATGTATGTTCTTGAGTAATTATTTTTTTGCTCACAGCCATTTTAATTTCAAACATATAACCTCGGAGCAACAAGTCTACTGTGCATGTACATGAATATGAACATCAGAGACATAAATGTATGCTCAACATTAGACCGAAAATGCCATGTACCTCTTGGAAAAATATACATGAACTCTCTCTCCATTCACCTTTCTTTTGGTTCCATTCAAATGCACAAGAAATAAAAAAAAATCATATGGGTATGCACCTCCAGTGGTGCAAAGTTCTTTTGTTTCTTTGTCATCTCTTTTTGCATCGCCCTACGCGCAAAACAATAAACAAAAAAAAAAAAAAAAAAAAACCAATTGCAATGGTCGACACATTTTTTTTTCTGGTCATTTGGTAAAAGATATATAAACAAAAAATTCGCTGCCAAAGATCTCATTTTGTTCAGTTAATGTGGATGTTCAAAATAGAAGAAATCAGACATGTTTGTCCAAGTAAGAAGCGGCGGCAAAAGTTTTTTTTTTTTTTTTTGCAAAACGCTTCATTTTGCCTCCATATCAATCTCCTCTCTCTCCGTATAACTCTTTCTCTCCCCCTCTTTCAGAGTTAATTAAATGAAATAAAAATTACATTTCGTTTCATAACAACTTACATGAAAACAGTATGTCCTGAAAAGATATCATCCGTACAAGCTTCTACAGTACCTGGGATCATCTGCAATGCAACTATAAACATATCCCAAAAGCCTGTTTTCAAACTAGGACGACATTCCTCTTTGGGTGTAGGCAATGTAGTAACGGAAAGCGTCAGAGCTCTAAAAGCACTCAACGTCCCGATCACCCAAAGAATCCGTCTCAAGACGATCCCTCGCATCGTCCAGTTAGGACAGATCAATCCAATCCCCAACACTGTAAAGACTACGGATGTCATCACAAATGTGTTTGCTGGTTGAATATCGGCTTGAGCTTCAATCACATCAAACCCTCGATCTCGTAATAAAACATCTGTATATCCTGTATTGACCCATCGATGATCCGATAGCTGGTTACAAAACGCCATCCCAATACAAATCACTACAAAGTAAACGACTGCACAAGTAAGGCGGCCTCCTTCGGAATAAAAGAATCGATACCACAAAGATCCATTCGTTTTCTTCTTTTCGTTCTCATCTGTGCCATCATATTTCCTTCTTCTTGCTTTGTAAACTGTAATGGCAGGAGCAGCTACTGATGCAGATGTGATGGTAGTAGTGGCGTTGATATCGGTATCGGTGGTAGTGGTAGTGGCAATGGTTGCAATAGTATTGCCATTAGATTTGAAATCGTCGATAAAGTAAGAGTTGTTGGAGTTGAATTCAGGGGAGTAAGGATGACGGAGTGGGCTGGTACCTCCGACAAGAGTACTGGAATTGCTTAAACGATCAAATCGATCCCGTTCAACGGCTTCGAGATCAAGTTCGATTGAGTTATTTGTGTCGTAGTAGGAAGTGTAGGGAAATTGAAACTGAGACTGAGACCGATCACTCTCGTCGCCAAAGTGTTCGATTTGGATATGGTGGTCCATGGTAACGATAATGGCAACAATGTGAGAGGGCAGAAAGAGGGAAAGGAAAAGGAAGAGATAAAGAGATTTTTCTTTTTTAGAGTCGATGGTGAATAAGAGAAAGTGAAGTGTGTGATGTGATGTGATAATATATATTTTGCTTGACAAAGCAAAATAAGATAATATGCAAGTTATGCAAGTTATGTAAGATGAGATGAATGAGATTCAGAGATTCAGAACAAAAAAAAGATTCTTTTTCTTTTTCTTTTTCCTGGGAATGAATGAACAGACAAGTGAATGTGTAGAGTAAGAAAAAAAAAAGGCGTTTGTTCTTTTTTTATAAAGAGACAAAGGAAAGAATAAAAAAAAAAAAAGGATGGTGTTCAAGACAAGCAAAGGCAGGAGAAGAAGAGGCGTACAGGACGGGTACAGACAGGAGAAGAGGGGGCGATAAACGGTGACAGAAAACAGCAGGGCTGATGACAGACAAAGTCAAATGAAAAAAGGAGACCAATAATGTATTGTATTTGCGTGCATTTAGGGTTAAGATAAATGCCAAGTAAATACATGTACCGTATATACTGCAACGATATAAGCTGGGCAACAGCCAGCCAGAAACCAAGCGGAGACAGAAAGATGAACGTGAAGAAAGTTCTCAACTAAAAAGAAAATGCAAGCACATCATCTCATATTTATAATAGCAATCACAATCTTCTCTTTTCAATTGAGCCATACTCTTCGTCCAACACGGTGTGGGCAAAAAAAAAAGCCAAACATGCAACAGAGCCACGCTTCATTTTAGATGATGGTCCACAGACGTAACAATGTGGTTTCATATTTTTTATTCTTTATTCTCTCTCATAGAAGAAAAAAAAAGGGGGGAAAGCAAGGAATCGAGAGAGGCTGAAAGCAACAAACATTTTCTTGTCCCTCTCAAGGAAAAACATGCATGAGCATGACATGACATGAGATTATATGCTTTAACATCCAGAATAAAGTCAAAGTTGTTTAAGAGTGGAGGGAAAGTGGCGTAAAGATTGATTATGTGTATGAATTAAGGTTTCATCAAATGAAAGTTTAGAGATTAGGCGAGCCTATTGAATCTTGGCACAGGAACATTTTTTAAATTGAATTAAATTGTTTGGATGAGTTTGATTAGACAAATGCTTCCCCCACTCTCACGCGACATTTGTAAGAAAAATCTCGTGAGTACTGTGAACAATGTTGTTTGAGCATCCGACATTCTCTTATTCTTTGTATACATGCACACTCTCTCTGTTCTTCAAAGTGACGGGTCAAATAATCCTTTCTAAAAAAGAGAGGACTTTGGAAGTAATTAGCCATTATCTTTTTTTATTTTGGAATACGCTGTATCTATGATGTGGTGCTAGGTATTTACTGGTATGCAATTTCCAAGGGGCATATCTCATGATTTACCGAGTCCCTCAAAAATGAGATTTCTAACGGCTTTAGCTCTATCGTTGTGGTTGCTGCAACACTATCTATTATGTCACCCTCTGCAGACGAAACAAGAACAGCCTCTATTTGTGTGTGCCAAGTCTTGCAAATTTCTAACCATTGCAACAACACAATTCGACTATCATCACCATCCCACTGGCGTAAATCCTTTGGCTTATACCCACGAAAGCGTAGCAGCGCTCTTATTAATCCGCATGCTGTCAAACACTCGGTCTCACATCGTAATAACGACAGCCGGGATAAACGTGGCATCATCTTCGCCATCTGTAACAACGACTCATCACAGAGGCCCCAATCCCCAGCCAATCTGAGTTCCTGTAAATTTGGAAAGAGGGTTGAGCCTGTTCTCTGGCCCTGGTATGGATAGTAGCTCTCGCTATGGCTGTTGCTGCCATGACTGCTACCACTATTATTATTGCTATTAATGGAGTTGTCTGCCATGGCTGCGTTTAAGGCGCTAAAGGCGTATCGATATTGGCTGTAGCCTTTAGACGGAGCTCGTAAATAATCTGCCAATGACAGAGGCGGTAATTGGGTCGTGCTCTTCTCAGGTTTGGATGGATCTGCCAATGAGTTTGAGCCTCCACTCATACATCGCTGGCACATTTCTGGAGAAGAAGAGGAAAGATGGTGATGAAGGCTGATGTTATTATTGTTATAGGCTGATGATGACATTCCCGTTGGTTGTCGTGATGGTAATACTGAGTGTGGTAGTGATAACCGCAATACCCGCAACTTTGGGCAATATTGCAATGTCTGGATCTGAAACCGATAGGCAACCTCACCCTGAAGATCCAAAACCTCCAATTGTGGAAGACACCATGCCCAAGAGAGGCTTAAACAACAGGCATACAATGGCGCCTCTGTTGAATCCATCCATGAAGTGCTCTGTAGGACCTGCAACGAGTCTCGGAATGCGTCTACCACATGAATCAAAGTGGACATCAGAGGCCCAGTACTTGTACCGCTCAGGTGAACATTCTCGAGTTGGACAGGGCGTCGGTGCCCGTTCTTATTGCCCCAATAAGGTTCTAATGACCGTAACTTGCTTAGGTGGCCATTTTCTTCCCCATGTGTATTAACTGGTATCAATGCTATCTTATTCCTAGAGGCAAGGTCCAATTGCCACTGACGGCGTTCCTTGACTGCCCATCCAAACAGGCCGTTGACCAGTACCGGCATCCGAAGGACTCGTAGTCGTCTACACCGCTGGAGGGCTTGAATTTGTGGATGAGATCGCTCTTTTTCTTCATATTCTCCTTCTTCATCCTCTTCTGACCCATCCCCGATTATCTCGCTCCCGTCTGCAGTCCCATCTTCGGGAGAAGATGAACCCATGTTTCCGTTGACTGTACTTGTGTCTGCGTTTGTACTTGGCATACTTGAAAGACCTGTCACGCCTTGCATCGACGGCTCTACGCTTTCATGGTTGGCCATCCGGACATTTCCTAGTAACAAGGACTCGAGATGCTTGGTGGGAATTTGGTTCATATATCTGATCGCCTCTCGCCACTCCACCATATCCAAAACTCTTACTGTCTTGAGAGAATACAAAATCGTGATCACGCCTGGGTCTGAGGATCTCCCTACGTCATCTACTCCACCAACTTTGACCTCTCGAATCGTATGATATATCTGATCATGTAACCTTAAAAATCGGACAACCACTTCAACATCAATTCCATGATAAATATCATACAACTCAATTCGATAGAGGCTGCTTAGTTGGCTGAGCTGTGGCAATGGTGGTGACGATGGTACTAATAGGGACGATGGTAATGATGCTACGTTCGCCTTGGTCAGAGACAAAGAGTCTGTAGAATAAGGAAAAGAGGAGCAATAGGACGTGGCCACTGAATGTGATGATCGAAATGAAGACACTGTTAAGGTAGATGCAGACGAATGCCATGAAGATGATGATGATGAGGATATGGGAACAGAGAATGGTGACCTAGAAAAGAAGGATGAAGGCAAAAGAGACATGAGGGATATGAACGGTGACAGTAAAGATTGACCCAAGGAGTAAGAGGAAGCAGATGTACGCAATGCGGATCTAGTGGAAGGCATGGAGCCCATCAGGCACGATTGTGGTGGAAGTGGAGGGGGGATGATTGCTTGGATCCTTGCTGCTGACAATGACAATGTCCTGACAAGTTGGGGCGAATGATGAAATAAATCTCTTTCAACCCGAGTACGCGCGGCATAGGCTCTTTCCAGGTTTCGAGCACTCTTGTGCGACTGCTGTAAGGATTGAAATATATTATACACAGATTTTTGCCCGGATAATGACGACAATGGAGACCCGGTACCCCCTCCTGCTGCTGCTGCTGCCGCTACTGCTGAAGAAGATGTTAAGTTAGGGGCATCCCTAAAAGTTAATAATTGATCGAAGCTTTCTGCTGGAACACTGGGAAATAGCGAAGGTAGCAATCGTGCAAGTCTTGGGTGGTCATGTTCAACATAATATGACAAGTAATCGGCCATCAGACGAGCATTATTATGCAACAAGCGATGTGATTGTGGAACTAACGGCTGACTCTGATCATTGATCCCATTGAAAGAGCTGCCACTGAAGCTTCTGAACCGCGTTTGAAACGCCTGTGTCCAGCTTCTAGAAGATGATATGCCGTTATTGTCTTTGGGACTGAAGGGCCCAAGGTGAGGTGTTGGTTCAAATAGTCCTGCTTGAGAGAAAAGGCCAGAATGGGGGAGCTCATCCATATATAATGTCTCATCATCGTCTGCGTCTGTGTCTGTATCTGTATAATATCTCGAGATACTATGAGGCCTATATTGGTAGCTGTTATAATCATCACTATCAATGAATGCATAAGTCGGGTTGCCTTCGCAAGGACGGTACATGTCATCTTCATTGTTGTCGATAAAGACGTCATTAGAATTGCATTCGTTGTAGCCGAAGGATTCACAGGAGTATCCTCCAGACGTATGCCCATAATTGGCCAGATCTACACTTTGGTCGTGGCTATTATTTGAGGATGACGAGAATGGTGATAGTACCTGTTGTTGACATTGTTGTTGGCCATAATAATTAGGAATATTCCCATCGATCGTGGTGGGACGTACCGTTGAAAGGCTGTTGCTGTTGTCGCTAGTGCTAGTGTTAGTGCTATTGCTGTTATCGTCTTGAAAAAGGGACTGTTTTTTCTCTGATATAAACTTTCTACCCTGAATCTTCCCAGGAATGGTGATACCTTTGATATTGCCTCCTTTCCTTGAAAGCGATAATGAAGGGAATAATAGAGATGAAGGTGATGAAGGGTTTGAAAGAGCAGTTTCTATTGTTGAAGAGCTGATGGAGGGCTTTTTCTTAGCCCACCAGTGCTGTCTTCTTTTGGTGTTTAAGCGTAAGGACATTTTATTGTTCTCAGTCCCTTGGGCTGCAACTATGGGGGATACTGCCGATTTGCCAGTCGTTACTGCTACGCAGCTGTTGTTATACCTGTCACCTGCTTGCTCACTCTGTTCTTGCCCTCGCTTCCGTTGCCATTTTTTCTCTTCCTGTCGATTTATTTGTTTCTGCTTGATCTGAGCTGAACGGAGAAGAAGCTGTAATAAGAGGACCTGTCGCTGGATCCTTTCAGACCAAGGCCAAGTTTCTTGTTTGGACTCCAGTAGACGGAACGGGGAACGGTAGAGGATAGGGACAACGAGATGGAAAAACTGACGATTGACACGAATTAGGACATGAAGAGCTGACCTATGGGTGCGCAGGTTCTCAAAGATTAAGAGAAGGCATTCTTCTGGCAGATTGGAGCAACACCTGTTGGGCATAACAGTAGCCGTTACTGGAACTGAAATTGGAAATGGAGCTGGGGCTGCGACTGCGACTGCGCCGGTCGACTTTGGCAATGACGGCATTTTTTTATGCTTAATTATTGAATTAAGGACTGCCAAATCACAATGTGTGCTTGTGCTCGAAATAAAAAAAAATAAGAATGCAACGTTCGCTGGAAACAAAATGAGGCTGTCAGCAGGAAGAAATGGTACAAGTGCTCTCAGTAAAGAGGGAAGGCCTTGAAAAAGGTTTAAAAAGAGAAGAAAGGGAGTTGAGGAAGTGTGAATGAACAAGGTGAATGAATTTTAAGAATGAAAGACATGAGCATGGTTTTATGAATAGGCAAATAAAAAAAGACACAAACCACAACTCCATCGATCGTTTTGTTTGTTTTTACTCTGGGATAGAATAATCTGGATGGAACCAACATGTTTTTAGTCATGAAAGCTGTCCAGTTCATGACTTTATTAGGCTCATGATATGGCTGAAAGTACAGTAGAGTAAAGGATTGCAAGCATCTGTCGACTGCTCTCATGATTGAACATTCAGCCTTATACAGTCTTGGCCATAAATCATAGCCTTGTCCCGGATTGCCGGCATTGAGCAGAGGGGCAGAAGAGCAATGATGGAATGGGATTAATATTTACGGAATGTGTGAGCACATCCGCCAATCCAACGACAGAGGGACTAGACTTGTCATTTAGAAGCATGGGTGGCATGACCTTCCAACTTTTTTGGTGGCATTGGCAGCATTAATTTTTTGATCGTGTTAAGCTATTTGCTTTGCATAGAACAAGGGGGACTGAGCGGCATGTGGTCATTTGATACGTGTATGCGGTTCCTACACGGCCTGACTGGGATGTCTGAACACCAAAAAAAAAAAAAAAAAAAAAAAAAAAACCGATGATGCCATGAAGAGAAAATAAACTAATAAACATGCGGTAGTAATACGGTGGAGATGTAAATATATTTAAATGTAAATACTTTTTTTCCCTTTTTTTATCATAGTCAATGAGTTCCATCTAAGATAACATTGATACTGACGCGGCGAGTGCCGCTCACTACTGTAGCGTGGGTTTCTGCAGCCAATCGCGCCTCTTCCGAGATCCACTGAATATCCACGCCGACTTCACCCACATCCTCCCATCGATGTTCCAATACATATTCGCCTCCCTCATTTTCAATCACAGGGTTTAATCCCAAAAGGACCTTGACCTGTGCACCCATACGACCCAACTTGCCCTCATGCCAGAATACAAATCCAGAGAACACATCCTCCCATGTCGCAATCAAATTATTTTCTAATGACAGGAACTCGAGGCTAGGAGCATGCTGTAACCCTTCCAATCGCTCAATCAAGTTGTTGGCTAAGTTTACACGTCGCACGTTCAGCAAGTTGCGTAGGAACCGAGTCGAGGTAATTGCATTCGAGTCCAGATCGAGGGTATGGAGGTGCATTAAATAAGATGAGATTGGGATGTGTGTAAGGCCTCGCATTGATAAATCCAGATCTCGAGGCTGTTCATCTGCAAACTCCATCCCGTGGGACCGCTTCGCGTCCTTGAGTAAATGGAGCGTTTCGCGATCAAAGACGAGTTGTGTTCCTGCGGAATTATACAAAAAAAAAAGGTAAAAGAACTTTATAGTTTCAGCAATTACTTTTGATCTGATGTTTTAATGAGCAATAATAAAAAAGAAAAAGAAATAGAAATAGAAAATGTAACAAGGACTTACGGCGATCCTCATAGCGTTCTTGACGTAAAGGATCAAGCGTAATGAGTTTTTCCAGTAGCCCAATACATTCATCATCAATTATCCTGGCCTCTGCAGAATGGAGACTGATGGTCTTGCGCAGTTCTAATAGTAGTGTTGTCAAAACTTGAATTGGCCCTAAAAAAAAAAAAAAAAAAAAAAATGTCAAAAGCAGCTTACCAGTTAAAGACATGAAGATAACATATTTTACAAGCCGCTGTTCCTTTAACACCTTACATTTGCAGTCAGGCTCTACTCCCATTAGTTCGCGAGCAACCGCGATCTCACGCTCCAATACCACTCTCCTGTCCTGGAGCGAAGTGGATGTTGTAAGGGATGTTACAACATGCTTAACCTCAGGCTCTCGGATCGCCTCCAACGTCCCATCTGGATTAGAAACAGGACCAAGCCGCTTAGTGACATCTATCATCAAATTCTTGCCAACGACCAACTGATTCAGTCGACCTGAGATGACACCAAAATCTTGTTCTCCTGTCTCAACTTCAAAGCAAACGGCCGGTGATCCAAGCTTTGAGCCAGCTTTCACGCCATAGACATCGTTCGCAAAGATCACAATTTCCACTGTAGGGCCATAGACTGAGCCAGACACTTGCTGGAAAATCCAAATGTAGCCAAGTGAAGAATCTGAGCCAGTCGCTTTCCACTCCCCTTCTAATGGGACAACATTATGATCCAACATGGTTGAAACCGTGAACGGGTTGCGAAGCTTGACATTCTGGTCAAAAGCAACTACCACTTCCAATGGGTGGAATGAGATCACACTAGCACCTATAATTGAAATACTTGGCTCCTCTACACACCATTTTAATGACAATCAGAAAAGGAAATGAAAATTAGTATGCATTTTTTTTTTTTCTATTGGGATTGGCAATACACAACTAAATAAAAATAAAACTTACCCCGTCCAATGAGTCCAAGATTGTATAACCAGGCACTTTGGTTATCTGGGTTTTTATAGACTACATCTTTGACCAGATCGAATTCGCTGTCAATCATTGCCTTCTTGTCTTTTTCTGCCATGTTTTCTGCCAATTCATTTATTAACTTGCTCCTGCTGTGCCATGCTGAGTAGTTGGAGGGATCCTCTTTAATCTTTAATGTCGTAAACTCCAGCTCGGATTGAAGGCGCTGAAGGGCTTCCTCAGTCGGGGATTGGTTTTGAAGATCTAGTTGTCTAATGATATGTCTTCTATAGTCCCATCCATGGTCTATTTTGTTTAATAATAAAGCAATCAATCCATTAGTTCAATCTTGAATCATGTGTTTAGAAGTTTCAAAAGATGATCAGCATGACATCATCAAGCTCAACAAGATTAGTGGGGAAAAAAAAGAAAATTACAGTTGCGAGGATCGTCCTTCAAGATTTTATCGGTCATAGCCAACTCATCCTCCCAGGAAGAGCCTCGGCCCATCTGCTCGACACACCATCGACGATGGTTCCAGGCGCAATACGATTTCGGATTCTGTTTGAGGATCTCATCTACAAACTTGATCTCCTCGTTAAAAATGCCCTGAGTGGTTTCTTCATTTCTACAAGTAAGAGAGGGTTAGGTTTGTCAAAAGCTGGGGGCGGTTTACTATAAAACACATGGCAGACGCTGTCCATTGACAAATGGTGGCCTTACGTATTTTGAAGGAATCCCTCGTGGAGGATCGTCCGTCGCAAGTTCCAGACGGAGTAGTACCCAGGATTCAGTTGAATTATCAACGCTGTTGTTTTAAGCGCGTCACTATCTTTCTTCTTGGAGTCGGTCTGCAGTAGTAATAAAAACAACAAGAACAAAGGTTAGCAAACCCGATCCTGTATGTCCCAAGTAGCCGAACGCTAAAACTGTAAGTATAGAGCTTTCAAAAAAAAAAAAAAAAAAAAAAAAAAAAAAACTTGCAATTTGCTTGAGTGAATCCTTCAGTTTGGAATAATCGCGCAAGAGAGCAGTTTCCTCCTCTTGTCTAGCCTTAAGTAGCTCAGGCGATCCTGCTTTCTCTTTCCTTTTACCGTGTCGACCCTCCTAAGGAAAAAAAAAAAAGAAAGTCCATCGCCAAACAAGTGAAATTGGAAAAAGAAAAAAAAGAAAAAAGTTGCCATGCGTTTATCAGTATGCTGGTATATTGTACTCCATTGTTTTATTTGATAGATTATAGCCCAACTGTAATTTGATACCATGTGTTTAAAAGAAAAAATGAGTGAAAGAGAGAGAAGGGAAGCTGTGTGGTGCAATGAGCTTTTTCTTTGACGAGAAATGGACGGTAATGGCGAAAGGTGTTTGTTCAACTTGGAAGAAAAAGAGGTTATCTAGTGGGAGGTTTGAGCTTGGACCACCGTTCAGTGATTGGCCTATTCTTTATCAAGTCGATCTAAACACAACAAGCAAAACATTATCACTCAAAATGTCACTTTTTTTTTCTCCTATCACATCCACAAAGCCGCCCGAGATCATGAAGTCCTGGGAAGACGCTTTAAGCACACCTTATTACTGTTGTTAAAAGTGATGCAGGAAGAAGAAAGAAAAAAGAAGATTCTATGTCTGCTGCTTCTATTTATCGAAACACACACAATACTACAAAGACGATGACAACGATAGACTAATAAAAACATGTTCATTCTTTAACAAGCTGCATACTCCTCATGTCACAAACACAACCTCCTAAAATTAAATTAAATTTTTGGCCACAAGCCAACCAGCCCGCCAACCAGCCAACCAGCCACAGATATCCGGTTGCCACGCATTTCTCTCAGCACAGCCAAACAGAAAGAAGTGGGGCTGTGAACAACATGATGACAATACACGTGCTTGTTGGGTTGTAGCAAACATGGGCTTTTGTACACACAGACAGTTCTTTTTTCTACAGTCGTAGAAACGCCACCTCTTTGTTCACGCACACAGGCAAGGCCTCGTTTATTACAATCAATGAACAGTGATAAAGCAATAAACGTAGAAGTACACAAATATTTGTATAAGAGGATATACATGTTTATTGTAAGTTTCATGTTGGCGAAGTTCAAAAAACTCTTTGTTTCTTCTCCATTGTCACGGTCACAGAGCATGTGAGCAAACAAATTTATTCTTGATCTAATTTTACAAGAAATGCCTCTTGACCCAATAGATCCCTTTAATTCGTGGACTGAAAACCCCAACACTGGAGTCTTTTTACGCGTCTGTCAATGATAGCTTAGCCATGTCTGATTGTCGATAATGAACATACCAATGGGCAGTGCATCGACTGTGTGTATACAAAGTTATATGATGCTATATTGAGTGTGCAATTGTGAGTCTGTTCAGTATATGTTTTTCTCTTTTTATTTTTTTTTTACGAAACCATTTGTCGTTCCTCAGTATTCAGCATTTCACTCAAGTCTGATAAAGTTGTTGTCTACTTGGAACGGAGCAGGTACTCATGTGCTCTGACTGGGGATTACCGCGCTGCAAGATCCCCAAACGAGCCATCGAGTTGGATGTATGACAAAATGTCCGCTTTATGTGTTGCTTAAGCTCTCTCCACTCTAGTTTTTTATTATTATTATTATTTTGTGTTGTGCCCTTGATTTATTGAACATTCACATTCCTAAAGAAGACAAGGAGTATAGTTTACGCGTTACCCAATAAAGAAGAGATGCGGAATACATTTGAATCCGACATTTATCCCATTCATGATAAGCATACACATCTTAAGGCAAACGTGAGCTATAGCCACTACGACTGTGATGATAGTTAAATCGTACTCGAATGGTTATAACTTATTGGATAAACAACACAGTGATATTTAATATACACCTGTTGTTCGTGACCTGAATGTGGATGTTCGACTGGCTGTGTCCTTGTTGGTCTCACTTTTTTTTTTAAAAAAAAGAAGCCTTCTAGCCTTTCCATGTGTACCAATGCTTTTTTTGTGTACTGAATACAAACTTGTGTTTATTCGACCAAACTACCAAAAGCGCCAAAAAGCAAAAAGAAAAAACATTCATTGCGGCGAGGATTGCTTGTTGGCCAAGAGTCGACAGCCACATAACAACTGCATTCTTTTATTCCCATCTTCCCTGTAATCATTATCGCTTCAAATGATCTTGGATGCATCTTTAATGAGCAAAAATCACTCCCTGAACATGGGACTGGCCACATGGATGAAAATCTCTTGTTTAATTACAATATAGCTTTTAGTCTATTGGCTAAAGCTATTTTGTTAGATGCAAAATGAATGTATAAAAACGGGAAGCATGGTACATAACATCCCTAAAAATAGTAGCGCTGTTTTTTTTTTGTTCATTGTCGATGCAGTGCACATTTGATCCAGGCACAGATGCATACACACACGCAATTTGTGCAAGGGACACAAGAAAAAGGCTTGGGAACAAGTTAATAAACTCAAGAGAGATAGCCGCCCATCAGCCCACCTTTTTTTTTTTTTTTTTTTTTTTCTGCCCAGGAACATAAAGCGGGAACGCATCTTTGCCCTATTCTTTTCTACTTTCTTTCTTTTTCTCTACTCTCTTTATTTCTTTTCTCTCCCCTCTCTTTTTCTCTCATTTCATCTCTCCTCCCATTACCAACACACACTCTTTTTCTTTTCTTTTCATATTAATAATATAAATTTAAAGATGTCGACCGATAATAAGGGATATTACGCTTCTCAGCCTCCTCAATACCCTCAACAGGCTGCATATGGCCAGCCCGCCTATGGTCAGCCTGCTTACGGCCAGCAGCCTTCCCCATACCCTCCACCTGCTCAGCCCGGATATCCCCCTCAACCATATGGTTCCCCACAGCCTGGTTATGGTCAGCCTGGATACCCTCAAACACCACAACAAGGATACTATGGCCAGCGTAAGCTCCTTTATTCCTTCTCTTCTTCTCTTCCTCATCGTCTTTATACATTCATCCATTTTCTCTCTTTCCCATATTGACTTTGAGCCTCAGCTATCCCATTCTATGCTAATGTATCTAATCCACTATGTTTTTTTTTTTTTATACTTTATTATTAATAGCCTCTCCACAACCTCAGGTCATTATTCACCAACAAGCAGCACCCCAACACAACAACAACAACAAGACCGACGATTTGTGCTTTGGATGGTAAATTTGTCTTTCAATCAGCTAGACTCTCTTGCTTTTTTTTTATATTGTTTTTTATTGCTTTTTATTCTTTCCTTTTTGGACGTGACTCTTTCTGGAATCGACAAAAAGGAAAAATAAAATAAAATGGCCTCTTGTCTCTTGTGCAACAATCCCAATATTCCAACATCCAGCAACATCCAATAACAACAAACCTACAGAAAATCGCTCTCATCGCACTTTTTTTGTATTTTGTTTATTTGTTTGAGTGGATGGATCACATCTTCCAGACAGGTTTATTGTGTAAATTGGGCGAAAGAGCAAGAGAGAAGAGGAACAATGACCGGGAACTTTTCGTTGCTGGCTCTTACCTCTGCACCTCTGCGGATAAGTTCAGATATTTAGAGTGTCTTTCCTCATTCGACAAAGAAACGAGGTTGTTAAGTAGTACGCACCTCTTTCATGCAATCTCATTCAACCTACAATACATTCTGAAACATACAGACAAATGCAGGACAAGCTTGGCAACAATTTCGGAAGTTAGCATGACGCTCACTAGTATCTTTATCAGATCACTGGATCATCGGATCGATCGGGTGTTAATTAATATTAGTGTCAAAACATAGACTTCTGAAACTTTTTGGAATACTAATGATGTTTTCTTCCTATAATTTTCAATATCCTCTTATAGCGCGCTCGGAGCCTGCTTGTGCTGCTGTCTTGATGGCTGCTGTTAATATCGCCTTCTCTTTTTTTTTTTTTTTATTTTCCAATAATAAGCATGCAAGGAAAATAAAGAAAAAAACGCCTTAAGTGAATCCCTTATACATCCATTTCGATCCTCTATACTTTTTTTTTTACCTTGTTGTAATAAATACGTCTATTTTATTCTGTACTGTATATGTTGTTTATATACTTCAAAGTTTTTTTTTTTTTTTTTTTTTTTTTTTTTTTTTTTTTTTTTTAATTCAGTCAAGAGATATGTGAAAACGATAATGTTTTGTAATACGATGATTTGGGTGATAGCTCAGGGTATATCTACTAGAAAGTTACATGCCAGTCATGGGAGAAAAAGAGAGTGAAGAGGGTAAAGAAGAAAAAGGCATGAAAAATATTGATATGACCGAGTTTCTTATTGTATGCATGTATGAATGAATATATGTTTTTGGAGAATAAAAAAAAAAAAAATCGCTTAATAGTCGCCCAGCTGATCCTGCTCGCTCCATTCCGGTTGCTGTTTCCAGGACAACATTCTATCTGCTTTGGCAGCAGCAGAGTCTAACTGTCCAGCCTTCTTGCCTTTAGGTTTAGCTCGAATCATCTTGTAGTACATTCGCTTTTCAATTTTGGCTTGAGTCTTGGCTTCACGTGACATCTCTTTATTGGCAGTGGTATTATCATCAGAGGAGCCACCTTGATATTCCCTGTAATGGTCCTCAGAAAGTGGTTCATTCAAGATAATCGTCTGAAAAGTACGGGATTTCTTGGCGGACCTATGGAACACGGAAAGAAAAAAAAAAAAAAAAAAAAAAAAAAAGAGGGGATGGAGTAGGGGTGAAGTTAGTACTATGATGCACGCCATTTGTTATTGAATGAACCATCCTCTTCCTGTGCTTTCCTTGGTTTAAAAAGAAAAAAACTCCCTCACACAAAATATCAATAAACAACTAAAAAAAAAAAGGGTCCACGAGTCCAATCCCCAAGTCCCATGTGAAATCGGGAAATCGATCAAGAATGAAAAAGACGGCGTATCCCTCAAAAAAATTTTTTTTTTTTTTTCCTTTTATGAATTGGAGCAGTGAACTTACCCTGGTACAACTTTATCCAAGGATTCTAAAGGACTCTCACCATTGCCACGTAAAATCGAGTCCACATAAATCTTGCACCAATTCTTCTTTCGGTCTGAGCGTTTCATCACCTTGACTGAACTTCCTGTTGATTTACCGGCGGCCTCTTGTTTCTTGTTCAAGAGTCTCTGGGCCTGTTTCGATAATGGTGCAACGGAGTCCTCTCCAAAGCTAGAGCCAATGGAGCCAGTGGAAGAATTGGAAAATGAGCGCATCATCTGAACATTTCGTTGTTCCTGTTCCAGTCTCTTTTGCTTATACCACTCTACCCGTTTCTTTTCCTCGGCCTCTTCATGTTTCACTAATCGGAACCAAACCTCATTCATCTCCTGTCCCAAGACTACAAAGTTGTAGAACTTGCGAGAGAGTTCCGAGATGGTGAGCATTTGAAAGGGAGGTAAATAGGCTAGAATTTGTTGGAGAATCGTATCAGGTAATTGAGAGAAAAGATCATATCCTTTTCTTCTTCTTCCTCTTCGTTGTTTCTGTTGTTGTTGTTGTTGCTGTTCTGTTTGTGACTCTGCTGAAGAGAGGTCAGTTTCATCAAGTTCGGAATCATCCGTGTACAAAGAATACACGGACTCGGATTCGGACTCGGACCCGATATCCATTGTTTTGCTTGCTGCGGCAACAGGGGTTTCTTTCGCAAGAGGGGATGAGGATTGATGTTTGGCAATGATTGTTGTGCGGGAGGCGGTTGCGGTTGCATGTATTCCTATCCCTGCTGTTGCGGGGCCTGTAGATGCAGGTTTTGAGTCGATGATATGTGGCATACTATGTATTATTTTTTTCGGTTGTAAAGATATGGCCTCAAAAGGAGGAGACCACAAGTAAGATATAATAAAATAAAATAAAGGGCAGTAGAAAGATAGAGGAATAGAGTGAAAAATAATTCCGAGTCTCTTTTTGCGAAAAAAAAATAAAAAATAAAAAATAAAAAAGAATCTAAATGAGAATGAACTGAAGTGGAGTGGAGTGGAGCGGAGTGGAGCAAAAAAAAAAAAAAAAAAAAAAAAAAAATATTAATTGCTTTGTGACTGTGCGTAACATTCATGTCCGTCCGCATGTTCGCCAAGGCGCAGCTCGCCTTTTTTTTTTTTTTTTTTTTTTTTTGGTCTGGGCTCGAAAATGGTTTTAGTGTGATGATGTTGGTAATGATTCTGATGATGATCGTGATGGTAATTGGAGGGGGTATTGAATGATGTGATAAGCCTGATGATTCGTAATATTAGAATATAATAGATAGAAGCACGGATAATTATGTCTTGAATCGATTCAAAAGTCAGCTCATTTTACCGCTCTCATCCTTTCTTCTCCACAGTCCATTATTACAAGGATTCTGCATGTTTCTCCACAGAACACCAAGCACGGTCCATGCAATTTTGCTTTTGCACATCGTATTAAAGAAAGGAAAGTTGACTTTGTTTCGCACGATCTCCTTTTAAATCACATGGGATCACAAATCATTTCTTAAAAAAGATTATACCAAATAGGGTATGAGAATTAATAATAATACAAAAGCCTAATCTAATTAACAAATAAAAAAAAATCCATTCATGAAAAGCGAGATATTCTTGTAGTCTTTGGTGGAACTTGAGCTGTGGTTGTTGTATCTGTCGTTCTTGTCGTTTTGGCATCTACTTCTGTACTCGAATTTGGTTGCTGTTGTTGTTGTTGTTGTTGTTGGAGATACGGTTCTACTTCAGTAATTGTAAACGGTAGATCAGGGATGGGTAATGTCCTATAATAGAGCGACTTAATATGTCCAGCGATGTTTTCAATATCCTCCAAGTCCGAGTCTAATACTTCCCACCAAGCCGGATTTGTCGGTAATGGTACACCTGCCTCTCGTGCAGCCAGCCATATCACACTACAAGCGATAACTGGCGGCTGATAGCAAATGTAAACACTTGTCCTTAACCTAAAAAAAGTAAACGCCAGGCTATCTTAGGTTATTTGTGTCGTTACTCTTTTTTTTTTTTTTTTTTTTTCTGCTTTTGTTATAAATTATTCATCTATTTACTTACCCATCGTTCAAGAACCCCCAAGCTCGCTGTGGGATTGTAGGATGCTCAGTAAGCTCAAGGACCTTGAGATAATTGACCATGATGGCATATGGAAGCTGAACATGGACATTGAACCCTAACTTCTTCAAAATCTGCATCTCTGCAATCACGACCGCGTTCTTGAGATCATAAAATTCCTGTCCAAAGAGAACCAATGGATCAATGGGCCTTGGACGACGTCGAAAGACTTTATGTAAATGATCAAAAACATTGACTAGATCCGTCATTCGTACAGGACATTCTTCGACTTTTGATGCCAAAAATACAGAACCCATACTAATATCCTAAAATTAAAAACAAAACAAAAAAGTGTAACGTATAATTGTTACTTGCCATGGCAGAAAACTCATATTCGAACGACTTTTTCCTCGCTTCCTTTCATATATGCTCCGTAACCTTGTAACTTACTCGAATGGCAAATTTACGTAACGATGCCTGATAGAAGAATCGCTGAAAAAGAATTTGTGCCGTTGCCATTGCTACTTGCGGTCTATTTTTTTTTTTTTTTTTTTTTTTTTTTCATGATAATGAAAAGAATAGCAACAAAAAATAAAAGAGAGAAAAGCGTAATGTCTTTAGAATCAATTATCAAAGATAAAGGCGTCATATCTTTTCATATAATGCGGAGCTTTTTTTTGGTTTGTATTTTTTCTTATTATCCGTGAATTGTAAAAATAAAGGTAAAAATTTATCCATGAATAGTCTCTTGTCCCTTTATCATCTCCTTGATCTCTAAAAGCCTATAATAAAAGTGACCTACAACTTCAAAAGTATGCCAGCCGTTTGGATGAGATGACAACCATATTGCCTCATGTGATCCTCCTGTTCTTCTGAAATTCCATCTTCACGAGAAGGCGTTCTTTGTAACTGCTCGAGGGTCAAGAGAGCATTCTGAAGCGACAGTTTGTTCTGAGACATGTCCGAGTAAAAAAATGGGAGAGAATCAAAAAGAAAATGCGCGGCTCGGTAATCGGTGGGTTGTCCTGTGCTTTCCTTGTTTCAAAATAGGATTAGGCTGCTTTAAGATCCCGTGTCACGTGGATCATCCTAAACCAACCAAAAAGAAAAAAAAAAAAGAAATGTCACAATGCGGTCATCAAGGAAATATGAAATCATGCTATGATCCTTGTGGTGATGGACTTTAACAGGCTAAAAATCGCTTGGCCGAAGGCCCGTTCTACGTGTAAGCTATGAGGAAAAAGAACGTTACGTTGTTTGTATTCCCCAATCATCATCACATCACTTCCAGTCTCTGGTTAAAATAACCAAAGATTAAGAAAAATGATGCCACACACACGAGCATAATCGAGCATTGAGGTAAGAGTAGGGTCAATAAGCGAGACATATTTAAACAACCCAGTTTCTTCCATCCTTTATCAAGAAGAAAAACTTTTTTTTATTCCATTTTTTCTATTTCTCCATTGGCAACTTTTTTCCTGTTGTTATTTCCATATCCTCATATACTTTACCATTCCGTTTTTTTTCTACAACCCTCCCTTCCCCCCGCCCCCTTTTTTCTTTCTTTTCAAACGCATACCAATTACTGTTAGACAAGCGACGTTTCTCTTCTCTTTTTTAAAAAAATTGTTTTGACAATTCCTTTTTCTCATTTCATTTCAACACCAGTTATTCCAAGTTTTGCATCACTAGCTATTGTGACGTGTATATAAACCCCCCCATAGCCATGTCGTCAGGAAAACAAAGACGAGCAGGCTCAAGAACCAACAGTGTAAGCTAAATAAAAACATGTGCAACAGAATAATTCATTGTGTTTTGTGGCTCCGTGAGAATTTGTGAAAAATTGAGAAAACACACGAGCCATCATCTTGTATACTCATTGATTAATATGAATTTTATCTAACTCACGATGACATCAATTTGTGTAAAATAGTCGCCTACATCTAGCCCCTCACTGCCTCCGGCACCAATGCTGGCTCAGAACCGAGGATCAGCTTCTCCACGTCATGAGAAGGCTGAATTGATCACACCCAGCGCGGCACCCCCACCTGGTGTGACACGCGCTCGCTCTAACAACAAGAGTGTGACTTTAAAGAAAGAGCCTGCTCTTGCTGCTCCTGCAACTCATCCGCCTCCAACGATTTCAGATCGCCATGATCTCATTCGAGCTGCCGTTCCAATGTCTGTGGGCGCCAGGGGCTACTCCACCCGTCGTTTCATTACCCGCATCTTCATACTCTATCTGGGCTACACGCTCTTCTTCGTCTGTCCTAAAGAATCATCGAAGGATTCGAATGCCATTTGTGAAGGTGCAACAAAGCTTCATGACTGGCTTCGCCCTTATTCAGAGCCCGTCTACCACTCTGTCGACCAAACCTATCGCGCCTATGCGGAACCCTATGTGGATCGGTATGGTCGCCCATTGTATAAACAAGGCCAGAAGTACTACACCGAGATGGCCCATCCCACTATCAAGTCTGCATCCGAGAAGGCCAAGATCTCCTACAACCAGTATGCTCACCCCCATGTCCATAGAGTTATCAATGCAATTTATACCGACAAGGTCAAGGATCATATCTCGAATGCTCAAAAGACTTTCCATGGATATCGTAATCAAGCTCATGGTCATCTTAATTACGCCAAAAAGGCCTCCAAAGATGCCAGTGACCACGCCTGGCATCTGCACTCGCTTCATGTTCAGCCCACGATCAATAAGATCTCGCCCCATTTCAGGCACGTCTATGACAGCGCTACTGTACTCTACATGGGGCATATCAATCCCTATGCTCAACAGACGTTCGCAGTGGTCCGGGATACTGCGGAGAACATGAAGGAGAGCTTTGCAAGGCAGACGGATGAGATCTGGGGTACCCATTTCAGCAAGCAGAACAAATCTAAGCTCGGTCGCGCTGCCAATCGCGCCTCCAAGAAGGCAGACCAAGCCAAGGCCAAGGTCCATGAAGCTGCCAAGGAGGCTGAAAAGAAGGCAGGTCAGGCCAAGGCCAAGGCCTATGAAGCTGCTGATCAAGCTAAAAAGAAGGCAGGCCAAACCGCTTTCAAGGCCCAAGAAGCTGCTAAGGATGCCAAAGCTGAGACGAATGCTCAGGCTGAGGGTCTCAAGGATAAGCTTTTGGGATACGCTGATACAATTAAGGCTGCAGTGATCGGCAAGTCACATGAGGCCAAGGAAGCTACAGAGAAGCAGTCGGCGACCGCTATTCCTAAGGCTGAGCATGTCAAGGATACAGTCTACGAGAAGGCTGCAGGCGCTCAAAAGGCAGCCAGCGAGTATGCAGAGGCAGTCAAAGAATCTGTGGCCGGTAAGTCGCAAGAGGCAAAGAAAGCAGCGGAACAGAAGGTCCAAGAACAAAAGTTGGCTATCCCCAGCACTGAGGACATCAACAGAGCTTTCCATGATACTGTCGCGGGAGCTCAAAAGATGGCGAGCGACTATTCGAACTCAATTAAGGCAGCAGTAGCTGGTATGGCTGGTGGAGTTGCTTCTAAGGCTGCTGAAAAGAAAGAGGCTATCCCAAACGCAGAAGAGATCAAGGCTGCTGCTAATGAGAAGAAAGAGAATGCTCAGAAGCTGGCAGAGCAGTTTGTGGATGATGTGAAAGCCAATGTTGCCAAGAAGGGCCAAGATGCTCAAAAGACCGTCACCGAAGAATCCGAACACCTTAAGAAGGTCAAGGATGAAAAGGTCCACGAAGCTGGCAAGATGTCGGACCACATCAAGAAGGTTGTGATCGAGAAGGCACATGAGGCTCAGGAGGCTATCGCACGTCGGGCAGAGAATATCCGCCATACTGCTCATGAGCAGGTTGAGTGGGCCCAGGAGAAGGGCGCCAACATTGTTGATAGCGTCATTGGGGCGTCGCACGACGCCAAGGACACTGTTGACAAGCACACTGAACATGCCGCCAAGGTTGCTGGTCAGAAAAAGGAAGAGCTGGAGCGAACTGCTAAGGAACAAGCTGATGCGTTGAAGCAAGCTGTCTGGGAGAAGGAGAAGGATGCAAAGAAGGCTGCGAACGACGCCTCGCATCAAGCCCAGAAAGCATATGATACCGCCGGACACCAGGCTCAGAAAGCATACGATGCCGCTGGATACCATGCTCACAAAGCATACGATACCGCTGGACACCAGGCTGATAATATTAAGGCCAAGGTTGTTGGAAATGCAAAGGCTGCAAGCGAGCATGTTAGCGAACAGGCCGAGGGTATGAAGAAGTCTGCGCAAGAGAACATCCATTACGCTCAAAACCTTGCAAAGGAGCAGACAGAGAGACTGAAAGGATCAACAGACCAAATTGTGATGGACGGCAAAGAGCAGCTCAACATTCAAATTGAGAATGCTAACAAGGCCAAAGACTATGTAGTAGATCAAGCTAAGGGTGCTGGCGAAACAATCAAGAACAAGGCTCACGATGCCCAAGAAGCCACTAAGACGTCTTTGACTGCTATGCTAACTAGCATTGAATCGATCTTTGGTCGCTTCCACGAATACGAGGATACTGAATCTAAGAGCCTTTGGGCCAAGTTACAAGGCGCTATCGATGAACATCTTACTGGGGCCAAGAAGTCTGCAAAAGACCTCGAAAAAGCCAACCGCGAGGCTTACGAGAGCTTCGAGTCCTATGTTCGTGATTGGCGCAACCAAGATGGTGACCTTGAAGGTCGACTCTCCAAGTTGAGCGAGAAGTCTCAGGAATACGTCAAGCAGATTACTCAGAGATCCGAGAAGGATCAACAAACGGCCAAGTCAAAAGTCCAGGTGCTTTCTAACAATGTCGAGGTCTACTTGACTGGTCTCAAGAACTTTTTGACCGATCGCCTTGCAGCCTCGAAGGAGACAGCGGCTTCTGAGTTGAGTGTATTTAAGGACACGAGCAGCCGAAAGGATGAAAAGACAGTGACAGCTAAACTTGCTGAGCTTGAGGAACTTGCCAAGAGTAAGCTTGAGACCGCAGGTTCGGATACTCGTGCCAAGTCGCAGGAGTTGCTGATGCAGGTGAATGACATTTGGCTCCAGGCTGATACTAAGTCACGCGAGTATGCAGAGAAGACACGCCAGTTGGCATTGGAAGCCGAGAAGGAAGCTAGGAAGAAGCTCCAGGAAGCCTCCGAGACTGTTGCTGGTGCAGGTGCTAAACTCAAGAATCAGAATGATGATTCAGTTCGAGGCAATATCCAATTTGCTACAGACAAAGTACGTGATACGCTCAAGGAGACGAAAGAGCAAGTAGAGGATAAGGCCTCAAAGCTTGGAGAGAAATTCGAGCCTAATGTGCGTGTTGCGAAGGAGGAGCCAGGATCAGGACATCGCCATCATCGCCATTAAAAGAGTCCGCGAAAGCTTCAAATAACAATCCTTTATGTAGTATCCATGTATGTAGTTTCATAACAAAGAAAAACTCTTGCTTTTCTATTACCCAACATGATTTGATTTTAAAATCGCAAGTAATTATATATATACCTCGATGAACGAGAAAAAAAAGAAAAAAAAAGAAAAAAAGATGCTGTGTGACCAGGCATAGTTGATGGGAGAGAGCAGAGAGAGCACCAACGATTGCTACACAAGCAAAAAACAACACTTGATCCGCGGATGCTGCCCCGAGAATGTTTGAAAGTGGAAAAATGGTTGCGACCAAACGAGTAGATTCATCAATACGCCGTGGGCATATCACAACGGTTTAACCATGAATATTTTGTGCAGTTACGACTTTCAAAGTGCTAGTAAAATATACAACTATTTTATCTAGCTTTAGTTCCAGTCAAGCTGTTGTAACTGCAAATTGTATCCAACCGTTGCTTTCTCACGCCCCCAATCAGGGATTATAGAAGAGCAATTACTGCTTGGGAGAAAGAGAGAGCAAACAAATGAAAGTTTTTTATTCTTTTGTGGTGCTGGGGCATCCACATTGGTCAAACACAATGCTCTTTTTGTATACTTTTTGAGTGCATGGATGGACATCAAATATTGTGTGAACATGTGTATTTTATTTTCACAGTAATAACCTTGCATTCTGACTCGTCCAAACAAGCTTCCCAAATCACAATCATAATCAGGGCAAAAAAAAAAAAAAAAAAAAAAAAAAAGCTTAAAAAAAACTCGAACTACAATGAAGAACTTCTTTCTTCTCTCATCTTCCCTTCCCATAACTTCATCGCCTTCATTCGTTTAACACGACCCAGCCTAGCAGCACAAACGGAATTGTCGACTTGTCTGATCCAGGTTCAGGAATTATCATACTCTAAGACATAAGGATACAATTATATAAATATATACACGATGCCATCCACCACACTCATCGCTGTGAGTGCTCTTGCAGCCATTGTCAGTGTTGCAGTCTATTTGCCTAGTAAGTGAAAAAAAAAAAAAAAAAAAAAAAAAAAAAGTAAATGAAGTAATGTGAATTAGTTTATGCAATAACAAAAGAAATGAACTTGTGCACCTAATTCAGATTCCTTGAATGTCTTTTTTTTTTTTTTTTTTTTTGCTTCTATATCTATCTCGGGACTCGTTGATTTAAATAGTGCAAAGGACTAAATCGTTACTCGAAGGGCCAGCATTTGTTGAAAACTTTGGTATGGAGCGGTGTCAACGTATTTCCGGTAAGTTGAGAGCATGAACGACAACGAAAAAAAAAAAAAAAAAAAAAAAAAAAAGAAAGCGATGGTGATGGACATAAAAGAGTACACTAGTCGTTATGAGTAGGAGTGAATATCAATGCAGATGGAATCCTCGATCTCGCGCTTTTTTTCCTTTTTGCTGACATTGTGATAATTTCTGATGATTCACATTCCCTATAGGCCCTGCTTACTGTGATGACGTCCGCATTCAACGAAACCTCAACCTTGGATTCTTGGCTTGCGATCCTTCACTGCCTTATCGCAATTTTGCTGCTAGTGTTTTCGATGAATCCAAGATCCAAGAGAATGGCGCACTCTGGTTATATGATCTTAATAAGGTATCGATTCGCTAATCAGTATTTGTTGTCTGTACTTATTTTATCTAAAATATCCTTTATGGTACTCATAACCACTATTTGATATCTCTTTATTGGCACTAGCCAGGAACATCTGCAGAAAAACTTTCCATCAAGGGATTTGACGGGCCCTTTCATCCGAGCGGTATCACTTTTGCACCCACATCAGAAGACGGTACCCCCGCTCGTGTGGTTATCTTGGTTGTGAATCATGTTCCTCTGGAGGTTCCTCGTGTCGAGGTGCTTTATTATTATCCCGCACGTAAAAGTCTTGTCTACAAAAAGACCATTTCAAGCGAGCATTTTTTCGCTGCCAACAAGATTGCAGCCTCAAGTTCGCCTACGGTCCATCAGTACGATGATACTCCTTCGTTCCATATCGTAAACGACCACGGTTACAACATCACGGATTGGAAGCGTGAATATGAAGAAAAGTACAACCTTCCTGCATCTTCACTCGTATACTATAACGCTCGTGCAGATAAGGCACAGGAGGTTGGATGGCGTCTTCAGATGCCTACTGGATTGGTTTCTTCACATGACGTCGACTCTGTGTGGATTGCACAAGGCAAGAGTGGGACGATCGACCTTTACAAATCTCATACTTTCTCTGCAGAGCATCAAGAGCAAAAAATTTTGAGTGCGGATACTCGCCAGCCCATCACTATTACGTGGCCTGGTATGCTTAACGAGGAGGTCATGCACACCAAGGTCGTAAATGTTGGAGTTGATTATGAGCAGGAAACCAAGACGTTGGTCACGGTCTCGCACCCCAAATGGAATAACTATTTGCAGGTTGCAAAGGATAAACTACAAAACAAGGATGTAAATCCCTCTGTGAAGGCTGGTCTAATCATCTCCCGTGGCAACAAATACCCTGTTCGCGTAGGTGAGACGCGTCCCAAACCTCGTAAGGACGTGGTATTTGATCCCGAAGAGAGACCCCGCAAATACAAGTACCAACTCTTCCTTGAGCCCGTGATCAGTCACGATGGATCGGAGTTTGGATCACCTTCAGCCATCGCCGTCGCTAACAACCGCGTCTTGGTCTCGAGCCACTATGAGCAGGGATTTTTGGATTGCAACATCGCCCCATAGTTAAAAAAATCACCTAATACAAATGTGTAATAATAGCCATGTCAAATGCTTTCCTAATAATAATATGTAATGAAAGGTGAAGGCATGGTAAAAAAATCGATGACGCCTGCCTCAAACAAACAAGCATGGGTGTCCTTTGTCATTAAAGAAGAATGCCATGCGTCTGCGGAAAAAGCTCATGTAATTGATTTTTTCTATGTTGGACAAAAAAAGAGAGCTTCGTGCTACACACGACACGATGGATTGGGATGATCCCTTTCTGTTAGACTCGTTTCTAAACGTTTTCGCCGTCTTTTATTCTTCCAAGCTCCCAACTCAACTTTTTTTTTTCTCCTGCTATCCGAGCCGCTTTTCTTTTCTTTTCTTTTTTTTTTTTTTTTTCTTTTTGCCACCAAGCCCATTCAACCAACCTTATACATCCTTTTCTTTACCGACCTATCATTTTAAAAGAGTGCAATTTTGTACCCACTCCATTTGACTTTTCCTTTTTTTTTCCATCACATCATCATCTACCAATGCCACGATCTACTGCTCCGCTAGATGAGACACCACCCGCTAGTCCAAGTGTTGCGGCAGGTCTGCCATTGAGGTTAGAAGAAATAAAAAAAAAAAAAAAAAAAAAAAAAAAAAAAGTTGAGATGCCAGTGCGTCATTAAGTATGGGAAGTTGTTGCATTTTTTTTTTCAGGAATGCGGTCGAGGATGCGATCGAATTAGAATTTTTTTTTTTTTTTTTTTTATAATTTAATCTAAAGATGGACAATGGGGTAGACAAAGGCAACTACAGAGTGCAAAGATAGTAAAAAAGAGAAAGAAAGAAAGAAAGAGAGAGAGAGAAAGAGAAAGAGAATGATCTTGTAATGGACAGTGCATCAGTATCCAAAAGAAAAAAAAAAAAAAAAATCGCTGTTCCTTTTCTACATTTTATCACCATACAATTGTTCTTTCAAAGTTTCATTCACATCCACCGTGCTACTTGAATGCATGACATTGAACTGACAAACTAATTGATTTTATTCTTTGCTTGGACTATTTCACTCGCAACTTTCCATTTTGTTTTACATTTATTAAAACAATAACAATAACAACAATAACAACGACAACGACAAAAAGGTCCAGGGTCCAGTCACCTCCACTCATCACAGCAAGAAGTTCAGGGAGCTCTCGTGCCAACATTAGTCAAGAATACCAACAACAAGGCTCTCCACCACCCTTTCCCTCAAGATCATCATCACGCCATCAACCACAACAGGCTTCACAGCGTTCGCCTTCTTCACCTTCATCAGCGCAAATACAAATTCCAGGATTAACAACAGCCACGGCTACAATTACAAGTACTACCTCCACTTCTGCAGCAGCGCCTCCAGGAGCGGACACGAGCAGTAATAGCATCGGTAGCTCACACAGCTATACTAGCTTCAATAGTACGATGACACGAGAAGGAGCCATCATCAGCAACAGCATTCTCAACAACGCTGTCAATCAGAGTATTCTTGCCAATACCAACAATAATAGTAGTGGCGGAAGTGGCGGAGGTCTAAATAGCAACAATAGCTTTTTTACTGTCAAACACAGTCGTGGTCTTTCCACGGGCACCATGTCAGCGCTCGCAAGCCCCACCTCAGGGCAATCTTACCAGCAGCAACAACAGCCTCAACAATTACAATATGCTCAAAGTGCAAACTCTTCACCTGCTTCTTCCACCTCGATCAGTCGCCCACTCATGAGTACTCAAAGGCAACATCCAACATCCCCATCACCCTCCTCACACAACGCTAATCAATCCTTACCATCACACATGAACACATCCTTCTCATCCGTTGGCTCTGGTGAGGCCATTGTCCCTAACATGGGCGGAGCCAGTAACGGCACATCCTCGGCCTCAGAGAACACCAATAACTATCCTGATGGTCAAGCTATTCCTGGGCCAGATCCTGCGATTTTTTCAAGTGGAAAAGTAGCTACTTCTAGTTCACATCCGGATTCCACAAGGGTCACCAACACTGGTGCTTCTGCATCTGCACCTACACCTGCGCCAATACCAGCACCAGCATCAGGAGCAGGGGCAGGGTCAGGGTCAGGGTCAGGGTCAGGGTCAGGGTCAGCTGGCAACACACATAATCACAATGCCACTGCGTCATCCTCATCCTCATCCTCTACCCGTCAACATAACCATCCCCATAGCCACCATCAAACACAGACCTCAAGTAACCATCATGGGTCGGGATCACATTCATCCTCTTCAAGGAAGCATAGAAACAAAGGAGAGAACCAGTCGGCTAATGCATCTAGACCTAGCATGACTGTACCGCCCGCACCAACACCGGCAATGTACTGGTCAAGGGCTCGAGTTCATGGACAGATCCCACCAAAGGAACTTCGTGCGCAAACAGTCAATCTTGTAGGGGAATCTGTGTATATCTTTGGAGGATGCGATACCAAGAATTGCTTCAACACTTTGTATATTTTCGATGCTGGTAAGTACCGTGGAATGAATTCCAGTAATGTTATTGATGGTAAACCTCTTGTTTTATACATATAATATTTTAATATTATATATTATATATTTTATTTGACAAATATCTTGAAACAATTAGATACAATGCACTGGTCCCAACCAAAGACCTATGGATCGATCCCACCACCATGTCGTGCTCATTCATCGACTTTAGTGGATAATAAGCGACTATATGTCTTTGGGGGTGGAGACGGTCCACATTATTTTAACGAGTTGTATATGCTGGACACAGGTACGTGAAACTTTTTTATTTTATTTTATTTTATTTTATTTTATTTTTCAATTGCAAACCCTGCTACGCTTTTTTAGTTTAGCCTATTGTTTCAATCTGAGGCATGCGACTTTGACCAAAGGGGAAGAGGTTCCATTTGCTCATTTTTATTATTATTATTGTTATTATTATCTTTTTCTTTATAGACACATTGACTTGGACGAACCCGCAGACGACAGGAGATAAACCATGTCGTCGTCGAGCTCATACAACATGTGTGTATAACAACTGTATTTATGTCTTTGGTGGAGGAGATGGAGTGCAAGCACTGAATGATATATACAAATTGGATTTGGCCGAGATGAGGTGGAGTGAGGTGAAGACAACAGGACAAATCCCGATTGCTCGAGGTTACCATACTAGTAACCTTATAAAGTCACAGTTCATTGTATATGGAGGAAGCGATGGTCACGAGTGCTTTGCTGATGTACATGTGCTTGATCTTGGTAAGTGAGAGTAGTGAGAGGAAAAAAAAAAAAAAAAAAAAAAAAAAAAAAAGGGTTGAATGAATGAATGAACCAATGAATAGAGAATACTTTTGGACTAACTATCTATTGATCCTGAATGATCATGATGAATATAGACACAAAGGAATGGGTCAAGGTTGAAATCAATCGACAATTACCTCGGCTATCGCATACGTCCACGCAAGTAGGCTCATATTTGTTTGTCATCGGAGGACATGACGGAAACCGGTACTCTTGCGATGTCGTGATGCTCAACTTGGGTAAGCCGAGAGAAGGGATATTGGTTGAGAATGCAAGACTGCATGGATTGTAATAGGCTGCATGAACTACATGAACTACAATAGTTTGCAGCAGCTTATTGAGAGGGAAAGGGGAAAGGAGGGGGGGGGATGCAAGGTAGTATATATAAATAATGGAGATATTTTATATTTTAACCTTCCTTATATCCATGTTGGAACAATTTTTTTTTTTCCTTTTCCTTTAGTGACATGGTCTTGGGAGACTCGCAAGATTTTCGGGATTCCACCTGCAGGTCGGGGATACCATGCTTCATTGCTGTATGACTCTAGGTTATTTGTGTTTGGTGGCTATGATGGTCAAACTGTCTTTGATGATATTTACATCTTGGACCTCAGTACTTGTGCATACTTGCCCCAGATCACGGACTTTCAGGTGAGGTTGCAGATACCTAGGAAAAATCTTTTTAAAAAAAAAAAAAAAAAAAAAGTATATTTCAAATCTTTTAACAAATCGACACCTTTTTTTTTAAAAAAAAAAAAAAAAAAAAATGAGTTAGATTTTACTTCGCCGTACTGATCAGGAGGAAGAAGAAGTAGAATATGAACAGGCCTCGCAAATGATACAACAAATGCAACTGAATCATTAAGGAAGAAAGACTTTTGTAATAGGGAGGACAAGGATTTTTTTTTTTAATCATTGCCATGAAAAAGACTCTTTCTTTATTCATATCAGGTTCAGACTGATATTGACCCCTACACCCTTCCATAGACTATGAAAATATATTCAATATTAAAGGTATATGTCTAACAAAGAAAGGAAAAGAAAAAAGAAAAAGTCAGTGATGAGAGATGGATGAGAGATGATTGATGAATGATGTGCATGGGCCTTCTGCGGCAATAATAATAATAATAATAACAATAATAAAAAAGGGTAACAAGCTCCTGCAGAGTCGTGTTTTCCAAATGAGAAATGTGATAAACAAAAACAAAGAAACTTGGTGTAATGAAGAGAGGTTTAGGTTTGTTGACGATGGGGGGACAGGGCCATGCAAAGATCAAACAACAGTTGGGCGAAATTTCTTTGAGATATTAGAGAGATTTTAGCCGAACACCAAAAGATTTTTCATTTTAATTTTATTTTCTTCAAGAACTATAAACCTCGGAGAAGAGTAAAGAAAAGAAAAAAAAAAGAATGTGCGCAGATTAGCTGTCTGTTTGATTGAAGGCATATTTTTAATAGTTTTTTAGTTTTCTAGTTTATTTAGATTTTTTAGTTTCTAGCTCCATTACATATATATTTATATAATATTATACAATATGTGTATTATATATATATATATACTATATATGTATGTATATATGTATACATATAGCGAGAGCATCTTTTTATTGAACTGTACAGTCTGTACATGTACATGTAGACACGATGGAAGGGAGAAGCAAGCGGAAACATGGTTTACATAAACCAAAGTTGCACCCTGTTTATTTATTTATGTTCATGTTCTGTTTATGCTCAAAAAACCTACAAAGAGATCGGATTAATACATAAAAAAGAAAAGTGGAGCATTTTTTTTTTTTTTAAAGTACAGCGATCAACAGGATAAAGGATCACCAATAAAGTGTATATATATATATAAAAAATAAATAAATAAAAAAAAAAAAAAACTTTAGAGCGGAAGAAAAGAAAAGAAAAGAAAAAAAAAGGCGTGTCGAGGCCACGTTTTGAATTTGGAGAGCGCTTACTTTTTTTAAAATGTTCATGTAAAAAGAAGTTAAGGCAAAGTACATGTAGAGTGAGGAAAAAAAAAAAAAAAATTAGAAAGAGAGAAAGAGAGAAAGAAAAGACATGTGTTCGTGGAAAGATGTTTACATGTTCATTCTGCTATACGATTACACAGGCCCTGATGGATTTACATCGGACTTAAAAAAAAAAAAAAAAAAAAAAAGTTCAGGAACACATGTGGATGTATCAATTCTTTAATAAATTTTGTTTATATTTAAAACCCATGGATTTGGAAATCATTGAGCACAATTGAAAAAGAGCTTGACACAATCGTCCTGACAATTCTCTACTCGATTGCATTGAGCATTCTGTTATACAGATTCATGTATGCATTAGAACATTAGAATAATAAGAAAGACATTTATATATATATCTATCTATCTATATTACTACAGGTATAATACCTATACACGTTTTGGACAATGATGTAGAATAGCATGTGTACAGCAAATTCTAGTCAAGTCAAGGTGCTCTCTCTTTCTCTTTTTTTTTTTCTCATTCTCGTCCTCGATTTTTCTTTCTCCTTCTTTTTCTCGATTCATTGTTCCTCAAAGGGAAAACACTGATGACGTGAACTAAAATTAAAGAAAAAAAAAAAAAAAAAAAAAAAAAAAAAAAAGGCAAAGACGATTACAAGAGTACAAGAATAAAACTGTCTCTCTCTCCTTAAACATGTGCAACATTGATATTCATATTCCCCCTTGCTTCTCCCTAAAAATTATGAAATGAACTACGCGCGAAATTCTATTGATGGACACGATAGACATGAAGCCACCATTTGTAATCAAGCCGTTATTGAAGGCTTTTTTTCAAATTATCAATTAAAAAAAAAAAAAAAAAAAAAAAAAAAAAAGGGGGGGGGAAGGGAGGACGGAAGAAAAGAAGAACTTCGATCGTTGTTGTTTTTTTAAAAATATTGTTTTTCCTCGGTTTATCGGTCTATCAGCGATTGGCCAAGACAAGACTTTCACATTGTCGATGTTGCGTTGGCGATGCTTGTTAATGTCTTTTTTTTTCCCTTAATTTATTTCATTACAATTAAAGAAAGCAAGACACAATGTATGAGGACAAAGAGAGAATGAATAAGCAAAAAGAAAAAAAAAAAGGTCAAAGGGTGAGTGAAGTGACTATGGTCTAGCACACAAAAATAGAAAACTGCTGAGTGTAATTCTCCTAAATGCAAAATGCAGTTTTTTTTAATATTAAAAAAAAAAACATAAACTATATTTTTCTTTATACCCTTTCTACCCTTTTCACTTTTTTTTTTTTTTTCGCTTCTTCGCTTTTTTACTTTTTCGTTCTCATTTTCATTTTTTTTTTTTTTTTTTTTCTTTTGATCTCTTCTTGTGTTTTACTACGTTCTTTTTCCTGTCCATCCCCATTGAAACAATCGAGCATCACTCCTCCTTTTATTTTAAAAAGATCTTTCTCTTTTGCTCACGTCTCGTCTCACACATCTCACACATCTCATACATCTCACTCACGTTTTCACGATTTCATACGATTTTAAGACATTCCAACGATTCAACATCTCACTTTTTTTTTATTGTCCCAATTGCCCAGCCCCCCCTTCCAACGTCTTTTCTCTTTTCAATTCTGATATTGACATTAACATTAACATTAACATTAATATCGCTACAAAGGGTCTTTCCACTTTGCCCTTATTCCCTATCCTAATCCCTCACCCCTCCCCTTCCCTCTCCTCCTTTGACCTCCTCATCTTTGACACGCTCACGACCAAAAGAGGAGATTTCCGCTGTATTATATTAAACAATCAACTTCGTCATGGGAAACGGGACAAGCAGAGATCAGGAAGATATCTTTAACAATGAAGGCAAGGATCAGGCAGTGATGCAGCAACAAAAAAAAAAAAAAAAAAAAGTTTTTTTTTTTTTTTGATCTTAATGACATTATAAACATCCATCTAATGTTGCCATTCCATTACCAAAAAACACATGTATATAGTTAACCTCTTCCAATTCAAACTACTCAGGGTCATTGGCCGAGGATCGTTTGGCAAGGTAATTTGAATGAGTTATGCATTGCATTACAATGGTGGCAAAATGAATATAAAAAATAGAAATTGACGGACAAAGATAGGATCAGCATACATGTAACATGTACTATCTTACAATCATCACGAAAAAAAAAAAAAAAAGAGATTAAAAACTCTTCGTTCCCGCCCCTTTAGAAACCGTCTTTTTCATTTACAACACATTCCTTTTTATCTTTCTCTTTCTCTATCTCTCTCGTACAACCTAATAACATACACACCTCTATGTATATGTATTTATATATATATATACCTTTTAAAAAAAAAAAAAAAAAAAAAAACTGCATTCCAGTAACTGTTGTGAGCTCTCGTGAGTTGGGTTGGAGGAAGGGAGAAGGGCGTGTGGTGTGGGATTTGTATCAAAAAAGCAACCTTAAATCGTGCGACAGGGAAAGGAGATACTTTGCCAAACAAAACTTTCTTTCCTCTCTTTGGCAACAAGCTACCCATCCGGACTTTTTTTTCCCTCTCTTTTCCTTTTTATTTTTTTTTCTTTATTTATTGTTTTTGTTCAGTCGGCGTAAATGGAACCATTGGTTACAGGACAGAGAGTAATTACAACATATGCTAGTTGCGGAAACAGGGGGAACAGGACAGGGGATAAAGGGACAGGGAGAGATGGAAAAGGAAAAGATAGCTTATTCCCATCCCCCCTCTTCCTTCCTTCATCTGATTGGACTGGGTTGACAAGGAAGAAATAACACGCTTGTTCACCATCGAATATTTTTACTATTCTGTCTAATTTTTTTTTTATTTGCACACGGATCCATTTTCCGTCATGACGTAAAAAAAAAAAAAAAAAAAAAAAAAAGAAAGAAAGAGCATTGGAGCTGAACATCCCCTGTCTCCTCCACTCGCGTTTCTCTTCTATGTTTATATTTATATTTCTAAAACTAAATCGTTCCTGTTGCTTCAAAAACAATTTAGGTCCGCATGGTAGAGAGGCGAGAGACAGGGAAGATCTATGCACTCAAATACATATCAAAGTCCCAGGTTATAAAGATGGATGCCGTCAGGAACGTATTGCGCGAACGGCAGATCTTAGAGACACTAGATCATGCCTTTGTAGTCAATATGCGTTTTGCATTCCAGGACGATGAATACATGTATATGTGTATGGATCTAATGTAAGTCGTCGTTCTACTATCCTATCTTTGGTGTAAAAAAAAAAAAAAAAAAAAAAAAAAAGTCTATCATTGTAAAAAACTATAAACATTGTCATCCTAAGAAAGCTTTCTTTTACAATACAATTCTAAAAAAAAAAAAAAAAAAAAAAAAAAAAAACAGGATGGGAGGCGATCTGCGGTTCCATTTGAATAGGCAACAATTTGGTGAGGATGTGGTTCGGTTTTGGATTGCAGAACTCTGTTCAGCCATTACACACCTTCACTCTTTAGGGATTGTACATCGAGATATAAAACCCGACAATGTTCTTTTGGACGAAAAGGGACATGCTCACCTGACCGATTTCAACATTGGATGTAAACTTACCCCTCAGAAACCCTTCTTGACTTCACAATCAGGAACAGCAGCCTATATGGCCCCAGAAGTGTTTACAGCATCCGGATATGGAACGAGTGTTGATTGGTGGGCCCTCGGCGTGTTGTTTTATGAGGCCATTTACAGCAAACGACCCTTTCAGACTGATAGTGTTAATCAACTCAAGAAGGCTATCCCAACTCAACAGATAGAATATCCCGAAAAGGATGGACTCTCACAGGAGTGTATCTCGGCCATGCGTGGAGTAAGTTTCTTTTTTTTTTTAAAAAAAAAAAAAAAAACAAAAAGTCTAATGCTCTTATACTAAAAAAATATACTCTTTTTTTTTTTTTTTTTTTTTTTTTTTTTTTTTGGTCATGATACAACCTTTCTACAAAACCAGTTTCTTACAAGAGATGTCAAGGAGAGATTGGGCATCAAAGGTGGAATGGATGCAATTCGACAACATCCTTTTTTCCTAGCTGGAGCATATCAAGGAAACCCCGATAACTGGTGGTATATGCTAGAGTCAAAGCAGTTGACACCAAAATTCCAGCCTTCATCAGAATATAACAACTTTGATGCCACTTACGATCTAGAAGAGCTGCTGCTGGACGATGAACCTCTGACCTATAGATCCACTCGCAAGAGAGCACAGAGGATGCAGAAGGAAAAGGACAAGGCATTGAAGGAAGAGAATGCGCGGTTGAAGGCAGAACATGAGGCTGCAATTGCGGCTGCAGATTTGGCGATGCAGGCTATGGCTGTCTCTGCAGACGAATACAATAGCCATCACCTCAGTCACTACAACAATAATTATAATAACAGTAACAATAATAATAATAATAATAATAGCAACAATAGCTGGGAAAATTCACAGCAATATTACCTGCAGCAGCACCAAGGATCCAAGGACAAAGCTCAAAAGATTGCAAAGAAAAAATCAAAAGTCTTTTTTGGCAGTGGTGGTGGTGGAGGAACGGGAGGACCGGGAGGACCGGGAGGGAAGGACAGTGAGAACAATAGCAATACGAGTAGTGCAAACAGTAGTCATATTCACTTATCGCAACCACTCTCGACATCCCAGCCATACTTGCAATACCAACAACAGCTGCTACAACAGCAGCTGCAGCAACATCACACAGCACAACAACAGACAAGATCACAGCAGCAGTCGATACCCAAAGTTTCTGGAGAAGGATCAGGTAGTGGACGGGGAATGACCATACCAGCATCACCACCGCCGCCATTCCCTATGCCTCCTCCTCCCTCAGCCTCCCGTCAATCAGGTCAATATATTCGCAACCAAGTCCATCACGGCTTTTATAACAACAGTGGGACAAGCAGTAGCAGTGGTAGTGCCCGCCATTATTCACACATGGGTACCTCCTTACCATCGTCACCCATCCAGGGCTACCCATCAAACTCATCCCAATATCATCAACCACAACAACAGCAGCAAAGCTCATCTTATCCATCCAAACCCTCGCTCGAACATCAAGGACTGAACTCCCCTGTCAGTACTGCTGCAGCATCCGGAAGCACCGTTAGCGGATATACTTATCAGATCTCAAACCAACAGAGTAGCCATGGGGTCACTGCCATATATCTGTCCAAGCCCGCGGTCCCATCCTCTACATCTTCGTCTTCACCATCGGGGAAAAGAGGCCATAACCACTCGTCGTCACATAATACTCCTGCTCAGTTTCAACACTTCAAGTCTAAAAAAGCATATTACGATGAGAATGATGTAACAGGAAGAACTTTCCCAGGCCAACCACCGGTGCCGACCTCATCACAGTATCATGCTCAATATCAGCAGCAACAGCAACAGCAACAGCAACAGCAACAGCAACAGTATACATCCACATCGACATCCTCATCCTCGTCCCTTAGTGGTAGTGGCGGCGGAGGAAATCCTTTACCTCATCCGTTGCCAATGCGAGGCACGACACCACTCCAACAACAGCAGCAGCAGCAACAACAACAACAACAACAAAGAATAGGTGGATATCAGCAACAACAACAACTGCCACATTCACCAACATCTCAGCGTCAATCATCTCCTGCACCTATCGCTGCCGTTGCCGCTGCTGCTGCTGCCAATAATAACAAAAGTCCTACTGCTGCGGATGCTGCACCCTTGACACCACCAAGCAACATGTCACGAAAAGAAAAGATTGCATACCAGATGGCGCTGATCGATCGCGAATTCACGACATTTGATTATACAGTTTATGAGAACTATAATGGACTAGTCGATCCTGTGACAATGTCTGTGGGTGACCCACCAGAATGGGTGCGTAGTCGAGATCAGTAAAAAAAAGAGACGCAAAGGTAGTTAATGGCATTATATTTAAGTCTGAAGGATACATGCAAATATTCATGTAGGTATCCGTACAAGGAAGGGAGACAGATTTTTTTTATAGCACTTTTTGATTTTCATTTTCATTTTCATTTCGCTTTATTTTATTTTATTTATTTACAATACTGCTATGAGGAAGAGAAGGTTCATTTAATAAGATGAAGCAGAAGGAGGTATTGGGAGAATGAAAGTCGTAATTACATTAGAATATATTAGATTTTTTAAAAAGTTATTTATTGTACCATAGTGATCTGAAGCCATCATATATATAAATACACTAACGCACAAAACTGAGTGAATGTTTTAGTTGTTTCCTTTTGCTTTTACTTTAATATCCCAACGAGAACTTGCAGCATTACCATGGATGTTGGCTAGCTCTGATCCGCTTGTATAAAAAGCCATGTTCAATAGATACTCTAATACATATATCGTACAGCAACCTTTCTTCTTGATGCAGATATGAAAAGTAAGAGTCATTAGAAATCATATGGCATTTTCGAATTTGACATTGGAAGTATCAGATTTTGTAGGAGCAACGGCGTTGGGCCATATTCTTAAATTTCAGGTCATCAACTTTCCATCTGAAGTCAATACCACGCCTCTTGCTAGCTCTAAAACGAACTGTCTCGAATGATGAAGTAGATGAGCTTATGAGTGTAATGATTGGTAACTAATGCTTACTTTGAGCGAGATTTAGCTAATGAATGAGGAGTGATTAATGTAGCAACCATGGGTGCAACAGCTTGCGTACTTTTATAATCTATTAGAAAAACACGGTAAAAAAAAAATCCTGGCAGGTTGACGGTTTAAGAGATAATATATTTATATATATTTGTGTCGCACAAAAAATAAAATTGGCGTCTGTGCTTTAATTGATGCATAGCTATTTTCTACACCACAGCGCGTTTTTTTTTTTTTTTTTTTTTATTTCCTTCCCTTTTGTCTTTTTGCCCTTCGTCATTCGAGGTGGTCCTGATCTAACGATCTGAGATAAGATATTCCCCACTCCGCTTTGACCTCTTTATTATTGTTACCATTGTTACTGTAACTGCTGTTGTTATTTCGCTCGTTCCAACTAGGCACTTTACCCATTTAACACCCTCTTCGTCCCAAAACTTCATTTTTTTTTACTTTTCCTCACATTCCGCATTCCTGGTCATCCTGATACTATAGTTTTTTTTTTTTTTTTTTTTTTTTTTTTCGTAGATCTCTTTACATATATACATATATAGTTCTCAATTAACCTCCTTTCAAGGTTGCTTTATTCAATCTTGTACTCTTTTTTTTTTTAAAAAAAAAAAAAAAAAAAAAAAAAAAGAAATCATCCTTAAGAAAAAAAAAAAAAAGAAAATGGAAAGAATATCGGCACTACCAAATCCCAATGCAGGTAGAGGCAATCCCAGTAATGGCAACGACAATGAGGACAGGAGTGCAAATGGAAGGGGTCTAAAGGGCCTTTATACCAACAATGACAACAACAACGGCAACTGCCTGAGATCGCCAAAGAACGAGAACAATAAAAACAAATACAGGATTATAAAACATCGGCTCAAATTTTGGAGATTTCATCGCGGATCGACCGAGACAATCGACTCTGCTATTTTGCTCGTGAAGCGCAACTCCAACTTGATTGAACATTTTACTGAAAACAGAAACGGAAATGGAAATGAAAAGGAAAATGAGAGGAAGGAAAAGAAAATGAAAAATGAAAAAGGATTGCCATCATCGACGTATGATGATATTGATGGGCAAGGAAACCGTAGTGGAGAGGCCCGAGCTCAAGAAATAGGTAGAGTGAGAGTGAGGGGAGGAGGAGAGGGCAATGAAGATGAAGAAGAAGAGGAAGAAGGGAAAGTGAATATGCACAAACATAGGATGGATCTGCGAGTTGATCGTGCTGAAGGTGTTTGCACGCTCAAGATTGCCACATCATTAGTGTATGTGAACTTTTTTTTTTTTTTTTTTTTTTTCCTTTTCATTTACTTTATATGTCTGGATATATCCTTAACCTTACGTTCATTGCTTTGAAGCTAATATATGCATCATGTATTTTTGCTTTTCCCTTTCCAACAAGGTGCATGGTCGCGGGGACAGGTACACTGAGTATGCCTTATGCGGTTGCACAATCTGGATGGTTAGGGGTTGTGATCGTTATGTTGGCCTTATTCATGTCCACAACCACTGGAAATATGCTTATCCAATGTCTCTATCTCAACACGTAACGTGTACAATTTTTTTTTTTTGTATCTTGATCTACTCACGAAAAAAAAAAAAAAAAAAAAAAAAAAGTCGCGTATTTTTGAACTAAATTGGCATTAATAATGAACCGACTTGTAAAAAAAAAAAAAAAATAACAGCGATAGGAGGCGTAGTTCATTTCAACAAATTGCACGGGATGCATACGGAAGTATGGGTCATTATATTGCTGTTGGAGCCGTCGGTATCAATCTTTTTGGATGCGCCATCTTGTACATTATCTTGGCTTCAACCCTGATTCACGGCATGGTAGCAAACCCGAACGATCCCAGTGTCCCACCCTCTACTTTTTTCATAGGATGTTCGCTCTTTGTCTGGGTCTGCTTGATTTTCACAAAGTCTATGAAAGAGATTGCCGTTCTCAGGTATTTCGAGTTTTTTTTTTATAAATATTATTTTCTTGGCACGCTAATAAGTCAAGAACACGATTATAAAATATATATAATATATGGATACAAGTCTGATTGGCGCAGGTGCGACAGTTGGGGTTGTTATGATCACTGTAGGAGTCTCTGCAGAGATGGTCATCCATAGAGCCGTAGAAGCTGTTGCAGCGACTCATCAATTCGCTGATTGGTCCAAGGTTCCGCTTTCGTTAGCAACCATGTCTTATGCATATGGTGGGAATGTTGTGTATCCACAAGTGGAACAGACCATGAAACACCCACGAAAATGGTCAACTGCCTTGTGGCTCGCGCTCTCGACCTGCTTTGTGATGTATATCTCGATTGCTGTGGCTGGATATCTTGCATTTGGGAATTTAACCATGAATCCGATCTTGGAGAATCTTCCTCATGGTAAAAAAAAAAAAAAAGTATAAATATGTTTATACTAATGTTCTAAAATCTGACAAACTGAACTTGACTAAACTAGCGTATAAATATATCATTTATACATACGTGCATGAAGGAACATTCCTTGAGCTTTTAATAATTTACTATATATATTATTCTTGTCATTTTTGTCACTATAATTATTAGGCGTATGGTCTACCTTGGCCAATTCACTCATTACTCTACACGTGCTCCTTGCTGCGCCGATTCTCTTGGCTTCATTTGCTGTGATGATCGAGGACTCGATCGCTGCACGTGCCCCTGCCTTTGAACAAGGAACAAAATCCCAACAATTTCTAAAAAGAGCAACTTCCAGGACAATCGTCATCCTCTTCGCGGGATTAGTTGCGTCAGCGCTTCCATATTTTGGCGACCTGATGGATCTGTTGGGAGCCCTCGCAACCTGCCTTTTGGTGTATGTGATGCCTGTCTTGTTCTACTATCGATTAGGAGGGATGAAAAATGTATTCTGGCTGAATCAGATGTGGATATGGTTTATTTTCGTTGTGGGGATGGTCGTCATAGTAGTAGGCACCTATGATGCCACCAAACATCTAATAGAGGATATTCAGCACCATTGAACGCTTCCATCTCTTTGATCAAATAAAATATAAATATAAAAAAAGAAGAATCTCAAAAATAACGTGCAGCGTCATGGCTGCTCCCTTTAATGCCTTAGAGTAATAAACAATATAGTCACCATACCATTCATAGGTCTATATTTTGATGATGAACCACAAAGAATCTTAAAGTTTCTTTATCAGCAGCTCATGTTCACCATAGCGAGACTGATAACGAATATAGCACACTTTTTGTGATCTTCTCTGTTCATACATGTATATATACATAGTTAATATAATGACTTTATGACGTGGAATACCCCAAAAGAGAGCGAAACAGGGTGGATCGGGGACTCACTTTTGTCCAATTGTACTTCCTCCATGTTGTCTAGCCATGTGCAAGCCTTCGGATCAGGGAACTCAAACTGAGCAATCATTTCTCTTTTGGTCTAGACTGGCTACATGCATTTTTTTTTTTTTTATATTTTTTTAGGACCGTGGAAAAATTTATGGATTGGTGATCAAGCACAGTGATATCATCATTAAATTAGGAAATGTACTCACGCACAAGAAGAAGACTAAAAGGCAATGCAATGTCGTTGGGGAGTAATGGACAAACAAGCAAAAACTGTAATATATACAAATTTTTACTTATTTGTATATATATATATATATATATATATATAAATATATTTATAATTTATTTATTTATTTAGTTATTTTTTACAATTAAACACAGCATTCCTCCAAAACGTAAACAACAAACCACAGTTCAACGGCACGGTCCAGCTTTCTAAAAACCAAAGGTTTTTATTATTGATCACAAAAAAAAAAAAAAAAAAGGGCCCATCATTTCATTGTCTTTTCTCCTTTTTATTTTTCTTTTTTTTCTTATTAGTTTTCTTTCTAGAATACTTCCAAGAGTGGCAGGGATGTGCAAGGAAAAGGATTTGAGAAATAAAAAAATGTCTCATAGAGCTTTCCTTCTTTTCCTTTTTATGTTTCGTCATTACAAGAAGTATGAGAGGAAGAACGAAAAGGGAGAAACCCGAAGTGTACATTGGGGAGAGAGAGCAAGAGACAACTTGAAGACAAAGAGGCGAAACGCCTACAGTGCAGTAACCATATTCACAGAATGGCCGTTTTGTCCTTTTTTCTTTTTTGCTTTTTTTTTTTTTTTTCCTTCGCTACGATTGGATTAGAGAACTGGAGCATATTATACTTGCTAGGCTGTGACTAGCAAGAGACATAGAGAGAAAGCTACTATTGATCGCGGTTTGAAAGTACTCTATTTTGGTTTTTTTTCCTCTTTTTCTATAGTTTCTATAGGACTCCATGGATCAGACTAGTGCATATGAGTATGGATTTTAACTAGCTACCATTTGTCCGGGAGTACGTGAACTTTCTCACCCCGGATCCCGAACGAGGGATTTTCATTCTTCTCTTTTATGTTGTTTGTGCTATTAAGGAAAGAGGGAAAAATGATCATGATGCCCATGGAATGTCGTTGATCCATTCAAACGATGTTACACCCTAAATCCATTTTTTTTTTTATTTTTTTACTACGATAATATGCCTTCTAGTATATACAGTTATATGTACTGTACCGTGATAGCTCCTGTGTAGGCCATATATATATGTAATCAGTGAACCTTGTCTATGATGACGACCTTCGCTTGTTTACGCCCATTAAAAAAGTCATTTTCCGTAATCGGCACGACAATGAAAAAAGGGCCAGAAGGCAGAAATATGGATTTCCCCCTCATTGCAGATTTATGCTACACTATCCTCCACCCTTTTTGTCACAATCTTGGGTTGAAATGCTTACATGAATATGTAGATACATATTCTCTTGTCCTTTCGATCCAAGACAAAAGCAACTGTTTTAATAAAGGACATTTGCTTTTTGCAAATAAGCATCATAAATTTGGATATGGGCAACTAATGTCATATAGGACAATGAGTGTCCCTCGAAATCCTAAAAGACTGACATGACTTGGGTTCTTGGTCGAACTCAAAACTCTGCGGCTTATTGTCCATAGCTTATTATAGTTGTAAGAAGAGAGCTCTCAGGATTAATGGAGGGGAAAATAAGATGATTGTATAGATATACATATGATTCAAGTCAGGTTCTTATCTCTGATGATCAACTTCATGAGACCTTAAATTATCATGCATACGTCCATGATGGATGCTCTTTACGATAAACTATATTGGGGGGAGGAATTACGTACAAACACAGGGACCGGGGCTTTGGCACATTGCCAGATCGTCTTCTCTGTTATGCTGTAATGAATACCATGAATAAATAACAAGGGCCAGGAGGGGAAGAATCCTTTTTTAGTACTTCTGATTAAACTCTTTTTTAGCTCTAGTCCAAATTAAGTCTACAATACCAGTTGAACCTATAAAATGTCCTTCATCTACCCCTCCATCCCATCCTTTTTTTTTTATCCTTTCATCTTCCTTTCCTAAGCATCGTTACCTAACTTTGATCTATCCGACGTACATTATACCTATTCCTCTTCTTCATTCCTCCCCCTCTTCTGATTTATCTCCTGACCTCTTCCGTCCTCTATCAATAATTTTCTCACGATCAAACCAGCCATATTTGATACCCATTCCTCCTGGCTCACATTTCCTGCACTATCTTCCTAATCCTTCAAATAAATCGATAAAACCCAATGAGCGTCTTTGATCAGAACAATGTGCCTCGCGTTGATGTTGCAGAGGACGCATCTCCATCACCACCGCCTTCATCCCAGCCACAGCGCGGCCGGAGTCTATTCCTGAACACTCCAACGAATGCAAACAACATTACTCTGCCACCCATTCAATCTAATCCTGGCTCCAGAGCTAACTCCCGCACAAGGCAACACACATCCTCTAGACCCGGCTCACGTCCTGGCTCACGTCCTGGCTCACGCCCTGGTTCACGCCCTGGTTCACGCCCAGTATCATGGTTGGCTCGAACCAACTCTGAATATGCCAACATGTTTGAAAACTATGGTGGTCAAGGATCCCATAGTGCCGCTCCCTCTGATATTGAGGAAGACAGTGTCTCGCTGGCCGAGAAGGGTGCCTCTCATTCCAGTCCCTCTGATGCTTCAACAATCCGCCCAAAAGCTTCTAGAGGTCCATCGTACATTGCTACTCCTCCGAACGAGAAGTCAGCTATTCATAAAGACGCCCCTAGTATGACGATGGAGCAGCAACCATCCCATCCAGGTTCCTTGATCCACGAGGATATGATGACGGATAGTTTAAGGTCGACTGAGGAGACTCCACAGCGCGGCACTGTCACCCCATGGAAAGCCAGTCTCCTACTCGGAAAAGCTTTTGTTGGTACTGGTGTTTTGTTCTTACCAAAAGCTTTCATGAATGGAGGTATGTTCTAATGCCTTCTTATTTACATATTTCTATGCCTGAAATCATGCTTTTTACTTCTGTTCTATTTCTGCAATTCATCCTTGCTCTGGTAATCTCTTCTGACCTTTTTTTTCCCCCACTCTCTCATTTTACTTGCTCGTTGTCAGGAATTCTTTTCTCATGCTTATTATTAGCCATTGTCGCTATCGTTTGCTGCGTCTCCTTCTTGATGCTGGTTAAGGTCCGTCTAGTGGTGCGTGAGACGTTCCAGGACATTGGTCTTATTTTATTTGGCAAATATGTGCGTCTGGCTGTCCTTGTCTCGGTGGCCTTATCCCAGGTTGGATTCTGCTGTGCCTATTTGATCTTTGTCTCTCAGAATATCAATGCTGTGGTCGAAACGTTCACACGGTGCCAGTTCCATGCAATCAAGGAGAAATACTACATCTTGATGACCCTCATTATCCTGATTCCCTTAGTCCTCATCCGTCGAATGTCCATCCTCTCCCTCCCCAGTATGCTGGCCAACCTATTTATTGTCTTTGGTATTGTTTACTTATGGTACTTCAGTATCAATAACTTGGCTGTCAATGGTGCTGGGCCCAACATTACTCTCTTCAACCGCGATGACTTTGCGCTCTTTATCGGAACTGCAGTCTTTTCTTTCGAGGGAATTGGCCTTGGTATGTTAGAGTGGCACTTTTTTTTTTTTTTTTTTTTTTTTTTGTTTGATTGACGCCCTTTGAAGAGCAATAACTAGGCCATCATTCGAACATATTAACTGACTTTTTTTTTTCTCGTTTTTAACCTTCATCTCGTCTACAGTTATCCCCATTACAGAATCTATGGCGGAGCCTGAAAAGTTCCCTCGCGTGCTTGCATTGACCATCACAGTTGTTGCAGTAATCTTCATGAGCGTGGGTGCACTCTGCTATGCCAGTTTTGGTAGCAATGTACAGACAATTGTGTTGTTGAACCTTCCTATTCAATCTGGTTGGACCATCACAGTCGAGTTCTTGTATTCACTTGCAATGATTCTTTCAATTCCCTTGATGTTGTCCCCTGCCTCCAAGATCCTTGAACACGGTATCTTTGGTACCAAATCGGGTGGATTGGACATTAAGGTCAAGATTCAAAAGAATGCACTTCGTGTCATCTTGATCTGCGTTTGTGCCCTTGTCAGCTTTGTGGTCGGAGGTCCCAACTTGGATAAATTTGTATCATTTGTAGGATCGGTTGCTTGTATGCCATTGTGCTTCATCTTCCCTGCCATGTTTCATTACAAGGCCTGTGCCAAGACGTTGAAGGCCAAGGTGCTGGATATCATCTTGGGCGTCGTAGGTGTGGTAGCTATGGTCTTTACACTCTATATCACGATCCGCAGCTGGGTTGTCGCCGCAGCTCCTGATGCTGACTTGGATCGTTGCTCTGTTTTTCAGTAAATAGTCAATCCTTCACCCATCCTGTTCATATACTATATATCACAAAAAAAACCCCCCTCCTCTTTTTCTTTTACTTTGTACATTAGGCCTCCAATAAACCCAATAGAATAGGAAAAAAATAATAAAAAATACATGAATAATAATACAGCAAGGCTTTTGCAGATTTATAAATGAATTAAGTTACGCTAGCAATAGGCTTGCCACTAGTACAGTAATGGAGCAATGGGATGAAGAAATACTAAAGCCGGCACTTGCTTGAGAGTTTGGAACCGTCTCCAATAGGAAAGGTGTGCGTTTGGGCGACCCATAGATTGGAGACTTTTTTTTTTTTTTTTTTTTTGATTTTTTTTTTTTTTTTTGATAACAAGGACCCACGAGGTCATGTAGGATTTATTTAGATGTTAGCTCTATAAATGGGTTGCCCCATTACTGGTACTGGGGTCGCAAATAAAGCCGTGTCCAATAATCGGAAGGCGCATCGTCATACTGTGTGGCACGACTGGGTTGCTCCAGTCACCTCTTGATCCAATGTGTGGCTTAAAGCCGTTACTGTCGCTGACTTATATCACGTGTCACTGCTGATAGAAATTAAGAATATATTGTATGAATTTTCCAAACATCATATGAGCAGGCCGGATGGTTTAGTGGTATAATTCTCGCTTAGGGTGCGAGAGGTCCCGGGTTCAATTCCCGGTTCGGCCCTTTCTTTTGCCTTTTGTAACCATTATTCTACTCGTTAGATTATAGATTTGGTAGCCAGTTGCTAATATTATTTGGCAGCCCATACCAATTATAGTAATTTTTGCCTCTATTTGGCAGCCTACTTCTGGGGGCTGCCACTTAACTTCGCACTCTTGGGTGGCAGCTGGGCTGCCAAATACATTACTTTTTTTTTTTTTTTTTTTTTTTTGATAACAGGGTCATAACATCAGTGGTAAAACAGGCAGCGTTCTGTGGATACATTGCCTTGCACAGCTAATGCCACCGGAGGTACTAAGGGCAGCGACGATGACATCTTCACAAAACAGCCTTCAATGTACACGGTTAGGGAATGATTTATTGAAGACGTCTAGGTAGCAGGTGAGACGCGTTTGCTCCGAGCGAAAACCTCTCATAGGCATTGATCTCCAAATGGCACCTCCAAAACTGTATGAGCGACCTACTTGAAAAAAAAAGTCATTAGTTTTCAATGAGACAAGACAATGTCACTACACATAACCATGACGTAGAAGATGGGAGCTTTATTAATTTAAAGTATGAGCGTTATACACATATACGGTTCCTAGGAATGAAAAAAAAAAAAAAAAAAAAAATAGTTAGAGGCCAAATAACGCTGGGTAGGCTGCCAAGTAAATAATGAATGTTATTTGGCAACTGGGCTGCCAAAGAGAGTCTTGAAAGTTGATTATATTTGGCAATGGGCTGCCAAATAATATTTAGCAACTAGGCTGCCAAATAGATTAATCCAAAGATATTTGCACGGGGGATCTTTTTTTATTTATACAGGGTCTTTAATTCAGTTAGATACCACTACCGGGAAGCCTTCCACGACACAAGCTCAGATCCAGAGCCGATACCCAAGCATCAAATACTGGCCAGGATATTTATCTTCTTAAGGTCGTACGTAACCCAGAGTAGATGTTGATATTCTTCATGCGACTCTGGGACTAAATAAAGAAGAAAAAAGACATTTGCACGGCTCCGATTTTTTATTATTTCAGTCTTTCAAGTAAAAAACCCGCCTTTAATTGGTGGGCTTTCTCTCAATAAAAACGTCAATAGACAGGAAGCATTAGGATCGCATAAATATGTTGATGCGCCTCTGTCTGGATTGTAGCTGAATATCACGATCAAAAAGCTTGATGAGCCTTTTTTTGTTAGATGTCAACAAGTTCAAACAATAGCTCCTGTGCTTCTCATCAATACAGGATTATTCTCAGTGAACGAGATACGAGAGTTTTTATAATAAAACAAGAAATAGAGGTCAAATAACGCTAGATAGGTTGCCAGGCAAATCATGAGGGTGTTCCTTGACAACTAGGCTGCCAAAGAGAGTCTTCAAAGTTGATTATATTTGGCACCTGGGCTGCCAACTAGATTAGTTCTATAGATTTTTTGAATGTAGAAGTTGAAGGAAAAGGCCTTTACTGTTTTTGTGCTTTAATTTCTTGTAACTGGAGTTGAGTACATGACATATTATGATACACAGACACATAAAAAGGTATACATGCATGCAAAAAAGGGGAAGCATTAGCATGGTCTTTTTTTTTACTGCATGACCCTGTATTAACTATTTAATGCGACGGATAATTTCATACATTTCATTGAAGCATAAGGGGCCCCGCATGATTGATTAATTGATAGATTTGTCTATACACATTATCCAGTAGCAAGCAGATTAGGAAGAGCGGCTCTACATTGAGTAGTCTCTGATCCGATGCATTGCAAAGTAATATAAAGTGAACTCGCTCACTTTACTCAGGAGTGAAGAAGGAAACGAAGGAACTCTAAGAAGTCCGCCATCAAGCCATTTGATTTACTCTTTCATTCTAAAATAATCTTCGGGTGATCGGACGTTCTTTTTTCTTTTTTTTTACAGTTCATGCATGAGTTCATATCCAGCACGTCGAAACATCAGCTCAAAGATACACATGAACATTGTTGTTGTTGAACATGTGTGAATGTGTTTGAAGTCCCTGAAAGAGACCAATGATCACGCAATGAGGCGACACTGCTTTGTCCAGGAAGAAAGCCTGTCCATTTAGTCCATCCAACCAAAAATTGGTCTGATACAGGCACGGATGCTCGACTGTTGGCATGCATACGTCTAGCTCTCTCTTTTCTTTTTTTCTTCATCTCCTTCCAACCTTCTTTTTCCAACTCCTCATCGGCTGCATGGTGCTTTGTGCATCTCATCCATTAATATCTTTTGCTCATTACTTTACTACTTTTACTCCCTTTTTTTACATTCCAAAAAAGATCAGCTTGCTCAACTACTTCTTTACTGCTCACACCTCCTCTTGTTTTTTCCCTTAGACTATTCAGCTTCTCTCTCTCTTTTCTCCTTGGTCTTCTGTCTCTGTTCAATTGCTCACCTAAGCAGAAGATAAAAAGGCCATAAAAAGGGTCTTTATTATTTTTATTTGATTGCTGTAGCTTCCAAGTAGGCCGCATAAGACCTCATTGCCAGCTCTGTGTGCGTGCTGCATTGTATTCTCCCATTCCAGCGAAATTGTCTTCGCTAGCCTTATTATATACCATTGACAACCAACAAACAAATAACAAATAAACAACAAACAACAACCACAGTCAGTTAGTTAGTCAAGACACAACTGTAGACTGATCAACATTTCATAATGACTTATTACCAGAACAACATGTTTAATCATTTGATCCATAGGTAATGCAACACACATCGTCATAGAGTATTGTTATAATGGACTAGATAAAGGACGCAAAAAAAAGGAACCGGTCTATACTTGCAAGGGGTGAATGGAGGATATGGGGTGCCTGCTTCCCCTTCTCTCGGACAATTTCTTAATATTTGCCTCGTTCCTTACTCTATTCTTGTGTTATTGGAACACCTTTTTTCTGCTAATTCATAGTGATGCAAGTCATGGGATGAGCATGGACGATGACGATTCCGACTCTACATCTAACACCTTGGGTGCGATCGGTATCCACCAGACATATCCATGGAGCAACTACTCTTTGCCACAATTACGAGAACTTTGTCATCAGCGTGGTCTACTCACTACTGGGAACAAAGCAGCATTGAAGAAGCGACTCAAAAATTTGGACCGGGCTTCAAAGCCAGAGGGATCGCCTGCGCAAGCAGCAACCACAATTCAAATCTCGGATTCAAAGCACACAAATGCGGCACAAATGAAAGAGGAGTCAGAGTTATCATCACTATCCAAAGGGGGATCACTTGCGGAATCAAAGGCAACAGAGAATTTTGGAAGATCGAAAGACAATAATAGCAATCATAAAAAGCAGACGCATCCCCTTCGATCCAGAATCTCTTCACGATCAAATAGCTTCTCAACTCATTTTACAGGTAACTTAGAGTCAGAAAGCATGATAGTAGAAGATGGAAGGAGATTGAATGGCGAACCATATTGTGTGGTTTTATTTACGCTGACTCATGTATACATTCTCCACGTGTACATAGAATTCATCAACCGTAGGCGAATTGCACTTGAAACAGAGCGACAGGAGATCTCGGTGTACACCTCGCCATTGACCGTCTTATCGTACTTTGTGCTGTACCTGTTACATGAGTTCCGCATGCTTCTTGTCTGGATTGTATCACAGCAGTACCTTCTAGTAGCGTTACCACTTCTCACGGCAGTGGTCTACTTTGTATACCAGACGGACGGTGCTCATCAACCGGTAAGGTTGCAGTATTTTTAGAAATTTCGAAGTGGAAATCACATTCTATTAACTGTCACAACAGCCAAACTCTTCATCCTCTTTGTGCTTTAGTCTGCTAGCGTTTTATTCTAATGAAAATTTCGGTCTATTTTATATATTTCAATAGCTGCTCAAGCACGCAGAGTCTGGATTAATTTGGTACGGATATTGGACATTACTGGGAATTGCCTCATCTGTTGGATTGGGCACTGGATTGCACACATTCATCCTGTTCTTGGGCCCACACATTGCGGAGGTAACGCTTGCTGCCTACAAATGTGGAAACACAAATTTTGATGTTCGTGGTGATCAAAGGTATTTAGGAGTGTACTATATACATATAAAAAAACACACACACACACAGTTGGAACTTCACTTTGTTAATCCTCCTTTTTTCTGTTTGGTAATATAGATTTATTTGTAAATCGTCAGAAGCTGATGTAGTCAGCCTCACAATTTATGCCATTTTCCGAGCCGTGCAATGGGAGAGTTTCTTTTGGGGTTTTGGAACTGCCATTGGTGAACTACCGCCATACTTTGTTGCAAGGGCTGCTGCACTCTCAGGGAATAGGAATGAGGAATTGGCTGCTATTGAGGACCTGCTCAAGAAGAAACCCGACTCAGTCTCATATAAGGAGCGTATTCTGCTCATGGTACACGAAGGAATGAAGCGTTTAGGATTCTTTGGTATCTTTTTGTGCGCCTCCGTAAGTCGTAGTTATGGCCGGCTATACTCTTTTTCTTTGTGGAGATGCTTTCTTTTTTGTTACTTAGCTATCAGAGGATAAAGGTATCTTCCACCCCTAACCATCCTACTGACGGCTGACCATTCTTTTCTTTTTTTACTCTCTTTTCGATGGTCCTTTAGATCCCCAACCCTCTTTTTGATCTCGCAGGGATCACCTGTGGCCACTTCTTGATCCCATTCTCGACCTTCTTTGGCGCCACTTTCCTCGGAAAGGCTGTTGTGAAGTCATCAATCCAGGTAAAACGAAATTTCCGTCAACTCGCAAGAAAACGTGGTTATGCTCTTTGTGCAAAAAAAAAAAAAGAAAAAAAAAAAAAAAAAAAAAAAAGCTCTTTAGACCGCTCTGCTGACCAAGTTCTTTTCTCTCCTATTGTAGACACTCTTTGTAATCCTCATGTTTTCAGCTGATACATTGGCTGCTTTCATGGGATGGCTCGAGACTTCGGTCCCGTTGATCCACGGATACTTGGCTGACGGCATCAACTCACAGAAGGGAGCTCTGCATGGAAAGGATCGAGTTTCGGAAGACGAGCTGGAGAACTCGACCAGTCTTGTTGGGCTAATCTGGAACACAATCATCTTCATCATGATCTCCTATTTCTTGCTGTCGATCGTCGAGACAATGGCGCTGGCGCAGATCAAGAGACGACACGACCAAGAGATTGTAGAGTTAGAGGGCAAGATCCGTAGTGGCGATACTAAGGAACTTTTTGTAGCAGTTTCAGAGGGATTTGGCGATACTACAAAGAAACGCCCATCATCGCCAGCACCATCATCTCCTTATTCACCAACGTCACCGCCATTGACTAAGTCGAAATGATAACCTACAGCAGCTCCTTTGTAAAACAAAATAGATACAAAGGTTGCAGAAAGGGTAGAAGAGTAAATAGTACTGTACCCATGTTTATGTTCTTTGCTATATCCTTTTTCTTTTTCTTTTCTTTTCTTTTCTTTTCTTTTCTTTTCTTTTTTTTTGCATCTATCATTTGTTTCATTTATTTCTCCTTCCATTCTTCTCATTTAATACTAGAAGTTCATTAATAATCGTCCACTTTTTAGCATGAAGAGGAAGAAAAAAAAACCACATAAAGATTGGACGGTGCAAAGCTTGCAAAATAGAAGTTCTTTTTCATTATACATTATTCAATGCATTTATGGTCAGAATATATACCATTATGGCTTTATGTTACATTTGTTGTTAGATAGATAAAGCCTTTTATATTTTGTATAAGTTTATGTGTGGAAGGAGAGAAAGGGAGGTTTTTTCTTTCGTCGAGGCTGCAGGCAAATTAGAACGTTAAAAGAGTGTTTCGCTTTTTACCAACTACATATGTAAAAGGATAATAATTAGTGCTAATTGTAAACCAACAAATAGACGTGAATTTCTCCTGATATGCCAAACTTTTCGTCCCTACACTTACGAGGATAAACAACAAGAGTGGCAGCAAAGAGCCCAATGGCGATTCCAAGAGCGACCATGATCATCTGCAAAGCAAACGCACTCCCCTGAGATGCGTGCCCTGACTCGTCCAAGAGCAATAGTGTTGAGCGGACGCCCATTCCTCCAGGAACAATCAAAAGAATGGCACCCAATATCGGCACAAAGGCTTGGTGATATAATGAGCGGCGAATAAGAAAAAAAAAGAAAGAGGAATAAGTTTAATAGAATCTAAGAGACCAAACATAGTTGTGCATGCATTTGGTTGAGGCTTACCAAGCTCATGAGTGATCCGCTCATAAATATTACCCAAAAGGCCCACCACAAATGCACTCATAGCCGCAGCGATATGAAGGGACCGAGGCCAATGTATGCCTCCAACCTCACTAATCGCATAGCCGACAGAGCTACAGATGAGCATGGCGGGCCACTGGCGTGGGCTCGCATAGAGCTGGATATTAAATGAAATGGCCATGAGTGGGAACAAGATCCATCGCCAGGGTTCGTTCGCTGGGATACAATGCCCCATCTTTAAATCCTCAGACGGAGGCTCTTGGAAAACATCCCAAAGATTCGACCCAATCGAGAGACCGAATCCCAAAAAGAGACAGTAGATCAGACTATAAAACATCCTCGCAGATCCCGTAATCATAAATCTGGAGGATAATTCCATGATCGCGGTCGTGAGCGATAAGCCTGGCAGAAGCTGAACAATCGCACTGAGGACCACGCCTGTGAAGCAAACGTAGCTTCTTAGAGCCTTAGCCACGAATGCAATTAAGACACTGATGCTGACTTCAAATACGCTCGAGTAGATCGAATAACGGTTGACTAGAAGGGTCATTAAGCCGACAATCACGCCTAGGATCATGCTGACCAACATGTCCATCCAACTACCCTTGAAGATTAATGGAGCAATAAATCCACTGGACCCAGCAAATGAAATTATCGTCACCCACATGTTGTAAATGGGTTTCTCATTATTGATGGCTTTGAGTATGGTTAAACCTTCCGCTGGTGTCAAATCGTCGTACATCAATGCCCGGGTAGCCTTGTGCACTTTAGCTAACCGGTTCATATCAAATCCTTGAGTGCATTTGATTAGATGTGTATCTGAATCTCCAAAGGAGATCATCATCAGCCCAGGTAAGAACGCAAACGACCCATCGAGCTCAAAGGTTCTGCACATGGCCTCCATAGCTAGTTCGATTCGATGAGATGGGGCTCCATACCAGATTAGGCTCTTACAGAGCCGAATCAATAGGTCCTGTTGCAACAGAATCTCTGTCATTGCTTCCGTCAACTCGGCTTGCTGACTTGATCGGATCGCGGTGACGAATGGACCTTGAGTGGCCTCTGAATACACGGATGTATTCTCCTTTGCTGGAGTACCAACAGTCACTATATTGGGCAATAGACTGATGTCTTTTGGGACCATAAATAAACGGTCATTTGAACGTTCATCACCACTAGGCCCATAAAGTTGATGATAACCATGATCTGGAAACATTTCTACTGCTACAGCTCCAGAAGTTGTGATGCAGGGCCTGCTCTTGGCCACGGGTATATTCGGAAATATAGACGCTTTTGAATTGAGTGCCAATGGGGAAGGAAAGACGGGCCTGGAGCTGAGATGGGGAGAAGGCGGCATACCAGCCCCTGAAGTGGCTGCCATGAATAGGCTTGGGAGCGAAAGGGCGCTAACACAGGGGCTTGAAAGCATGTGCCGACTAGGTCTCATATGTGGCATAAGCTTGGAAGCAACAGATGGCTTTCGACTCACTCTTCTTTGTCGCTGGTAATGGCTATAGTTGTGGCCCTGTTGTGCGCAGTGAAGGCGGCACTGCCTTCGATGGCGCTGGTGATGATGATGCTGTGAGAGTGATGATGGCGGCATTGAGAGCCTCTGAAGTTTGAGTAAATTTGAGAGAATGCCGCCTGAGCGCGATGCCAGAACCCTATTGGAAGTTATAATACGGGTCAAGCTTTCGACACGCTCCTCTCGATTGGCATGGCGATAAAATGAGGAGCTTTCCATGGACGCATGGGGCTGAAGTGGTAATAGAGGCAAAGATCTTCGTGAGGATATAGTTGTTGAATCCCTATATTTTTGAAATTCCTGATATTGTCCATTTCCTTCACTATGTTCGCTGCTGTGGACCAAAGCGGATGGATCTGAACGGCCATGGGTCGCTTTTGGTCCATCAGTGCCAGAGGTGCCCTCTGAGCCAGAAAGACGACTTAGAAAGCTGCTTTTGAAGGAAAGGAGGCTAAATATGGCCTGGCCCGGTAAAGGCGCGGCCGTAGCGGCATTTGCCGACTCCTGTGGGGTCGTCTGAGTTTCCTTACTTGAATGCAAGGTATCGTTACTTAGATGGTTGCTTGGGGTAGTGTGGGGAAGGTCCAGTGAGGTCCTCGAAGAGCTAAATTGCTCTAGATCTAGGTCAGGGCTATAGCCACCATATCGAATGTGTTGATTGCTGTTGGGCCTGCGCGCCTTATGCCTTTCAGTTTTTTTCATCAGTCTAGAACATCGCCCAATGTTGACTCCTTCTTTTTCTTCTTCTGTGAAGCCACTTAATGTTGGATGGTATTTCTGATTCTGCTGAAGATCAGCTAAATGATGGATCGCATAAGGTTAGAAAATGAAACAAAAATAGGGTGTAACAATGCACATTTTGGTTCACAAAGTTATATAGTCATTACCTATTTGACATATTTCCTGTTGTCGCGGCTCCTTTGGCTCATGAGTTTCAATCGTGGCCTGGTCCGAGCTCTCAAGGGATAGTGATCTTGACAGGGAAGTAGCGTAATTATTTGGAAGGCTCGTAATGCATTCAGAACTGGCCATTTTGACTGTGCTCCGTAAAGAATTCACCAACAAAGACCTCTATCAGCATATACTTTCCTCTGCAAGATTACGATCTATAGATAGCTTATGGCCTTGACCACTTGAAGGACAAGAAGATATACCTTCAAATAGATCACTACTGAACAGAACCAAGAGTCGAGAGGTGTGTCCAAAAAAGGATTGTTTAGCTGAGATAATGGATGATGAAGGAGCATGCTCCAATGGATATATGGATGTCAAATAGAAAGTATCTACTTCTAACCTGTGCTCAAAGCTTGGGTAGCGGTCGGGGACAGGATGGGTTGGGCTGGAGCTAGAGCTTATAGAATGATGAAGTCGCTGTCAGTTCAATATGCTTGTTATGGAGGGGGAGGAGATCGATATAATAAAAGATATAAGTCTGATAAACGCTCCATAAGTCGCGACCTAGGAAGGCCGTCAGGCCTAAGAGAGGATGATTCAGGGCGAGCATTTTAAAAGGATTCAGATAATCAAACATTATTAATGACGGGTGATCATTGCGCGAAGCAGTAGCGCTGTCCCTTAACTCATACCACAGAGAGTAAAAATATTAAAAAGAATGGCAGTATTAAGGATTCATCAGCTTTTTTAAAACATTAAATTCATTTCGTTATCGTTGCATACTCTTAGATCTGCAACCAAGCAGATGACTACTTTCATTGCACTTATGGTACACTATAGCCAAGGTCATTATGATATTTGTGGATATGATGTGGCCTAAATATCTAATGGCACCATCATTAACAATATATTAATAAAAATGCAAAGATGAGTATTTTTGCGCAAGAGATAAGAGCAAGGAGTGAATGAAGCGGGGTGACTTGGAAAGAATAGGTTCCCATGTGTGATTGCGCCCAGCAATGATGTAATTGAAGGTAGGTATCAGATTGAATTATTTTTAGTTCTGTCGCGTCAACATCGCGCCTAGGAGACAAATCAGTCCTAGAATAGGAACTTGGCATCTACCGCCACGAAAATCCCCTCACCGCCTCTTTTGAACTGGTCTAACCTCTGTTCACTCAAGTTTATTATGGATAGTATCTCAATGGATGTGTGGTTGAGCATATCCCCGTGAAGGTGACTCTGTGAAGATGCTTTCTTTCTTCTGTAGTCTACATTAGTATTATGATGGTTTAAAGACATTATAAGCTATTAACGCGGCACAGTATCCCTTGTGACGAAAACTATAGCCCTGGAAAGGACCAAGCCAAAATGCGGCCTGTTGGGAATGGAGTAAAGTGGAATGAACTGAAATGCATTGTCATGAGACACTCAAACAAGGGGACAGGAATAGGTGGACTCGCATTTGTGCTGTAAATATTAAGTCTTTCTTATACCCTCTACTGTACAAAAATGAATTTGACGGGCGATCAGGACCCAGAAAAAAAAAAAAAAAAAAAAAAAAAAAGCTATGCAGTGCTTACAATTCAGAAATGGGTACTGCACGAAAATTATAAAATGTTGTAGCATACAATTTGATGGACTAGATGAAGAGATGGGTAGTTTTATAAGTCGATGCAAACAGAAGCATGAAAAGCAAAGAGACACAACAAGCCATGCTCCTGATCTTGCTAGAGAGTTATTTTAATGATGAATAGTCTTAGGTATTATGTAAACGGCAGAGCAGGTATGATGGTAATGATGCTAAATATCGATAACCATCCTAGAAAAATTACGTGGGATCATGTTCGAGGATAGGATCGAATCTTCTTCGCCTTATCAGTCTCCAATTCATCATTTTCTCTCTTCCTAGGATTGGCAAAAATCAGATTACTGTAAAAAGGTGAATCAAGATGCAGCATGAATATGAAAACCCTTGATGACAGTCTGCAAAGAATGCAACAGACAACATTTATACCAGCGTTTATTATTACACGTGTCTTCTTTTTTTGTCATGTCCTGGCCGTTTGCTTGCGGCTTTAGGTTTTATTTATTTTAGTTATGCTTTGTGGGTCAGCTTCTTCTCCATGAAGACATGAGGTTGACCCTCCTCCAGATAAACCTCACCCTGTGCAACAAATCCAACTTTTTCGTAGAATCCTTTTCTGGGAACCTGGCTTGATAGGGCCAATTTTTCAAACTCTGTGTTTTCAACTACATACTTCTCAATCTCCTCCATAAGTAACCGACCAAGACCAGATCCACGAGTGCTCGACAGGACAGCAACTCTTCCTACTTTCCCAACAGTAGGCGAATACTTATAAAGTCGTGCAGTGCCCACTGCTTGATCACTTTGGTCAACTGCTAGCCAGTGGAGACACTGTGAGTCAATACTATTTCAAGATAAAAAAAGTCAGGAGCAAATTGATAATGAAATACAATTGCAGTTCATGTAAAGTGTTGTTTTCGGCGATCATACTCATCGACTTCAATGGCTGCATCGTATCCTTGTTCGTCAATAAACACTTTGAAACGGACTAATACATTATATTACAAATTCATAAACGAATTTTGTGCGGCAATCAGTAAAAAATAAAAAAAGATTGCAACTGATCAATTAACTTCAACGAGTGAATTTACCCTCATGACATTTCGCTAGATCTTCAGGGGTTGTTGAGCGGCGGATAGTGTAGCTCATTTGTGTAAAGTCGTGAGTGTGGGGAAGCGAAATGGTTTGAATGAGTAGAAGATGCTGCCATCTTTTACATCTTTTATTTTTTTTTTACTGGACTGTGTGGGCGTCCATAGAGCCCGATCTGATTGCTGTCATCTTCTTCTAGGAATCGGGCTATTCTAAAAAAAATCACTCGATTCACAATCTTCTGTCACAATCTTGGTCTTCTGCTTTGTCTTATTGGTACATCCCTTTTATTGGTGGAATATCATTGCATCATATCCTAAATGCCCATGTTGATAGTCTTATACTGCGTATACTCATCCAGACCTTGTCGACCACCTTCACGGCCCATGCCTGACTCTTTGATCTGATGAACATCAAATGAAGAGATAAAAACAGATTAATGGCTATTCATTCGATTTCTTATTTTAGAATGGTGTTGAAGCAAATGTACTTACACCTCCAAATGGGAATACTTCGGATGATATGGTACCAGTGTTTACACCAACCATACCTACTTCCAACTTCTCGGCAACTCTCCAGCATCTTGAAATATCACGGCTGAAGAAATATCCCGCAAGACCAAGCCGAGTATTGTTGGCGGCCTTCAAGACTTCCTCTTCGGTCTCAAATTCAAAGATAGCAGCCACAGGACCGAATGTTTCTTCACTGGCGATCCTCATGTTGTTTTTCATGTCAATAAGAACAGTTGGAGGGTAAAAGTAGCCGTTTGTTGTGGCTCCACTATCTCCTCCAGCCACAACTGTGGCTCCATGTTTAATTGCATCTTCGACATGCGAGCGTACTTTCTCAACCGCACCCTTATTGATTAACGGTCCATGGGTTGTTTGCTTGTCAAAGCCTGAACCAACTTGGAACTTTTTAACTTTGTCTTGAAGACGCTTGCTGAATTCTTCCTTGATGGATGAATGGACATAGAGTCGGTTCACACAGATGCAAGTCTGACCGCTGCTACGGAACTTGGCCGCAATAGCACCTAATAACCCCAGCATTTATAAACATAAATAAATAATCATGCCTGTATTTTTTATCCTTGTCTCTACTATAAGTAACTATTTTACCTTCAACTGCCTTGTCAATATCTGCATCGCCAAAGACAATAAACGGGGCATTGCCTCCGAGCTCCAAAGACATCTTCTTAACCGTGTCTGCACTTTGCTTCAGCAGATGCTTTCCCACATTTGTTGATCCAGTGAAAGAAATTCCCGCTACATCATGACTCTCACACAGATACTTTCCAACGTCCTTGGTGTTGCTATGTGTCGTCACGATGTTGATAACCCCCTTTGGTAACCCTGCTCTCATCCCCAGTTCAGCAAGCGCTAGTGCCGAAAACGGTGTCTCGGAGGCAGGCTTAGCTACAGCCGTGCATCCAGCAGCCAAAGCAGCGCCGAATTTACGCGTTATCATGGCGCTTGGGAAGTCTACAGGTAAGAAAAGGAAAAAAAAGATGCAATCAGTTACTAACAATAAAAACATTAGTAAAATAAAGCCAAGGCTGATACTCATGGCATTCTAGACCATGTGCTGACATACTCCATGGAGTAATGATGCCAACAACACCAATGGGTTGTCGAATTGTGATGATGCGCTGAGTTTTTATAGGGCTTGGAATAAATTCACCATAAAGTCTTTTGGCTTCTTCCGAAAACCATTCAAGGAAACTGGCGCTATATGGTATAATAAAATGTTTATTGCTGATGCCTTATAGGAGGCAGGTTTGCATCATAATCATTTGGTCCTCATTTAGCGGCTTCTTACCTGTATCGAACTTCACCAATGGCCTCAGACAATGTCTTGCCATTTTCCCAGGTGATGATTTTGGCCAGATCCTCTTCGTTTTCACGCATAAGATTATACCAATCTCGAAGGATAGTACCACGCTCTTTAGCAGTCGTTTGTCTCCATTCAGTTAAGGCGCGTTTCGCTGACTGAATAGCTTGCTCTGCTTCTTTAACTCCCATTTCTGGAAAGTTAGCAATTTCGGTTCCTTGTGCCGGATCTATTCGAATCATGAAACCTTATGAATACTGCGCGTATCACAATTTGTACTGACATGGAATAGAAAATCAATGAACAAAGCATACCAAAAACCGGGAAAGTTTTCCCATCATTCGTGGCATGGATATATTCATTGTCAATGAACCCGGCGATTTTAATCAAAGACGGATCTTTGAGCTTTACTCGACAAAAAACATTCGGAATACAAGTTAGCTATGATAATCCTGTCTTCCTTTTGATGCTTCTACAAGCATTGATACAAGCCTGGCTATTCACCTCAGGTTGGCCTTTTGCATTCAAGGCTGAGGACATGCATCGTATATGACTCATTGAAGCGCTATTCCATCGTTGTGTCAGACGAGTAACAGATGCAAACTGTTTCATGGGAAGTGTAGGTCGAAGCCTAGTATTGAAATACATTGGCAGGCCTTGTCGCAGCATTGAATCGAATTGGGTTGTGGGTAATGGGTAATGAGCAAAGAAGGAAGTGGCGCCATTCGTACTCATTGACCTCCCACATATTTAAAAAAAATGTTTCACTCTGTGATCATTTGTCTCTGATGTTTTGTTACTTTTATTAAAAGTGCGTAGCGCGCGCGTTTTACGAACTTTTGCATATTCCAGGGAATGTGGCAACAGTGGTCTTCTCCGTCTTTCCGTCCACGGTCTGCAATGTGACTACAGACGTACCAAAATCATACGACTGACCACCCATGGAACGAGGCTCATATCTCGTCTGATCCGAAGGAAGATTGCTCGAGAAGACACACTGCGTCAAATCATTCGCTCGCCCATCGTAACATCGCTGAATCTTTCCAAATACCACATAACAGTCGTATGCTGCGTTGCAACAAAAAAGCTTTGTTAATGTTGTGGGTAAAGAATACTTTTCACTAAAAACTATCCATTCGTTCATTCGCAGTACGTTTAGTTATGCGCTTAGCCTCAGCGGAGTTTGCCACCATTGCTGCACATGTTGCAAGCCAAAGAATAAGTCCCAACTTGAAGACCATGGTATCGTGTTGTATAAACTGAAAGTCGGCAATGAAAAAAAAAAAAGAAAAAAAGAAAAGAGTCGTGTCCAAAGGAACAACAGCACGAATAGGAAATAAATATAACAAAAATATTGTATGGCCAAATATACCAGAATTCCTCTCTATCAAGAATATTGGTTGAGAAAAAGACACCCATTCCCCTCGCTGTTCCTTCTCCTACTAACCCATGGTAGTATTTCTCATCAGGACCCGAGCATGATGAGTAATTGGTAATGAATTCCATAATCTCTTAAGTGTTTTACGCTTGACTTTGATTGTAATCGCCAACATTACATATAACTGAACATAACGATCTTTTAAAATATGAAGTCAATAACAGTTTATGAAGATCCCTCCAAGCAATGCCGAGTGAAAAGCTTAATTTGATGCGCTGAAGTCTTGAAAAAATACCCATACATACTAACACTATAACAATCAGACCCACTTACCATTATGTCACTGGTACCCTACCTTCTGAACACCTTGGTCAGTGCCAATATAAGTCCACGCGCCACATCCATGGCGTATATATCCACAGACATCTAGGGAATAACATGGTCCATTCTGTTATTGCGTAGTTTTTTAGCGTATTACTTTTTCCATCACGTAGCTACGCGTGCTGCGAAATATGCTGAAGTAGATATCCTTTGGCTGTGCCTCACATCTTTCCCTTCTATGTTTTTTTTATTTGCATTTACATCCACCGTCCAATTCCCCTTCCGTCTTCCCCGTTAACCATGGATTTTGATGCAAATAGCGATGAAGAATTCTGATTGAGAATAACCAGAAGCACTACGATCTCGCTCGGACGATAGCCCAGCGAGAGACTAATAAGGTTGAAGGGGACATAGAAGAAATTCTTGCTTCGGTCACTCAAGAATCCATCTTCTCATCCAAAAGGCCGCTGCATATTTCACAGAACGCCTGTAGCATAAGAGATTAAAGAAAATCAAAATATCTATACTTTTCTACTGATGAGCATATATCTTGTATTATGGATACACGTCAGATAGTTTTCTGAAATATATATACATCTCTTAGGAAATATCCACCATGGATGTGCTCTATCTATCTTACTTGTAGACAGAAAGACTTATAGTTATACTTTGATACGCTAATAAAAAAAAACTTCAATAAATACCCTACGGGTATGGGCCTACATCTTATTGTTGCATATTTCACAGTACGCAATATTATGGAGGCCAAGCTAGAAAAATACACTGAGAATTACCGAACGTTAAAAAAAGCTTGGCAGTAGAACTCAGTGGCAATAACGCACGATACACATTGACGCGATAAACCTATGACAAGACATTGTGGAACAAACCCATGTCATCTTATAAATAGATACGGTACATGCTCCTTGTATATCAGGAAATGTCACTTACTTTACAATTTGTCTACTCATCTGGCAATAACTTTTCACATTATACAGATTGATAAGCGAGGTTAAGAGAATACTCTCTAGAGACAGCTGTTGCCACCAATACGAGTTTTTTTTTATATAGAAGTTTGCCTCTTTAAACGAACATCGCGACAGAACTGGAAAACTATCTAGTTCAGAGTGTATTTGATATCCCATTCTCCGGGGAGGATCGCTTTACAGTCGCCATAAGTCTAGTCACGTTCCTTAGGTAGGTTCTTCGGGCGCCGCACGACTATTGCCACAGCTCATCACCGTGTTTAACGTCGAAAACATACTGCTACAGGAAAGGAATCGCCCCATTTTTTTCATGATTTCCACCATTTTTTTCATATAACAGTTTGTTTTCCCACCGATATATTTTTTATTCTAGTAGTACCTCTGACATTTTTAACCATTTAGGGTCTTTTTCTATCGCACATTTCTGAGCAGGGACAACATTGCGTGCGAACTATAATATTAACATAGATAGTGGGGATTAATGTCTGCTCCGCCTAGTGTTCGGCTGTTCTTTCAGGGTCGTTCCGAGCGGCATTCCGAGAGGTTCATTATCTCCAGACCATAGAGCAGATCCTATCCTTCGACTTCCTCCATTGAGATATTGGCTCAATTTAGTGTAGTAAGCTTGTTCCCCCGCCAGGGATTGGATCGACAACCTTCGGTTGCTGGCCTGGAAGCCTTAAGGCTACGCCAAGAGCTCGCCCACCGGGTTTACCCACTTTTTTTTTTTTTTTTTTTTTTTTTTTTTGATAACAAGGACCCTCAGGGTCATGGGATTTATTTTCTACACTCTATGAACAAAATGCTCCAGAAACTATAGTCAATAAACAGTTATTACTGCACAAACGGCGAGAGCCGCTGCATCCATGATTTCATAAACCCTGACCGCCATGGTTGGTACTCAAAGTCCACCTTTCCGACGTGGCCTGTTGCGCAACGCGACAAATTATCCACTATCCATAGTCATCAAAGACTTCATTCCACCTAGCCGCTCCATCACGTCCAGTTTGGTTTTCCCAAGGTAACTGTCCCGGACTCGGTTATCCGCGATCTTGTAGATCTCTTTTACATTCAGCTTCTGTCTTTGTCTGAGGGAAAGGACAAGGAAATCATTGCTACTACCTCTGTGCTCCCCAACACAGTTGCGTCCTCTGGCGCGTTTGCTCATAGCAGTGATTGGCTCTGGGACCCACGAGGTCATGAGGATTTTTGTCCAGCCGTTGCTGTCGCAGGCTTGTTGTGGCTGGTCATTAATAGTTATATAAATTAATTATAACTATTTTATTTTTGCTTTGTATCTACTAATCGGGACATTCTGTCGATCCACAGTTAAAAGAACCTTTGTGCAAAGCCTTAAGCTATAGGTGAGTCCGCCTCACCTAGAAAGCACCACAGTCAGGCCTGTAGGCTAAGTTATAAAAGCCAAAGAACTTCTTCCTCAATAAAGTCTTTAGTTTTATCCACAGACCTTTAGTTACCCATAAGCTTTGCGCCATAATCACCTAAAACCTCTATATAGCTAATTTACATTAATATTAATACCCGTGACATACAATAATAGAAAAGAGGTATAAATACTCTTTTCTATTATGAAAATAAAGATCCTCATTCTTGTCTCGTTATATCTCAGTCCATTATTAATTTATCAGGTTTGATTCTCCAAGCTTTAGTTTTACCCTTGCCATTTATCTTTTCCCGTCTTCCGGTAACTCAGTTTGTGAGCTCATCTATAAAGCTCCCATCTTCTCTTTTGGCATCTATGGCGCTGTTTGTCGTCAAGGTTATTTGCCTCTATTTTCTCTTGTTATTCTTGTTGACACTCTTTGTACTGTCCTTTCCTGATTTTGTGTCTATCTTTTTGCCCCTTTTTTTTTTTTTTTTTTCCTGTTAACAAGAACCCACAGAGGTGAGGAATTTTATTTCATAATCTCGCTCTAAAGTAATGATATCGCCCTCAACTATGAAACAAGCGAAACTCTCAAAGTTCGCACGGGATGGCTGTGAAGAGCCGATTCGTATCCATGTTTTTCTCTACCAATGTACACCGTGATCGGTACTCGAAGTCCATCCTTCCGATGTGGCCTGTTGCGCCCGTGAAAAGCCGCGGAGGCTGGCGTGCCGACTCTAGCTAAGGACGACTTTTAATTTTTTCTATTCGATCAAATCCACTGGCATGTGGACCCAAATCTTGCGGAATTGGTCTGAAATTTCTACTTTGGACTCCGTCAAACTTTGTGATCATCGCTGTCCTAGTCAAGTGGGTGGATGGGGGATGTGCTGCCAGATGTACCGCTGGTTCGGCTGGGGGGTGGAATAAATGCCTAAGACATGTGGCCAGCCAGGCGACTTAGGGTAGTGCACCCACGATCTTAGCCTTAGCGGAGAACACTAGGCTGTCTCGGAGAGAAAGTATAAAAACTCAAGCAAATCCCTGACCTGGCACATGTTTGCTTCACTTTATGTGCCTTAACCAGGACTCGAACCCGGCCCCTGGGTTAGACAGGAGGGTGCCCTGACGAGTATACTACTCAGCCATTGAGCTCGTGTCTATCTTTTTGCCCCTTAAGCAAAGATACACCTACTATTTACAACAGGCTTGTGTCACGTGTTTAGCCACGCGTCTGATTTAGAAATATATAGTTTAAATTTTTGAACCGCCATGTGAACAGGCCGGATGGTTTAGTGGTATAATTCTCGCTTAGGGTGCGAGAGGTCCCGGGTTCAATTCCCGGTTCGGCCCTTTCTTTTGAAAATTTTTCCTCTTTTTAGATGAGGTCGCTCGTAAGCACCTTATTCGTACGGCCCCGTGCAAAAATATCTCAAAAAACATTTGCAAACGTCTGCAACCCAAACGGGCTTGAAGAAGCCTTGCTCTATTATTGAAGGCATTGGCCCTTAGTCTGACTGTGTGGTTTTTGGTTTTCCTTGATCAACTATTAAGCTGCACTCCCCTCATTTCAGTTCCTAAAAGGAAGTGCCAGACGTTGTTTTTACCAAAATAAAGACTACGCTATTATTATTATTGTTATTATTATATTTTCTAATGGGTTTAGTATACAATTAACGGAGTGAGTCATATCACTTTGCACGTTCTGAGAAATGGTTAATGTCCTATTATTTATTACGTTGATTTGTGGTTTGTTGTTGTGGAGAATCAAATACAGCTGTCGAGAATGTATTAATAAGAAGAGAGACCGACCGAGAAAAAAGTAAACATTTGTCGAGAAAAAGTAGACGCTTGTCAGGAGAAAATGATAGATCTCCTCGGTACGTTCTATTACGACATCCTCCGCAGAGTCGTCCATGCAAAGATGAAAAACGAAACCATCATTGATGTAGGAAGGTCCCTGGCTCTCGTAATAAAGGATCTTTTCATAACGGACAATCTGACTATACATATTGATGGGGAACCTTGTACTGAGAAAGAAAAAGCAAGGACAGAATGGCAAGCCATAAGAGAAAAAAATATGGATGCTTTGGAGAACGATATGAGCACCTTCGAGAGAAATTCTCGGAGTGGGGTATGGACTCGTCCTCAAGTCATGAGGCGCATCCAGAAGGGTCTTCGAGAAGTCCACACCCTGAGCGTCCAGGACAAGGTTCAGGCAACAGGCCTTAGCTCTGTCTTCGATGTCTGTCTGTGTGCATATGAAGCGGACCCATGCATAGGGTGCCATAATGAGGAGAATGATAGAATCGTGATATCCCAAGACTCTGATTTTTTTGCGTACGAACGAGTCTGCTTCCTAGTGCGACCCCTTCCGCACCGTAGACGGAAGTTTGGGGTTTACGATGTAGACAACGTTATCCAAGCACTAAGACTGCCATCACACGCGCATCCGGTGTTATTCTGTGCCATCGCAGGCAATGACTACTCAAGGAACCTCGAGACGTTAGGCCCGGTTAATAATCTTCGATTAATTCGAAAGGTTGCGTGGAACGAGAACTACAATAAAATGCTTCGGGACTACCTAAGGGAAGCTAGTAAGGTGTTGGGAAGGAACGCAGCCTCTGAAGAAGGCCGTTTCAGAGTAGCTCTCCGCATTTTTACTTCCGGCCATCAAACGTCGGCCCAAGCGTTACCATCAAACAATGAGTTCGATAACTTCAAGCAGCGTCTACTCAATGGAAAGGATCTTCGCCATAGAATGGCTCAGCAAAGGCGAACGCAGCGCCGCAGAACGTAAGAAAGCTCAAGCTATAGTTTTGACCTTGAAACCAAACGTCCCCAATACTAATCGTCAGTCCCTTTCTTGGATAATGTAGAGACACACCATCATTCTATATAGCGAAAGGGTCACATAGGAACCAGTTCCGGCCCATCTTTTCTGACAAGGCGAGCATATTGAATGGGCGCACAGTTGATATCAGTAACTGCCGTCAGCACGATAGGCCTGGCCTTAAGCATCCACCACGTCGGAAAAAGGCAAAAAAGAAGCAACAGAAAAAACAAAAGCGGAAGCACAAAGACAAGAAGCCTCACAGGGCTAAAAAAGAAGGTGCACCAATTAGGAACTTGAAGGATGCTACGAAGGTTGATCACAGCTACAGCAGTAAGCACCCTATCAAGGCCTTAACAATTGGGTCCCTTAAGGCCTCCATGGCAAGGGAAGGCGGACTGGACGCAGATGAAAGGGATAGTATTGCAAGCCAGATCCGAGGGGCAGTTATTGTCCTCAACCGACTACGCCGCTATGCATACTGGGCGATTGCCTTGGACATTGAGAGGATCATGCGGTTACCAGGGGCAGCAAAGTCGAGGAAAAAGGCACTGGACGAGGTCTTGGATAGCAATGATTATTCCTTCCGTCTCGCCACCCTTCTTTTAAGTGGTCAAGGTGGCCCCAATTCAGCTTACGCGAGGGCAAAAAAACAAGGAAAGGCGGTAGAAACGCCCCATTACCTCCTCGCTTATGAACATTTCAAGGCCACCACTGAACTTTCCCCAATAAAGGAAATAGACATCACATTGGGGGACGTGCAAGGCTTTGATCCCAAAAAGATCTCATTTCCAAGAGCGTCAGAGCTACTAATGGGCCAAGTACAGACATCATTAAGGCAGCACTACAGGAACGCAATGGTATAGCTTGTGTAGGATATTTTCATGTATATTCTGCAATCAAATGCTCTTTATTCAGACTCTTTTTTTTTTTCTTTTTTTTTTTTCTAGTTTGATGTCGAGAAAACAAACGAAGATATGAGCGACATTGAGTTTTTTTTTTGCGGGAGAACAAAAAAGTGAAAAAATACTCAGACTTTCCTACGTCCCCCTGGTCACCCGGGTATGTGTATCTGTCTGAACACGCCCTAGTTGACATCCTCTGGGCGAATGAAGATACAAGCAGCTGCTGGAGCGTATTCTGCCTCTCGACAATCCTTCCAAGACTGCAATGTTTGAGTGTGTACAGGGAACAAAAGGGGTTTTGATTCAGGCTCTCTTTTGTGACATTGGAGGCGATCGCATGGTTCTTGGATATCGAGACAAAGTATCCCTGCAGTCACAGGACAAAGATTTAACTCGGTTCAAACTCAAGGGAACGATTTCTACCAACGGTCTAGTTCTGAATCTACTTGCCTATGACACAACCCAGACGAAGAGACAGCAGCAGTCTGACGTAGATGAAGAAGACCCCAGCCAAGAACTGGAGCTTTCTCAGGGATTTCTCAACACGATGTGTTCAAAGGCAGCCGGTGAAGACCTGACAGATGAAGACTATGCAAACATAAACTGGAAGAGGAGCTCCAAACTGCTTGAAAACGTTGAGCTCACATTTAACAAACCAGGGCGGTGCCCATTCGCAAACACCACAACTATCGTCGGATGCGATCCTGGTATTGTTAACGTCCTTACGTTTTCCTCCCTGGATCCTCACAACCCTAACTTGCGGCAAACGGTAAAGGTGAGAAGCAGGTTCTTGTACCTCCCCGTCCTCCGCTTCAATCACCTGTTGAACAAAAGGAAGCGTGAAAGGGGAATGATTGAGGTTGAGAGCGCCATCCCTGTGTTTGGAAGGGATACGTACAATGAGTGCTTTCAATGGATGAACGAGGAGTCCCAGACACAGATAGGATCAAAGAATTTGGATGTGCTTCAAGAGTTCTACGAGTCCAGATGGTACCTGAAAAAAAAATGGGACCTACGAAAGGCTCAACGAGCTACGTTCGACTACGTGGTACAACGAGTGTTGGAGATGCTCGGGGAAAAAGGAGTGCTTGTCGTCGGCCTAGGGTCCTTTGAAAGTAGTAAAGGAGTTCCCAGCAAGCACACTGCTATAACGAGACACCTTGTCACACAGGTATGGCTTTTTTTAAAAAAAGTAAGAAAAGCTGGAAAGCCATAGAACCCTTGCTAATAAACGACTGCCATTTGAAACGCTTAGGTCAAAGCACGAGGACACTTCGCTGTAGGAGCGCACGAATTTTACACCAGCGCCCGCTGTCCCCGACCCCTCTGCGATAGCTTTTTAGAGACGGTGTACCCTCGCTCTAAATATTGCCGGGCATGTAAGGCATTCTTCGACCGTGACGCAGTAGGGGCGGAAAACATCGCAAGAATCGGTCTTGCTCAAATTGAGAGGCAAGAGAGACCTGCAAAGTACAAGCCCACGGAAGAGTCGCCTGCTCCGGCTGCAAAGCGCGCACGACGCTAGACACAAGTATTTGGGTACCGGCACACCCACAAAAAATTTGTAAGTTCTGTTTATTTTCGTCCCCTGTATCCTCTCTAATCTTTTGCCCCTGAATTTCTGGACTAACTTAAAAACCGTACAGATCAACAGATAGCTGATAGCTTTTACTTAAACCTGCAATGCCTTTGTTTTCCTTAACTCTCCAAGGTGATATAATTAGAACTGGTTTTGAGGTGATTATTGTAGGTCATGAAAGCACCCGACGTTTTTTGTTAGTCTGTTGCGTTTCTCTATGCAGCCTTATCCTGAAAAACGTGGACGATCCTCCGAAGATTTATATAATATATGCTACTGTTACAAACTCATCATTGCTGTGGATTTTACTTGTGTGAGATGATCTATCATCTCGTGTAAGTTGATCATAAATTCATAAAATCGAGTATGGACTGAGCTTTCTAATTCAGGCATACGTCCTATTCCCTAGTGACTGTCCTATGGCGCAATTCTATCAGGGCGAAATTTGACTGGAGATCGAAATAACGGAGTGCAGGGTGCGACATTCCACTCGCATATTGCATCAAGTCTTTTAAAAGAAATCAAGCTCCTTTCACACCTATACCTTCTTTTTTTCACCCATTGTTCATCAAACATTAACTACATCCCTCTTTCATTCTCATTCTCAATCTCTTTCTTAAATTCATCAAGTCTTCCTTCCTCATACGTATCTTTGTTAATACATATAGCTTGCAAAATAATACAGTATGCCTTCCTTCACTTCATTGGCTATCCCTGCGCTCTACCAAACTTCGCGTCAGTTTGCTCCACGCTCGATGACTGCGCTTCGCCGGGCCCAATTCTCTGTCAAAACCTCACAGAAACCTGAAGTGGTCACTTTTGAAGAGATTGATAGTCTAATCAAGAAGAAGGATAAGGTAAAAAAAAAAAGGATCATGACAAAATAATATCTTTAGACGTTTAGATTTATTATTGACATTAAAAAAAATCATTCTATTTATTTCCAATATAGAATGTAGTATTGATCGATGTTCGCGACGCGAATGAAGTCGCTCAGGGTGTTATTCCTACCTCCCATCATGTCCCATTGGCTAACATCCAAGAAGCTCTTTCATTGCCTGACAAAGAGTTTGAGCATCGATATGGTGAGTGAAATAAAAAAAAAAAAAAAAAAAAAAAGATAGGGACAATTTCTTCCAACTCTTTATTTTGTACTTTTTCTGTTTCATTCTTCGTATACATGAGGACGATATAAATTCGGGAAGGATATATATCAAGTATGGCGCTAGAAAATGGACTGTCAAAGGAAAAGGCGCAGGATCACGGGATCGGAAACTAGGATTTCTTTTACACCATGGAGACTTTTTTTATTGCTCAAAAAACAATAGTATCAAGGGGAGGAAATATGACTCAGGGCTTAAGAAGGATATTACGTTTTAATAAGGAGAGGAGAATTTATTTTTCTTTCTCTATCCGTGGGAAAGGAATATGTACACCAGACATTTTTGGATAGAGTTTCGGATTGACAAAAAAAGATGAATGCCTCAGAGCTCAATGAGGTCGTCATGTGCACGTGGACTCTCAAATATAAAGACGTTTGACTAAATTTTTTTTTTTTTTTTTTTTTTTTAAAAAAAAATAGGATTTAAAAAGTTTGGCAAGGACGATGAGGTTATCTTCTATTGCAGATCAGGAAGACGCTCAGGGATGGCATTCGACTATGCAAAGGGACAGGGATACAATGGTGTACGCAACTACTCTGGAAGTTGGCTTGATTATGAGGCTAAGAGCAAGGGCCAATAATACCAAGAAAAAAAAGACATATCTCCATATGATTGTGAAAATCAAAGCCTTGTACTATAATAAAACTCAGTAAATATTCAAAAACAAGGCGAACGATATAGCTGATGATTGCATAGAAGTTTCACAGAGAAACACCTTTTTAAAATACTGCTTGGCTAGCGACGCGTTGACAAAACGAAAAAGTAAACTTGAGTTCCGTGGTAGGGGATTGAAAAACAGGTGATTCAGCTTCATATACTGCTGTAATTAAAATGTATATTAAATTAATGATTCATGGGAAAGTCAAAATAGCTGATTCGTGTATATCATCGGCGTGTCCTCTTCCCCTATTGCAACTATTACTTGTAATCTACTAGAGGATCTATGGTTTTGCTTTTGCTTTTTTTTTTTTTTTTTTTTTTTTTAAAAGGTTGCCTGTGACAGTAATGTTTAAAGCTCATCTCCTCCAATGAAAGGCGTGATCAGAAAACCAGAGGAAATAATGAGCAAAATAGAAAAAAAGACTTGATCTTTTATTTGTTCATTGTTCATGGCTCACATTTATGACATGAAAGATGCCACCTTTCAGGTCTAGAAAGGATGGACTGCACCGCCGCAATCTCCTAGAGAGGAAATATATGTACAATGGCAACGGTGAGCGGTGACCCTGACCAAGGTCTTTTTTTTTTTATTATTTTTTATTTTTTATCAAGAGCCATGCCAACCAGATGACATGATGATGCAGCAAAGCCGATGAGCTTGCAATTAAGACGCGTCGGAGCTTTCTGTCTTCACATCACTTTTGTTTTCTGTCTTAGAGTCCTCTTGGATACCATGGAAGTTTAATGAGCATTTCAGCGGAGAAACGAAGCGGTTCATAGTCATCCAGCTCTTTCATGTAACTGTAATGTCGTGTCATGCATACATCCACAAAATGAAATATAAACCGTCATTTGTTTTTACTTCTTTTCTTAGCCTGGGCGATGCACAACATGGTGCAGCTGACCAGAGGGGATGTTGTAAATGTACTTTGGAAATATGTAAACATATCCCGATCACCGATTGGGATTGTCAATAAGACCATAAAAATAAGGATATAATATCCTTTTCTTGTTGAAAGGTTTTGTATTGCAATTCGATAAGAAGACGAAACAATAGATAGATACAAAGCCGTGGTCGCCGTACATTTATAAAAGTATGGATTTGAAAGGAGCCGACACAACACGCTTTTGCTAGATCTGTAAATTAAATTGGACATGGTTGAGGGTGTAGGCCGAAGGATGCCCACAGTATATACTTGTGAAATAGAAATGAAGAGAACTTGACAGCGTGGCGGAGCATACTACAGAACACATTTATAAGTAACCCACACTTTACTACATCAATGCATGAAGTTATCCTATCCTTTGAAAAAAATCCAGGATACACTATTGGCACATGTATTGTCTTGAATTATGAGGTGCATGCTAAAAGCTACACCCTTCTAGAAGAGCTACATAATTTAAGGTCCCTTCCTTAAGCTCTTTTTTTATGTATATATATATATGTGTGTGTTAGTTTTAGGATGGTGCAGTTTTGACATATCCATGAATGGATAGCGTAAAAGGACGCGTTCTCTAAATGCCTAGATGCCGAAGGGAACGCAGATTTATTTATTTACGGTTATTTTTATTGTTGTTGTTCATCAATTAATAGTCCCTGTTGAAATGGCGATGATTTAATATATTAAGGCAAAGATTCGATTACGAGATGCTGCGTAAACAAATGGATTGCAAACTATGCATTTCATTCCTCAGATTTGAGGTCAACAAAAGAAAGAAAATAGAGGACCCTTGATCTTGATCTTGTCTTTGATTATGGCCCTTTCAATTCAGATTTCCTAGTCCTGACCTTAACCCTGATCGCCCTTGACCTTGATTGTCATTATAATCATCATTATCATAAAATATTTCCAGAATACTGAGTCTCCTGGTCAAGCTAGACATATTCATACACAAAAGATATAAACAATGATGTGGAGGAAGAGCGAGGGACGGAGAAAAAAATGGGAGGAGCAGGGCTCACTTAATTTCTCTGCGATTATGATGCATATATACCTTATTTATTGTCCAAGAACGCGTTTTTTCAACTCCAAAGAATTGAGAACATAATTCTTCATTCTCCGGTTTTGGGAGTGAATTAAAGCCTATCCTCTACCTTAATCTAGACCTATTTCCCTCGGAGACAGCGACCATGTAAAGCTGGCATTGGAGATTGAATTTCGACTGAGAGATAATGGTGAGGGGTCATTATTAAACTCCTCCACTTTCTACTTGTATTCAAGAAACATTACGAGTCTAGATTTGGGTCAATTGAGTTTTAGTTTTTTGTTTTTTTTTTTTACGCCACTTTTTATGCTTTGAATGGAATTTCTAACGAGCAAGAAAATATATATATGCATGGAGAAGAGAGATGAACTCTGAAATGCATTGTTTAGGTCGCCATGTTGCACAAGGGCTCACCGACCGCCTTCGCGATAAGCGATCAGAAAGATCGCAAGCATGTCAACTTGTCCAATCAAATCCACAAATATGAATTGATAACTATATCGTAATAGAGAAAGTAATGAATGTTATTCATCCAGAGGCAGGATTGAATAAGAGCATTGAATGTACAGCATAAAGAAAACAAACAAAGGGCTTTTCTTTTTTCCCCTATGCTCAGTCTGCGCTGTTGCTAACAGGTTTGTGAAGGAAGAGAATTAGCCCTGCACACTTTACTTTGATTCTCGATCACAATGGTTCGGCGATGGATCCGCCCCTTCGCTCCCTTTCCTTGTCATTCTGTCTTTGACTCGTAGCTCATGGTTCAAGTGGTCAAGTGGTCGATGCTGGGCTATGTGCCCGAAAGGCGCTGGCGCATTGTCCCTAACCCCCGATATCTCGTATCACAAGCATATGGACATAGCAGCTGAATCTTGATGCCAATCAGGTTGTTAGATTGTCAATCCACAGAATGCAGCATCATTCCTCTCCTGAACCTTAGACCTTCGGCACCAAAGTTTCTTGACAAGCTCTTCAGTCACTCTTCCTTTTTTCTTTCTTTTCCTTCATTTTTACTCTTCTCCAGTTCTTCTATCCTTCTGCTCTCCATTTACCTTTTCTCTCTCATTTCAGGTTGTCTTTTCTATTTATTTTTTTATTTTCTCTCTTCATTCATTCCTATTCGGAGGAATCTCATTCCTGTCCCTCATTCTCACCCGACCAACTCAAGGCTTCCCTCTCTTCCCTTTCTACCCCTGAATTCCTTCTCTTTATTATAGTTATTTTGTTTTTTTTTAATACAGCATTGACAACGAATTTCCCGCGTACTAGCCCAAGTGCATATCATTCACAATGGCACCAAATGGCCCAATGGTGCCACTATTCCTCCATCTCACCTCTCTACAGTTTATGACCAATTCACGATCCCAAACATCATCAACGCCATCCTCACCTTCGTCTTCATCATCATTATCATCATTATCAATGTCATCACTTTCACGCCCACGACATGTCTCACGCCGGCGTCTAGGTCACTTATTCTCTACATTCTCCACACTTTTTGTCTTCCTTGCCTCACTCCATTCTCCTTATCTATCCAATCATTACCTTGTAGAGGCTGTTTCATGCACAAATCCTACATACAATACCAAGGTCCAGCCAGGGCAAGTCTCTGTCTTGGCCTGGCAGGCATCTAATAGCGATCTCGATAACTATGACACTCTTTCGGCTACTCTATACTGTATGGATAACCAAGGCTCCCAGGGTGGTATGTGGAGGACCGCCGCGACGTTGTTTCAAAACCGAGGGCTTGTCGCCGCAAATGGGGAGTATCAGTTCTCTGTCCCAGATTGCGGCCCCTATGCTAGGGACGTCGCCATCCGTTTAGTCGCCGTCAACAAAGGATCCACAAGCCGTGATGATACCGCATGTTACTTCACCATGAATCCAGTTGCAGTTGAGCCTCCTCCACAACCACAACCAACCACAACAAAGCCTAATGTCGTCACGTCCAATCCGCCGACTCAACCTCCGCCCGCGACAAAACCTCCAGTAGCCACACCACCATCCATTTCTAACCATCCTTCTCCTACATCAACCATACATTTGACATCTACTTCTGGCGCCTCATCAACACCCACTACTACATCTTCCCCATTTCCTTTTACTCCACTGCCCCCACTCCCTCCACTGCCGAGTGGCGCTGGTAAAGACGATGATGTTACCGGTACAGGTTCAGGAGGCGGCCACGGCGGTAATGTGAATGACGTGAACGGTGGCAGCGTTGGTGGTCCCAGTAATGTCAAGGGCATGACGGCGACATTCGTAAGCATCGCTGCTGCAGCTGCCCTTATCGCCATCATCTCATTGCTAGTCTTGAGGCGGCGGCGTCAGAGGCGACGGGGGCATGGTAATGGCAGGTATGGAAACGGTCGCAGTATGAAAGAGAGATTAAGGATCCAAGGTCTTCGTATGAAGGGCTCAGGCAAAGACCAAAGTGAACGTGATTTCTACCTGATGCGGGAAGAAGAAGATGACGATGAGAACCATGAGCATGGTAAATTCGAAGGTGACGACAGGCATTCTGCTGTACGCGATCAAGATTCTTACAATAGTGAAGTAGCTGCTGCTGTAGCCAAGTACCGTAAAAGTCAACAACTTGATATCTCTGAGGCGGGTTCCTCAGAGAAATACTCAAGTGAGGTTGGAAGTAAGAGTGATTCTCGTGATCGGAATTCCAGCCTTATCTACCCAGCAGACGCATACTTGGGCCGTCCATCCTGGCGCAAGTCAGCTTCGAACTCGTACATGTACTCGGATGATGACTTTACAATGTCTTCGATGCGATCAAGCCACGAAACTTCTTCGGTCGTACGGCAATACTGGGTAGCGTCCATGGCTGCTCGGGCTGAGCGCCTCCTTGAGGGGCATCCTCCATCCAGGCAGTATCATGAAGAGGGGTCTGTATCCGGAAACAATCAGTACCGTAGCCCCTCCTTCTCTTCCCAATCTCGGAAAGCAGACATCATGAGCTTTGATGCTTCTTCCGGCACTGGGTCATTACCCTTGACCAAAGAAGGCCCTATCAAGCGCCACTATCGAAATACGATGAATTCGATCAACGGATATCTTCGGCGATCCATGTCGATGAGCTTGACCAGTCTCCAGACAGGAGGTTCCTTGACCGATAATGAAAGTTGGCATCGCCATCCCGGCTTCCGGGCCTCAATCAATGCGGAATATCTCGATCATCTCAATATCAAGTCCCTTCGGAGCGAAGAGCGGCAGATGGCCTACTACAGCCATTACTACCGCCAAAACCCGACCATGAGCACTGTGGACGGGGTTGCTTATGATGGAGCTTTGGGCCTGGGTGGACGATCCCAAACCATGACCACGGCCACGACCCCCAGTTGGCGAACAAGTGCCACACCGTCATTGACGTCAACGAACGATCCCTTCCAGACGTTTGATTCAAACGAGATTCTCCTGGACATGAATCCATTCTCGGACCAACATGCGGTTACCATGGCCTCCTCCTCTTCAAGTACTGAAGAGAGTTTAAACGAAAAGGATTTCCTTCCACTGCCTCCACCACCACCTCTGCAGTCCATTAGTAATAGTGGTAGCGAAGGAGGGGACCGATCCAACTCTGCGCTCCTACGATCGTTCCCCTCTCCACCACCTGTGTCCTCTACTCGCTTTTCGACAGGACCTTTTCCACCCCGGACGCCATGATTCTCATTACTTGTAGTCTAAACTTTTAAGAAAAAATAAAATAAATCGAAAAAAAAAGAATGCAGAGGATGTTTGCACAGACACTTTAATGCTCTTATATTGGCGTGACGAGGATATGAGAGAAATTGGCCGTGCACAATCGATGATTTAAAACATGGGTGGGCGAAGCCAAAAAGTCAAAGGAAAATGTGAATAACATTCACACTAAGCACATTTATTATCATTATTGTCCAGTACGATGTAGACAAGAAAAAAAACCGTGCGCCACTAAGTCAGGGCTTTCCTTAAAAGTCCCATTTTGCCCATTCTATTCTATTATTTATTTCAGATAATATATATAATATAAACATTTTTTAATCAGAATCCAATGATTTCGTAAAAAAAAAAAAAAAAAAAAAAAAACGATAACAGTTATTTTATATTTGTCATTCTATTTTTATCGCCAGACTGAGACTAACAACTTATTCTAACCAACCCTCCCCCCCTTCCCTGTTCCCTTCACTCTATGTATTATATGACTACAGTCGGCAGAAAAAATAAAAAAAATAAAATAAAAAAACCACCAAATTTAAGGAGACAAGCAAGTAGGGAAACTGTAAAGAGAAAAGGGGTTTTTTTTAAAAAAAAAAGCCAAGCTGGATCAAGCGGGGGGGGGGGAGGGGAGAGTATCAACTGTCATCTCCGCATCTAGAAAGGATATTCATGTATATATATATATATATATATTTACCATTGATAATCAAATCAAAAAAAAAAAAAAATCATGATCATGTTGGTTATGTTTTTACTAGTGCTATTATTATTAGTAGAATAATATTATTGGTATGAAAGCGATTAATGACAAATGCTGGGTAAGAAGGGTTCTATCTTTTTAAAAGCCTGGCGAACTGAGTAGATTGTGTGAATGAATACGTGCGCAACATGAAGTCTATAGACATTAAATAAAGATCTAATTGCGTCTATTGAATAGTTCCCATATTCCTTTTTTTTTCTCTTTTCTCTTTTTTCTTTTTTCTTTCTATTTTTTCTAAATTGTCTTGTTATTTCATGATTGATAAGCAGGGTCAAGAAGAGAGAGAAAGAGAGAGTCGATAATGGATTTCTATTTGTTGTCTCAGCCAAGGCAGTCATCATATCACCCTATTTCTTGATTATTTCTCGCCAAGACTCATTTTTTCAAAGAATTCCAAAGATTCCAAAGATTCTAGAAGGTTGTAGCTGTGTTGGTGGTGGGTCCTGGAGCTGGTGAAACGGACGGTGAGATGGATGGTGAACTAGATGATGAGCTGGAGGGTGAGAAGGGCATGACAAGGGTTGGTGCTGTGTTAGCACTAATGTCGAGTACAATGGGTTTGAAAGGAGCCTTGGGAACAGAGGCGATAATGGGTAGGAGTGTTGTTGGAAGCGTTTCAACAGATGATCGTGATGCGGGCGTGGGTGTACCAGGCGATGATCCTCCATTCATAGAAGCATAACCATCAGGATTTTGTGTTTGCCAGCGCCACAAATCGTCACACATGTCCTGCAACGTCTTTTCTGCCTTCCAGCCAAGATCCCTGGCTGCCAGTGAGGGGTCTGCAATCACACTACCGACATCTCCTTTCCTCCTATCAACAATCTTGTAAGGGAGAGCTCGACCGACGGCTTTGGACATGGTATGGATCATGTCCATGACAGAGTAGCCTACACCCGATCCAAGGTTGTAAGCTACACAACCCACAGGAGTCTTTGCGGATACCATGGAATCAATCTTATTCAGGGCAGCGACATGTCCTTTAGCCAAGTCCACAATATGGATGTAGTCCCGGACTCCTGTGCCGTCTTTTGTATCATAATCAGCTCCAAAGACATTGATAGTTGGTCGGCGACCGATGGCGACTTGAGCAACAAAAGGCATTAGGTTGTTGGGAATGCCATTGGGATCTTCGCCAATCAAGCCTGAGGCATGAGCACCAACAGGGTTGAAATAGCGAAGAAGGACAATGTTCCACATATTAGGTTCACTAGCAGCAATGTCAACAAGAATTTCTTCAATGTACTGTTTAGTGCGTCCGTAAGGGTTCAACGCTCCAGTGGGTGCATCCTCCTTGATGGGCTCATCAGAGATAGGCAAACCATAGACAGTGGCAGATGAAGAAAAGATGAAGTTCCGGCAGTTGTATTTTTGAAGAAGCTGAATAACATTAAGAGTGCCAGTAACATTGGTTTGATAGTATCCCAATGGAATTTGGGCAGATTCACCGACGGCCTTCAATCCCGCAAAGTGAATACAGGCTGAGAATTTATATTGTTCAAACACCCGTTCCAATGCATGAGCATCAAGAATGTCGACGTTGTGAAAGACCAGAGAGCCTCGGTTATTAGCCAAGATCTTGGCACGGTGCAGGGCTTCTTCTGAAGAGTTGCAGAGGTTATCGATAATGACCAGTCGCTTGTTCTGGGACAAGAGTTCAACGACAGTGTGCGAACCAATGAAACCGGCGCCGCCAGTGACCAAGATAGTATTCTCGTCTTCTGAGCGATGTGGCATGGTCATTGACTTGTGATAAAGAAGAGTGGGTGTTGTGTAAAACAGTGATTAAGTATAAAAGTAAATGATATTGTCCTGGCCAGCAGGACAAGAAAAAACGAGTAAAGGATGTAGGAAAAGACGAAGTAAGAGAAAGAAAGAGAAAGAGTTCTCGCGTGGTGTGCAGGGCAAAAAAAAATAAATAAATAATGAGATTAAATTTATAAAGGGACACAAAGTAAATAAAATATTATAATAAGACAATAGAGTGATAAGTACTAAACAAAATGGAAAAAAAAAAAAAAAAAAAAAAAAATAGCGAAATAGATGAAATGAGATGAGAGAAGGATGACAGGATGAGATGGAGATGATGGAGGAGATGGAAAGAGATGAAGAAAGGAAAGGGAAGGAACGAAGGGAAGAGAAAGAGAAAGAGAAAGAGAGAGATTAAAAAATAAAAAAAATAAAAATAAAAAAGAGAAAAAGAAATGCCGAATGGTGTGATAGTCGTCTTGAAGGCTGGAAAAAAAAAAAAAAAAAAAAAAAAAAGAGAGAGCCAAGATTGATAACGACAGCAGGAGGAAAGGAAGCAAGTGGAGATGCCAGGACTAGAGGACTAGAGAACTAGAGTTTACTGCATACATTTAAACAATAATGTATTAAAATAAATCACAGAATGGCATGTGTGTCTCCAACAGTCGTGCGTTTGTATTCTAAAAAAAATTGTCAGAAAAAAAGTATTAATGCAAACAAACAAACAAACAAACAAACAATAAAGATGGTTCAGTAACATGTTACTGTACATGTCAAGGATGGGAGCGTTTTCTTCGTTCTCATATTCTTCTTACCCTTACCCTCTTTATGCTTTACACTTTTACACTATGACTGAACAATCTGTTCTATCCTTGGATGGTCATAATAGGTATAGTCTGCACAGATAAGAATGTGGTACATGCCAAGTGGTCAACATCCTCTCAACAGAACTAGATATCTAGTTGTGATGATGGAACAATTGGCAACAACCGGACAGAGACCAGAAGACCATAGAAATAGAATTAGGAGCAGGATAACGACCAGGGCCATGGTCAAACCAATGGTAGAAAACAAGTTATCAAAAATAAATAAATAAAATAAAATAATATAATATAATAAAAAACGTTCGCTTTTAACGTTATAACTGATAACTGATGACAGAAAAGGAGAAGGAGAGAGAGATGGGACCTATAATGTATTGTTGTTGTCGTTGTTCCTGCCTCTGTCCCTGGTCCCTGTATCTTTCCATCTCTAATAATGATCATTTATTTAGTGTCAGGACTAAAATAAAGCATGCTTAGAAACTTATAGACTAGAGAGAATGAGAATAAGGGACACACGAGGAGACAACTGCAGCTCATCCCTCAATAAAGCCTAATCTTGAACGGAACGGCGTACGTGTCCACTCTTGAGAGGATCTTTGTTTTCAGAAGAACTCATCAATGGTGGGACAATAAAGTACATTAATAAAACTAAATAAATGAATAAAAGCCAACTCAGACCACACTGCATCTTTTTTTTTTTTTTTTTTTTTTTTTTTGTTTTGACCCGCTGGCATAACGGTCGATCAAGTGAGTGAAGACAACTAGGGCAACAACATCAATGAAGAATTTTTTTTTTTTTTTTTTTTTTTTTACAACAAAAAAGGTACCTGTTCAGGAATAAAATTGAGTGGTATTTATCTTTCAGCACCCGTCAATTGAGAAGGTCCTTAACCAACCAAGCCATGCAGATAAAAAAAAAGTGAGCGTGTGGCCTTTCTCCACCAACCAACTGAACTTGAGCCTCGCCTCTTTTTATTCTTACAAAGAAGCATAAAAATATATCCGTGCAGCTGGATGTTAAATATCTGCCTCACTTGGGCCACAGACATGTATTGCACGCTAAAGTTGTATACAGTATATTTAATGCTCTATGCACCCTTGATTTCAGATTTATTAGTTAAAAAGAAAAGCCAACTTTACTTTTTAGACTATGAATGATTATTATAAATATATTTATACTGAATGACTTCATGATGCGTAGAGACTATTTTTCTCAATGATCTCTCTAACGGATGGTTGAACACAGCGCTCAACCAACAGCCAATCTTTGTTCTTGACAGCATCTCTGACAATGGTCGATGATATCTCTCTAATCTCGATTCCATGTCTTTTCTCAGCAGTAGAAACAGCAGTAGAGGCAACAGTAGAAGGCAGACTCGACTTGACTTCTTCAGTCTCAATAATATCTACTAGCGTGACTTTGTCCTTGTGTCCACTCTGTTCTACAAATCGCATCATTTCTTCTCGGCTGCCATGACCTGGCCTTGAAGAACAGATCACATCACATTTCTCAAAGAACGGCGCCATATCCGCATGTACATCGTTGTAATACTTGGGATCAAATAGCCGTGTCATGGTATCGTGACCCATAATCCATGATAATTGAACAGTGTTGGGTTCATATTGATCTAAGATCGGTTGTGCCTTGTCCATAAATCTAGCATGGGTCTAAAAATTAGGGACAAGGAAAGTATAGATATAAAGAAAAACGGTAGTCGAATAGAAGAGGATCATCAGAGAAATTGACGACTGCTACAGTATTGAAAACGTCCGACTCTTTTTTTTTTTTTTTTTTTTTTTTTTTGGGAGATCGCATCAATGCTTTACAGTTAAGCCAACAGCTATTTGTCGGAGTGCAGGATCTTCCTTATCATTCGAAATAGAATCCATAGCCATGGCTTCCATCATCTCTAAACGCTCCACGGCGCCTGCACCTGTCTGACCCTTATCCACATTATTGGTTGCTAAAAGTAATAGTACAGCATCGCAGCCAACCCTTGCAGCTGCTTTCAGAAGATGATAATGAGCCTTTGTAGGTGGATTGAAGGAAGAATCAAGAATAGCTATCCTAGTAGGCCGCTCAGTGGAAGGCGGACGGTCCATTGTAAACGGCCATGAGTTTGTAGAAGTGAGCGTTGTCTGAAAAGTTTTTAATGATGCGCCCGTAGTTTTGGCAAGAGCCATCTGTAAGAATGATTTCCGCATGGTCGAGAAAGATGTCAATGAAGTAGGAGGAGAAAATACATTTGTTGTAATAAATGTAATAAATGGCTCGTAGTCTTGTAGTTCCTGGATCTAGTCTTGGAAATAAAGCAGAGTATTGACGTTTTGTTTTCAGATTAAGTGTAAATGTTAATCATGTCTTTTATCTTTTATTCTTGCAAGTCAGACTTTGTGTCCTCAATGTGAGGTGTGTGTACATGTGCACGAATCTCCCTGCCGCAACTTTTTTTTTATTTTTTTATTTTTTACTCCAACAGGAAACAGCAGCAATATTGTAAGCAACAGTAAATACCAAGCAAATACAAGTGGACGATGGCAATAGGAGCAAAAGTGCAGGTATTACCAATAACATTGTGGCTAGTAGATTAAGATGACAAAAGGGTAGATCACTTTTACTCACCATCTTTTCATGCCTTTATTTTTTTAGGCGTCCAAACTGTCGCCGGTTGTGAATGAAGACATGATCAGGAAACTGTTCGAGTTCATCGGCCCACTGGATAATCTTGTACTCATCCCAAGGTATATTCAGTTATTAAATATATATGGCGCCAATCGAAATTATGAAAAAAAAAAAAAAAAAAAAAAAAAAAAAAAAAAAAAAAAAAATGAAGATAGTGCAAATGTGATTTAGAAAAAAACGCACTTCTTTTTCTTTCTTTTCCTTCTAGTCCACTTGGCTCTGGATTTGAAGCAATTATCGAGTATCGCGATAAGGATGCAGCTGTGACAGCAACACATTTGACAGGAACTTTATTTGGTGGACGACCCTTGGCAGTAACTCAGATGGACGTGACAGTATCATCTACTACTGCTATAGCTACTGGAACTCCAGCAACAGCAATAGGACTTAATCCAATAGGACGCCCGTTCCCTAATTTGGTCTTGAATAATAACATTAATAATAGCAGCGCGGCTACGACACCACATCAAAACAATAACAGCAACAGCGGTAATCCTATGATCCGTATGGGGAACACACTGGTCAACCACTCACAGTACAATGGCATGGGTATGGGTATGGGCATGCCTATGGGTATGAATATGGGTATGGGTATGCCAATGAGCAACCAATTTCAACCTCTATATCCTAGTCCTCATATGACGCTCTATAATCCAAATATCTTGCCTCAATACCAACAGCAACGGCCCGCGGAGACGCAGGTCGATCTAGATAAAGTAGATACCAAAACAGTCTACGTTGGTAACTTGCCCTTGACAGTGACTCAGGAACAGCTAGAAGAAGTCTTTCAGGACTGTGGCAAGGTTACGCGAGTTAACATTGCAGGCAAACCCACTCACCCAACACGGTTTGCATTCATGGACTTTGATACCATTGAAGGTGCCAAGAAGGCTCTCTCGAGTACCGACAAGATGATTGGTGATCGACGACTGAGGTATCATCCAAATGAAAAACAAAAGTAGATGTTTGTCATATTTTGCATTTTAAATCCAAAAGATTTGATGACTGATTTTTTTTTTTTTTTGTATTAGGATCAACTTACCTAGACACAGTGGACCTATGCCGTTTATGATGCAGCAGGCGCAGATGATGCAACCTCCACAGATTCAACCACCGCCAGCAACGGATCCTATTCGCACCCGGTACAAGAATATCCTTATTGGACTTGTCAATCGTGGAGGCGACCCATCACTTTTAAAGAAATTGGAAGAGCTGGAAGCGGGTGGACCTCTTCCTGATCTAAGCGACATTCCTGGGATTTCACCCGACATTGCCTCCAAGAGTCAGGATGGTTCTCCTGCTCGTCCTTCAACAGCAGATGCTACCAGTACCAGTTCTGCTACTGCAGCTCAACAGGCGTCTGCAGCCTCCTTGCTTGAGAAATTAGTATCCTCTTCGAGGAGACGATCGAGATCTAGGAGCAGTAGTACCAGGAGACGGAGTCGGTCGCGTTCTATCGACAGAGAGTACTATAGGCGCAGTAGCAGAAGACGGTCGCCCTCGGGATCCCGTTCAGGATACTCTCGCAGCTCTCGATATGATCCCGACTATGGACGGTATGACTACCGCGATCGCGAACGTGAAAGGGAGTCTAGTCGTAGAGGCTACAGCCGTGAGCGTGAACGTGAGAGGGAGCGAGACAGAGAAAGAGATAGAGATAGAGAGCGTGAGAGACCACGAGATCGCGATAGAGAGAAGGAAAGAGACAGGGAGAGGGATCGAGACAGAGAACGAGATAGAGATAGGGAACGAGATCGAGACAGAGATAGAGAGCGACATCGTGACTATGATCGTCATCGCCATCGTGATAGAGAACTTGAAAGACGCCCACGAGAAGGCGAGAAGGCTGGCAGTGAGATGGAAGCCAGAATGAAAAGTCCTCTCGTAAATGACAGACCAGTTGCTGAAAAATAAAACACTATTTTTTTTTTTATTTTTATTTTTTTTATTGTCGCAATGACCCTGTTTATATACTAATAGATAAATATTGATGGCGGCGTATATTTGAAAGTGCTGAGGGATTCTATTCAAAATATATTTTTTCTGTCTTGCTTCTCTAGATCCAATGTTGAAGTAGTCACTGACGCTTTTGTACTTACACTTGTTGGTATTGTTGTTGCAGTTGCACCTATTGTTATTGATTCTGATACTTGCTTGCTGCTTGGACTCATTGTTTGCTTGGTTCAATGAATTCTTTTGGAGATTCTACAAAGAACTCCTTAGTATCGCCACTACGGATCTTGCCCTCTAACTCTACAATCTCTTGGTCGTGTCGTCTCTTGATCTGCGCCAGCGCCATTGTCTCGACGATCGACAGCAAGAAATAGGAGATCATGATGAAGATGATTGTGTTCCAGATTAGCCCAACAAGACTGGTCGAGTTCTCCAGCTCGTCTTCCGAAACTCGATCCTTTCCATGCAGAGCTCCCTTCTGTGAGTTGATGCCGTCAGCCAAGTATCCGTGGATCAACGGGACCGAAGTCTCGAGCCATCCCATGAAAGCAGCCAATGTATCAGCTGAAAACATGAGGATTACAAAGAGTGTCTACAATAGGAGAGAAAAGAACTTGGTCAGCAGAGCGGTCTAAAGAGCTTTTTTTTTTTTTTTTTTTTTTTTCTTTTTTTTTTTTGCACAAAGAGCATAACCACGCTTTCTTGCGAGTTGACGGAAATTTCGTTTTACCTGGATTGATGACTTCACAACAGCCTTTCCGAGGAAAGTGGCGCCAAAGAAGGTCGAGAATGGGATCAAGAAGTGGCCACAGGTGATCCCTGCGAGATCAAAAAGAGGGTTGGGGATCTAAAGGACCATCGAAAAGAGAGTAAAAAAAGAAAAGAATGGTCAGCCGTCAGTAGGATGGTTAGGGGTGGAAGATACCTTTATCCTCTGATAGCTAAGTAACAAAAAAGAAAGCATCTCCACAAAGAAAAAGAGTATAGCCGGCCATAACTACGACTTACGGAGGCGCACAAAAAGATACCAAAGAATCCTAAACGCTTCATTCCTTCGTGTACCATAAGCAGAATACGCTCCTTATATGAGACTGAGTCGGGTTTCTTCTTGAGCAGGTCCTCAATAGCAGCCAATTCCTCATTCCTATTCCCTGAGAGTGCAGCAGCCCTTGCAACAAAGTATGGCGGTAGTTCACCAATGGCAGTTCCAAAACCCCAAAAGAAACTCTCCCATTGAACCGCTTGAAAAATAGTGTAGATCGTTAGAGGTTCTCTCATCAATTCCAACGGTTTACAGATGTATCTGAAAAAAAAGAACAATGGGCCGCAATTTCAACAAATAGGAGAGGGATTAATCAGTATGCTAGTTAAATGAGAAGATGGAAGTTCGTTTTTCCATTGACTATTCTTTTGGAAGTATTCGGTCGCCACTCTTAAAGCTTTTCCATTACCTATGATCGCCACGTACATCAAAGTTGGTGTTGCCACATTTATAGGCTGTTAATGTCACATCCGCAATATGCGGTCCAAGGAACAAGACGAACGTGTGCAATCCAGTACCCAATCCAACTGATGAGGCAATCCCAAGTAGTGTCCAATATCCATACCAGATCAGTCCTAATTCAGCGTGTTTCAATAACTAAAAACAGTAGAATAAGGTCCAATTTCTATTATAAGGGGATGTATAAGACATTATCTTACAAAAAAAAAAAAAAAAAAAACAACTCTATATCTCCATAACAAGGAGAGAAACATACCGGCTGATGAGCACCATCTGTTTGATAGATGAAGTAAACTGTCATTGCGATGATTGGCATAGCAACGAGCAAATACTGCTGAGAGAAAATCCAAAGGAGTGCTACCCGAAACTCATGAAGTATGTACAGTACAAAGTACGAAAGCACCGTCATAGGAGATGTGTAAACTGAAATCTCCTGTCTTTGCGTTTCCAATGCTTCCTTACGCCTGTTGATAAATTCTACAGAGAAATACAGTAAGTAGAGAGATGAGGTAAACCGACAACAACAACAAAGTAAAACAAAAAAAAAAAAAGTATAGAATTTCGTCCACTTACCCGTAAAGTGCGCTGAAAAGCTGTTGGTTCTCTTTGGGAACTTTGACCGAATTGACTGGATCGAAGATGTCCTATGAATTCTCTTCTTCTCAATGGTCCCTAGTGATGACTGTATTATTCCTTCATCAAACATTGAGCGCACAAATGAACCATTGCTACCGCTATCTTCCATATCCTCATTTCCATTGGATAGTGCCATGGTATTGTTCGTCATAGGAGATATGTTCTCTTTTTTAAGCAGGTGATTTGCAGTTGTTTGAGAACGACTATTATTATTACTGTTATTATAGCTACTGCTGTTGTCCTGGATCGTTGTTATCAATGATGGTACAATTACTCCGCCCTGCCGCTTCTTTAGAGTATTCCTATTCCCGACTGTCGGCTGGCCACGTTGACGGAGTGAGTCCTGCAATTGTGGTAGTGGATGGTTACTCCAGAGATATTCTTCAGAATGATTGTCAATACTGTTATTGACGCCTATTGCGGTATTAGTATTTGAGGAAGTCCTAGACACTGGAGCGGTGTTACTGTTGTTGCCCTCAAAATCGTTATAGATATCACTGTTGCTCATCCCGTCCCCCTTGAGAGAAATTTGAATTGGGACTTTTCCTTCTTTTTTCTGTGGAATATTTTATAATGTTGCTGTGCCCAATAAAAGGAGAGAATAGATACAGGCGGATTGTTAAGAAAGAGAGTGAGTTCCGCGGGGGTATGTGTTACTGAAAGGAAACAAAAAGAAAGAATATAGACAGTGTAGGGTCATAGAAACAATAAAAATATCTCGTTTTATTTTTTCATTCAGGAGAATGTTGTTGCATGCAGAATGAGTTGAATGAATTGAGGGATTCAAGAGGCTTTGGTCTTTAATTGCCTTTAATTGATTATTGAACTCGGTGTTGTGACACAAAAAGGAGGATAGGCTACAAGGAACATGGGCTGGGGGGACTAAGGGAAGTGGTTTGTCTTTCCTAATCCTCCGTCCGCGTTTAACGATAGTCCTTATCGACAAAGGAGTTTCAAGGCACAGTCCCATAAATAAAGAGCTCTTTCCAACATGGGGCCGCACAATAATATCCGTGCATATTTCAAAACGTTCCTTTTATTACAGGGTTTTAACAGTCCCCTCTGTTACTGTGTCACACTCTAATAGCCAGATTTTAAAAAAAAATAATTGGTGGCGCTCAACATTACATTGCAGTCTGAACCGAAAAAAGGAGTCAAATTAGGCCAAGCATCTGTATAAATCGTCTAATTATGTTCGGTCTCCTTTCGACTCCGGGACGCCGATGAAAACCGTAGAAGACAGTCTTTCAATCCTAGCTTAAGGCACAGAGTCATCTCATCTGTAGCCCTTCCTTTGACGGTCTACTGGTCTTCTGCGATATTTCGATGGCTATTTGCCATAGAGGAGTTGAGGATTTGAGTCTTTCGTCAACCTACTAGATGGAAAGACCTTCTTTGAGGAGCATAAGTTTTTTCCTGGTTTTGGATCGATTTGAACGAATGGGAGTTTGTAGGATCAAGTATCGATGGTGATCAAGAAAATACAGAGAGTAGTGTTTTATAAAAAAAAAAAAGGCTGTCCGTAGAGAAGGACTTCTAGTATTGTCCATGGAATGCCCTCAAAATTTTCAAAGTAAGCTGACTTACAGCTAAGTGATCATATCGGAACCAAGGGTGATGATATTGATCCTAAAGTCGGATATAGGTCGAGTATGTTATTTATTATTAATGTTGCTCTATTCATCTGGCTTCCTATCCAGGACAGTTCTTTTGAGTATGCAAGAGGGGAGTAGTCCAAGGAAGGTAATGCATGCTGTATCATTATAGGAAGTTCTAATTGAATGAGTGCTTGCTTGCTAGCATCCACTATGAAATTAAAGGAGTTGCCTTTCTCAAAGCTGTCCGGTGTTGCGTGATGTTCCTGCTCTCAAGGAAAGAATCCAGATTTCTGTATGCTTTAGTGACGCCACGCCGAATTTTAGTAAGCAATACTTTGTATACGATTGCATCTCGATCATCTTCTTCCTTGGTAGGAGCCTTAATAAAGGATTTTCCTCCCAAACTTTCCGAATTCGCTGCAAGCTCCTGTTCTAGTCTACTCTGATACATGGCTCCAAAGCGATCGATTGCAGAGATACTCTCGGAAAAGCGGTTGAAGGTGTTGATCAGGGCCACAATCTCTGACCGCGATAGAATGTTATCAGCGCTCCGTCTAGAAATGTTAGGAAATGTTAATTTGTAGATTCGGATCAAATAGAGCCCTCAATTATATTATCATATTATCCATTGACAAAAAGGATACAACAGCTCAAGCCTTACTTTAGAGAAGCATCATCATACGAAAAGAGAATTTTGAGGGCAGTTCCGAGTCCTTTAAATAAAAATTATACCAAATTTACCAGATTGCATTGTCAATGATATCGTTAGCCTGATTGAGGTAAGTTATTAGGCTTGAAGTAAAAAAATTGATCATAGGATTTTCCATGTTTTAACTTACCTGTTGTTTGTATTTTGCCCCACAACCTGCACTTCTCACATCCAACACAGTCCATGATCCTGGTTACGTTTCTGAAGTGGTTTCTGAACTGGTTCTTCAGCATCCTAGTCTGTCCAACGGCTCCTTTTTGCTCTTGGAAAAGTAGCTTTTCGTCAAACGTAGGAGGGCATTTCTTGACCAGACTCACAAGCTCATCTACTGATGTTCTTATATTCTTATCCAATGCTTCGTCACCTGTGCAAAATTCATAGCCAGTCAAGAAATCGGAGATCTTGGACACGGCTCGTAGAAGCACTACGTAGTCAAAATAGATGTTTTCTAAGCGCTCAGGGTGCACACCTACACGGGAAATGAAGCAGTCTAAATTGGGGCCCCATTCTCCAGTCGTTTGGTTGAACCATTCATCACAGATATGAATTGAAATAGAGGCATGTAGTCCTAATTCAATGTTAATTAGCAAACAGGAACATAAAAAATATAAGGATGAAATCAAGGCTTGCATTAGAAAAGACATAAATGAAAAGAATACAAGCCAATCTAAGCTAGATCAAGCGAAGTGGAACTTACCAGAGATCAAGCGGTAGTACACTCGCTTCTCTAGACATGACTCTTCGCCATTGCTATCCTGCGCAATCCCTTGAACCAATCCTTGTAGTTCGTTACTGTCCTTTGGAAGCCTTGAGAAAATATCATCCATCTTCTTCTTCGTTGGTTTTTCTGATTTCATAGGCGCAGGTTCCGGTGGGACTAGTATATTTTGGTCATGGCTTTGACCATTATTCTTGGGTTGTTGTTGGTTTTTAAGCTTGGCTCGCTCTGATTCACAATAATGGCACCCTGCAGTCATCTCCTGCGCGACGTCAAAGCAATTTTCCTCATAAATTGCTCTCCAGACCTTGGCCGCAGAGGGTCCGGAGTATCCAGTGAATCGCTCCGGGTTGTCCTTAAGATCTACGTACACTTCCTCATCTGCGTCAGCGTCAGGAACGCAAAAATCCTGCTCTTTTATCAGCGGTCGAGGAGGTAAAGAACCAAAAAGCTATAATAAAACAATCAATATAAAATTAGTAAGACAAAGACATCTTTTTTTTTATTTTTTTATTTTTTTATTTTTTTTTGGGACTTACTGGGTTTGCTGGAATAGAGACTTTCCCCAAATCATGATGACTGTTTTTCCATTTCTCGGGAACTTTTTCCTTATCCATCCTTTCAACAGAGCAATCTTCGTTCATGCAAAGCCCTGCATTGTCCCAGAACGGACATTCCTTGTATAAATTTACCTATTGATCATAGAAGAAAAAATTACTTGACATGGCATCAGCAAAATGTCTCGGAGCTTAAAAGATAGTCTAATAGTTGATTTGTAGACACTCAATAATCCTCCAATATATTTTTTTGTTACCTTGAAGTATCTGAAGAATGGCATGTTGACCAGCTCATGCAATTTTTTCGAAAAGTCTATATTGAGCTTCTCTACTGTTTCATAGGCGCAACATGATGAATCGCCGATCAATCCTGAAGGCTACGATTTTTTTTTTTTTTTTTTTTTTTTTTAAAAAAAAGATCAGTTTTCCATGGAAAGAGATTTCGTATATCAAGGGTTTGTAGGTAGGATATGACAATGAATTGAACAGATGATACAAGACCATACGTTGGCGCATTGTTGAGGTTGCCGGTGTGCTTGTAGAGTAGTTTGTTTGTCTTGGTGAAGGTGAAATTGTTCTACAGTGTTATTGCCGTAGAGTATGGCAGAAACCAGCAAAGCCATGAATACAATGAGTATTGACGCGCATGCACCTGGCATTCGCGACATGATGGAATGCTTTTCTAAACTAATGAGATGAAGCCCTTATTGTTATCTGAAGAGTAAATGTTTTATACAATAGGAAGGAATTGTGAGTATCGTGAAAACAGAAGCTTTTGAAAAAAAAAAAAAAAAAAAAAAAAAGAGATCCATTATCTGCAATCAAGACATGGCCGTTCTGCCCCTGGTGACTGCATGTACCTCAATGCGTGCGAGACAGATGCCACGTAGTGATAAAAAATGAGACATCCAACGGAACGGAACCTGTGCTGGCGCATACAATTCCAAGGCCGCATCACCTATTTTGTCATCTTAGTAATTATGGATATTCTGTTTGTTAATTTCAATGTTCATTTGAGGTCTGCCGATTCTCTGTCATACTCATGGTTTCGTACATTTCTAATTTAAAAGCTACAGTTTCGGCCATGTTCTCCCATATTTACGCCTCTCTGTCGTGGTGCCATCATCTCGAACCTTCCCATGGTCATCGTATTACACAGCCCCCCTGGACCTAGGATCGGATTCTCAGAGGAGCGTTCAATGTTCTCCTTTGCTATATGCTCGTCATAAATAAACCTTCTCGAAGTTGCCGACCTAATGTAAAGTGCACCATGTAAGGTGTTGCAGTCGGTCAGATCATGACACTATTCGAGCTCCAACTCCACACCAGGGCGGATGAGGTCGTAGCAGATGTATAGGTAGACAAGCGGCAAAATATTGCAACAGCTTTTCTACTCCTGAGACATCTTGAGGCTCGACTGCAGTCTCCATTGCATCTTCGTACGAATAGTAATGCTAGGACAGAGCCATAGATTATCCACCTTTGTTACACGATTACTGTTTCACTTTATCCAGTTTATTAAGCGTAGATTGCTAGATTACTATGAGAAAAAAAAACTTCTACCCTGAAGAGATGTGGAGCAAATGTAATGGAACCCCAAAAGCCCATGCTCCTCCAGTCTGTTGGTTATGCAATGTTGTCAAAGTCATCATTAGTATTAAAAGCTTACGTGAACGTTCATTATTTAAGTCACGGGAAACCGTATTGACAGCTTGGTTATTGACAAACTGCACTGAGACCAGATACTGCTTGACTATGTTGTCCAAAATTTAGAATATCTGGGTGGTATAGAACATGGGCTGTTCATACAAGTAGAAATTCAAAGTCTTGTAATAGACATCAAGATTCGGAACTTTGACAAAAACTAACATAGGTTTAAGGTATATTTATTCTCGGCAACTCGCTACATATCAATGTACATTATAGCCGCTGATCTGAGAAAAGCATCTATCATCTCAAAGAGATCAGGACATAATAGTAGCCTATGCGCTCCGGATCAGGATCAATGAGCTTATTGCGCTGAATGTACGAGGAACAAAACTCTATGATGTCCTTATTCATAAGCATTTTGGAGCATTGTTTTTATTGCTGCACATTGAGGTCGGTACATGAATTAAAGACTCTTATGGATATACAGGATGAAGAATAGATTTGTAGTATGCTGTGTGGGTTGACGATCAAACATTGCTGTCTTCCACGCCCACCTGCATGAAGGATGCATGGCCGAGAATGCTTACTGCACTAGCACCTATATCATTAATGTTATAAACCATGAAGTGTTAACAAGTAAAAAAAAAAAAAAAAAAAAAAAAAAAAAAAAGCAGATATTAATATAAACTGAACACTTACCAACAATATAAAAAATGGTGCCTAATGTTGAGCTGAAGAAGAAAAGAGGCACAGCAGCACAAGCAAGCCCTGTTTGGAGCTGACGTGGGTTGTATCTAGTTGTACCGACAATGATGCCTTCCGGGGAGACCTTGGAGATGAAGTGCATACCTCCGAGTGTAAATCCTACACTAAACATGAGCATAGAATTGCTGACACTGAAAGGCCAGGAAACAGCAAGATCAGTAATGATACCCCGTTATAGACTTTTGTGTTTTGATTCCGAGGACGGAATATGAAGAACGGTGGTTACTTACAGATTATAGGCTGTAATGCCTAGGAACACAACAGTGTAGTTGCCTTGGAAGTAAGGAAGGTTATGGTTGAGTCGAGTGATCACCGCTATCGAAACGAAGCATGGATAGTTAGTTGAAAAGATATTCAGGATCGGTCAATGAATGACAAATGCGTCAATATTAATCAATCATATAAAAAAAAAAACGTCAGGTAAAACGTACTACCGACACCATCAGGTTTTGACATGCGACTAGTATTGAAAAATTCCGAGAAAGGTCTCAGAGAGGAGAGTCGCTCCTCACGAAACTTTTTGATGTATCCAAGCCCTAAAGCTGTGAACGGTGACTGATCGGGTGGTGGCAAAGGCAATGACTCTGGGTTAAAGGTCAATCCAGAGAGTGGCACTGACGCATTTGTGGGCAAGGGAGTGTAGGCAGGAGCGGGCATTGTCTGTTCGGTAAATGAAAAGTTGATGAACAAATGAGTCCCACAAGAAGGAAGAATAAAAGAGAACGATGCCAAGCAATCAACACAATGGGATGGAAAGTAACAAAATGCCGAATGTGGATTGTGCATCTTTTCTCTTTTTTTCTTTTTTATCCGTTTTTCACTTTATCTTTCTCTCATTCTCCCTCTTTTTCTCTCTTTGTGGAGAGGCAGAGGACTGAGGACGGAGATTGGACCTGTTTGGCTGTGGGATATCCATGCCTGGATGTTTTACACCGGCTGGACCCTGGTTTTCTTTATTGTGGCGTTGTTTACGTTTTTTGTGTTATTGTGCCAATCAGGAGATCAAGCGTCCAATCAATCAGTCAGGTCAGTCTGCGCTCTGTAGAGGGGGACATCATTTTCAAGTCAAAAACTTGCATGTCACATCAGATGTAATAGAAGCAGTCAGTCGTCTCGAAAAATATTCTCCCGCGCGTTTTTTGATATTGCATGTCATTGTCATTCTTGATTCTCCATCAAGCTTGTCCTTCATCCATCTCTTTTCTTTCTTCTTCTCTGTCTTGATTGATTTTCTTCTTTTATTAATCATTCTTACGCTTGTTCCTCTTCCCTTCCTCTACCTTCTCCTTCCTCTCTCTTACACACATACTTTTTTTTTTATTTTTTTTATTTTTTCCTCCATCTCTCCTTACTTCTCTTCATATCTCCTTTCTCATCTCTCCATCCCATCTTTTGTTCCTTTCACTAGACCTTGTCACTTTTTGTTTAATTTAGATTTCTTGATCCTCTTTTTTTTTTTTTTTTTTTTTTTTTTTTCTCTTCATCTCTCTTATCCCTGGTCTCATCCATCGAAACAAGGTAACATAGTAAACAGCAACTCACCTCATTTCTCCATCACATGCTTTATTTTTAAATACCTTTTTTAACCTTTTTACCTTTTATTGTTAAAGAACATATTTCCTCACTTGATTATAAAGTCAATCACTTCATACGCGTAATTGTGCCTTCACATCATTCTCTTTTTTTTCCTCCATTCTCTCTTTTTCATATGCTATATTCCAAACCATAGTTATTCTGACTCACATCCTCGTTTCTATTTGGTCCTGTGCGCTTTTTTTTTTTTTTTTGCTTATATCCTTCTGTGCCTCTATGCTAGTGAAAACCAACGCGCGCCATCACTGACCTGTTCATCGCTGTGGCATCCCATTTTCGCAGCCTGAACCTATGAATCCACCATGAGCTTGCTTGATTCGGCCCAATCACTCCCGTCGAACAACAGCAGCAGCACCATTACTGATAGTACTAATCCCGCTCATAACGATTCCACAGACTCTACAACTTCAGCTGATCAAGACACCGCGTCGGGCTCACATCAGACCCCGATCCCATCAGTTACATCACCCAGTGTATCTGCACCAGCACCCGCCTCAGCATCCCTTTTAACTGAATCCCATGTAACTAGCAGTATATCAAGCAGCCCTGGCCTGTTGATTAATAGCTCGGCATCAACCTCCTCCACCATTGTCAGCAGTGCTGTTGATGCAGCTTTGAGTTCTATTAGACCCACCATCGCATCTCTCGAAGACTCATCTGCCAGCTTACGAACCTTTCGTGTCCTTTATGATCCCTTCTTGGACGCCAGCAAGTCCAAAAATACAACTGTGCTTTGTCGCTACCAAGATGATCTTACAGAAGAGGTATGGCGCGCTTGCCTTCAAGATGCAACAAACTCGGGTTAATATCCCCTGAATAACCGCCGATCAATTCTGATAGTATCTACAGGGCAAAAAGAAAAAAAAAAATGCAGACATCGAACTAATATATAATACCTTTTGATGAATCGGGACTATGTAGGACAAAAAGGATCCACAGGACCCACGCCGGACTGCAGCGAATTATAGCTATCTCATTTCCAAGACGAGACGAGCCTTCAAAGGCACATTGGCACCTGTTCGACTTGAGGTACAGTTGATTCGCTATAATTTATAGAAATAACTGCTGTTGTAGTTGTGGCAAAACGGATGCTTCAGTTTATTGTGGTTAATCTCTCGCTCTTTTCTCCTCGGCAATGTAAATTATCACTAGCGCGATAGTAATTCAGTAGTTCATCATGGAGTTTTGGTCTCTCATCTTTCCTTCTCAACCACTACATTGGACCTGGAAATTTTATTTGCAGGATGTGGAGATATTTTGGACATTCTTATTGAACGGCATCCTGTCACTGGTGTTGGCCTTGGGTTTGGACGCGTTGTTTTCGCGGGACCAGAGGCGGAGGCAGCTGTGAAAAAAGCTGTAGAGACACTACATGGCAAACAGATGGATAGAGGGCCGCTAAAGGTTATTTCGGATGGTAGTGGCTCAAAGTTTCGCAAGGCAAAGGCCAATGTAGCAGCCAGGATTGAAGCAGCCAAGGCTAAAGCAGCTCTCGCAGCAGAGTCTAGTCATGATCGTGACATTTACACCAACGACGATGATATGGAGATTGATGATGCATCTACACCACCTCCTAGTAATATGCTTTCACCAAGTTCTAGCCTTCCTTCCGCTTCTAGCTCTACAGGATCCCTACCTGTATCCTCTTCTACTACTAGTAATGCTCCAACTCCAACCACCACCATAGCCCTTCCACTCACACCCTCCACTACCCCATCGTCCAAAGCAAATCAACAGCAGGCATCAGGTACGACGCCGAAACGTGTTCCAATACCTCTTCCACCAAATCCCCGAACACGCGTTATTCCTTTGCCACCCAAGCCTGTCCCTAAAGAGGATGGTGAAATTGAGGATGGCTCTAACAGGACAAAGACCACTCTTTCTAACAGCACTAACAGTACGCCAAGAGTACCATTACCCACACCTCGACGGGACTGGGAAAAAACGTTGGATCTAGGACACTCATTATCTTTGGAAAATTATAGGGTCCCGCCAAAATCCCGGGAGATGGACCCATATCGTGCATCTCCAGTTCCACCGCTTCTAATGTCTCCAGGAGCTATCGGTCGACCAGAGCGGATGAAGCAAGGAGGTATTGTCCCAGGGTTTCATCCCAGAGAAGACTTTTACGATCGCCGAGGAAGCTATTTTGACGATATGCAGTTCCCGCCAGATCGATATGAGCGCTACCCAGGTCGCAGACGCCCGAGTCGTAGTCGGAGCCGGAGCTGGTCGAGAAGCAGGAGTAGAGAGCGCAGCTCTAGTCCTGCTTGGGGATTGGAGGCAAAACTACATGGCTTGGGCATGAGGCGTGGTCGAGGAATTCATGCAGAAAAGCGTGTGCCTGCAGCTGAAAATGACTACTCTGGGTGGCAAAAGGATTTAGCATGTCTAATCATCAGTCGCGACTGTCTCCCTTTTCATCGTATCACGGTGGAAAATATGAAGCAAGAGTTCGATAAGTTTGGCCCCGAGAGAGTAAGTAGGAGGCAAAAGATTATCTACATTGAATTTGAGAAAAATTGAGGATGCCAATATTTTAACTTTGTTCCTATTTAATTTTACTATTAACAGATCGAGCGACATGGAGAGAACTGGTACATTCGTTTTGTTTCGCTTGAACAGGCTAGAAAATGCCACGTTGTTCTCAATGAAAAACCTCTCTTAGGACAACGTATCACTATCACACTTCATGTGCCTGGCGATGACAACTTGCCACCAGAGCTTCTTCCTCGCAAGGTAAATGCCAGGGAACCAGGTCATCGTCGTCTCTCTGACACAGGACGCAAACCTAATCTTGGCGGCGGTGTCTCTCGCGTGAAGGCTCCCACCAAGGAAGAGTCGCTGGTACGATGGGCATCCGATATGATTATGAAGGAACTTTTTCAGGTGTTTTTAAAAGATCTGGGTAGTCGTGTCATTGGGCCTACTATTTATGATTTCCTTAACCCAGCAATTCGCAAAGCGAAGGAACTTGAACGCGCTCATACTCAGGAACAGGATAAGGATTTAGATAGTTTTAAAGGTCCAGAAGGGTCGCAGTTGCAGCAGGATGCATCTGTAGGAATGGATGAGCCTGCAAGCGGAAAGCATATATCCTTAAAACCCTCAGAGCAAGGATCATCACGTTTATCTTTGGATGCCCCTCGCCATGATCCAAAGTTATCCATCAAGGACGCTCACCAACTCGCCCATCCAGAAGTGCTTCCTAAACTGCCAAGCTTCAAAAAGAGAACACAAACAGATCCCAACGCTGGGCATAAGCCTCGAATGGAGACAGATGCTAAACGCTCCAAGAAAAAGAAGCGATCTAAAGACATTACAGGAAGACGATCACGATCTCAAAACCGATCCCATTCTCGCTCCCGTTCATCTCGCTCTCGTTCTCGTTCTGGATCTCGAATTCGTTACCGATCACGGTCTCGCTCCATATCACGATCTCCTACGCCATTGAGATCGCGCCGTAACTACAAAACACATGGTCGCTCTAGGTCTAGTTCTCGATCAAATTCCAGGAGTCGCTCTCGTGGCCGTCCTTCAACTAGATATGTAGATTCAGAATCTGAGACAGAGAGACATAAGTCTGGAAACAAGAAATTTGAACGATCGCGTCATTACTCTAGCGGGGCCCGTAGCGCATCCAGCCAGGACGAAGACCGAGGACCTATGAACAGTAGGCGACTGCAAAAGAAGGGTGGCAAAAGCTCCAGGCATCTTTCCAAGAAGGGTAACCAAATGGGCAACAAAAAGCAACCAAGTCTTCGGGATTATCTCAGTAGCAGCGATGATGGTAGGCGTGCGGATGATTTTTTGACAGAGTTTCATCAGCGTCAACCACAGGGCGAAAGCAGTGATGACTACATGGACGAAGATGTGAAATTTATAGTGGATGATGAGGAGGAGCTGGAGAGGATGGATGACGACGATGAAATTGAAGGTAATGGAACAGAGAATGACGAAGTTATTGCCCTGAAAGGTAGTAGAGGCGGAGGGCTGGAAGACGACGAACGGCCCAGCAAAGCCTCGCACAAGCGTAAACGAGCACATGACAGAACGTCCAGTCATGAAACAGAGACAAAGAAAAAAGCAGACTCTCTTGCTTTACCAGACATTGACTCTGGCTCAGATTATGAAGCAGGAGCTGGTAGGAACCGCAAGGTCAAGAAAACTAAGAAGCAAAGTGGTGCTGCTTCGGCCAAAAAGTCTCTGGTAGACAAAGCAAAGAAGCAACAGAGACTGGAAGAGAGCCGATCAGATGTGGAGTTGCAAGATGTGGTCATGGAGGCAGTCGCATCACCCGCAACATCAGGACGTCAGGACATGGTATTACGTCGAGATGACACGCCTGAATATTCAGACTCATACTCTGTCACTGGCTCCGAATCAGAATCAGACACCGATTCGGACTCTTCTTATTTTGATCTTTACGAGCCATATGAGTCTGGCAAGACTAGCAATGGCTTGGTCATGGGTTACAAGGATGCATTGCCACTAGACTTTAGTAATGGCGATGAGGAGGATTTTATGTTTATGAAGGCGGCACTAGAGATAGAGCGTAAGAGAGCTGAAGAAGAAGAGTCAGGTCGCCATGGACATGGAGGGCAGGACCCTAAAGATCGAACTCACCAGCTAAGAGAGCTTGAAGAAGTCCTGGCTGCTCAGGAAAACTCTGTACGGGATTCGGAGCCATCAGCCCATCGAACAGGATCAGCGCGTACAGAAGGCTTTTACAAGATTTCAGAGATGGCCAAAGCGATTTACTTACCACACCGCAATACTGCACAGGTGAACACGGCGTCAGCTAGAATATCATCTCGTATGAACCGAGTCAACAACCGTCGCATGTTAGTAGGCATGGCGACGGATTCTGATATTATGAAGTTCAATCAACTAAAAGTGCGCAAGAAGCAACTTCGATTTGCAAAATCACCGATTCATGATTGGGGGCTGTTTGCGATGGAGAAGGTGGACGCAAACGACATGGTCATTGAATATATTGGTGAAGTAATTCGTCAAAAGGTTGCAGATCACCGGGAGAAGCGATATGAACGAATGGGTATTGGATCGAGTTATTTGTTTCGTGTTGATGATGACACTGTAATTGATGCGACTAAGATGGGTAACATTGCCCGTTTCATAAACCATTGCTGCACAGTAAGCTTTTTTTTTTTTTTTTTTTTTTTTTTTTTAATAGCCTTTTTTAATTTATTTATTTATTTATTTTTTTTTTTTTTAGTCTTCTGGTGACATGTACTAATTTCTTTTTTTATTTTTATTTTTTTTTTATAGCCTAACTGTAACGCCAAGATTATTACTGTGGATGGACAGAAAAAGATTGTGATTTATGCCAAGCGTGATATCGAGGAAGGCGAGGAAATCACTTACGATTATAAATTCCCAATCGAAGCTGACAAGATTCCGTGCTTGTGTGGTTCGCGTGGATGCAGGGGCACTTTGAATTAGAGAAAATCAGCTCTAATCCTTCCCTCAAAAAAAAAAAAAAAAAAAAAAAGTTTGCCCGTAGGGAGTAATGAACAAATGTATCGATTTAATGTCCAGCCATATTAATAATAAAAATAGCTTCATGTCATTGTTGTACAGGGATTTATTCTAATGCCTCATTAAGTTGAGAAACCAAAGATTCTAAGGTTTCCAATCATGGTTGAGTTTCCATTCCTCATCTCTTGTTCATCACCAGCATAAGCAAGGAGGTATTTACTTGGATGCCAGGCTACTGTATTCATGGCTGCAAAACAAGTGACAGTATGTACAGATTCACCCGTCTCTACATGTGACTGGAACAAGTATAATAAAAAATTGATATCAATTTTATAGAGCTTGGTATTCGTACAGTCAAAAAAAACATTTATAAATGACTTACAATATCAATCGCAAAATCTTCAGAGGCAGATGCGATGAACTCGCCATCAAAGCTAAAACTTATTGTACGGATAGGCCAGCTACAGGTTATAAAAAAAAAAAATTAATATAGTATATTGCTATAATAATCCATCATTCCAGTGGATTTATATTATTTTACTTACTGTAACTGCCCAAATGTTCGTACGCAAATGTAATCTTCAAGGTCCCAAAGGTTGACCAAAGCATCTGCGCTCCCTGTGGCGAGATATCGACCACGGGGATCAAATTCTAGACAATAGCAGTTAGCGGTATGAGCCTCTAATGCATAGACCTCTTCCATGGCTGGGTAACTGAAGACTTTGATAGATCCTTGCCCAGTGGTTAATAAGAATAGATCGCCTGCAGGGTTCCAACTGATCTCGTTGACTTCGACTCTGAAGGGGACTTCCTTCTGAACTTTGAACGTGCGTGTATCAATAAAAGAGATGAGGTCCTCTTTGTTTCCTACTGCAATGCTTTGACCGTCCGGTGACCAGCTAATGTTGATATTTTGACCGGTTGTATCGATTTTATGAATGCTTTTTGCAGCTAATTAAGAAAAAAAAAGTGTATAAATAAAGTTGATGAATAAACATATTAGAAAGAGTAGACGAAAGATTGGTGCTCTCGAGTATTGTTGTTATATTGCTTTTGAATTGGACGAAATAAAGAAAAAGTAAAAATAAATAAGTAATGATAATAATAATGAAAAGTTTCCCTCGTCTTCATTTTTCCTTACATCTTGCGTCCCAGATGCGGACAGTTTTATCACAGCTGGCAGTAGCGAGATGATCCGGATGTGTGGGATCCCACCGCAATTGATCTACACTGTCAGTATGTCCACGTAGTTCTTGTGAGCTCCTAGGATCAGCCTAAGCCATATAAAAAAAAAAAAAAAAAAAAAAAAATAACCCATGCAACTAAGATGAGTCGTCGCTTCATATATATATAGGCCCTTGCTATTCTTCAGCCAACAAATAAGCAAACAAACAATTAAAAAAATCCTTACAGTCCTCTCCGGTGCCCAGACACGCGCAGTTTTATCAACAGATCCAGACGCCAATTTCCTGCCATCACAGTTCCATCCTACTGTATGAACATTAGCCTTATGGGCCCGATATTCGCGTGATTTTTTCTGAGGAAAGCTTGCAATTGTCTATCAAACAAGAAAAAAAAAAAAAAAAAAAAAAAAAATCACAATTGTAAGTCCAAAGTCACTAATCGTTTAGGAATACATCCATGTATAAGATGTAGAAATGGTGAAATGTCAATCCTGATGTATCTTCTTTAAAGTCTTTTTCTCCTGGTTGACTGACCTGCTTCACTTGTTGTGTCTGTTGGTATGGCATGTCTGGAATGTGTTGTGAGTTGTGAGTGAAAAAATTAAAAAAAAAAAAATGGCAGTTCTATTATTTAGGATATTTGATTAGTGGCTGTACCCAAAGTCACGTGGTAACCCCTGCTTTGGTACCGCCATGAAGAGATCGAAACGTACATATTATAACAAGAGTTTGTCTCCTTACGCCTCTTCCAGCTCATTGGGGCCTGGATATAAAAGATATAGCCAGTTTCTCTTGTGGTATACTACTCCAGTTCTCAACAGGAGCAGCTGTGAGGCTCGGGGGAGGACTCTTGGCTGTATCACAGCAGTGCAGATATGATTATGCTCAATCTTAACTCAATTAAGCTATTAGTTAAGAATATTACTGTTGAGCTGCCAGTAAAAAATACATTTCACGTAATGCTGGTTATGAATATGTACAAGCATTGTTTTTTATTCTTGAGTAACCTGGTCTCAGTTCACATGTCTTATAGCAAACATGATTGTCCATTTGCGAAGTAGGATTCCTTGATATGGGATAGGACGAATATATGGACAATCCCCTTCTATGAGAGATTATCTATCCATCGCTATCATCATATTCTTCACAAAATCGCATTCGCGTGCATTCAAACACGCCGATGCCTTGGAGGGAGTCACAAGAAAGGAAGTGTCCGCGCACTAACGTTGACAAGTAAATTGGCCTTGTCTTGCACAATATCTACCGAAATGGTCGTGCCTCACCAATATCAAAAAAAAAAAAAAAAAAAAAAAAAAAAACAATTTTGAATGGATATCATATTTGAATGAAATTGGACTAACTTTCCTAAAAGAATAAAAAAAAATAATAATAATAAAAAAAAAATAATAGTAATAAAAAAACAAATGAAGTTTATCACTCTTGTCGCTGCTCTCCCCGTCTCTGCTGCTGCTATCCTCGTCCATGCCAAGGATACTATCGCTCTTCAGGAGGAGCAGATCCAACCTCAGAACCCCGTTGGCGAGCCTGCTCCTACGTATTTTATTAATTTTACATGTCTCTTTTGCCACATATGCATCATGAACTGGTAAATCTGATATCACACGTGTCTTTTTTTTTATTTTTATGATTAATGTTAATGGAGAAAAAAAAAAAAAAAAAAAAAAAAAAAAAAAGGCCTTGGAAAGCAATCGTTTTCTAAGCAAAAAAGCAACACCGAGCAACATTAACTTTAAAGAAAAAAAAAATAAGGTCCGCAAGCTAAGAATATATGCGCCACGTTCCAAAAGGAACAAGTAAAGATAAAGGTCATTATGCCATAAAACCGTAAACCATCTAGACTCATCCGCTGGCTGGTGACGAGTCTACTCTTTCATTCATTTATTCATTTTCTTTGTTTTTAAAAAAGCCCTGACAGTTTCCCTTTATTATTTTCCTTTTAAAGAAAAAGAAGAAAAAATCATGCAAGAGATGAAGAAATGAGGAAAAGGAGAATGGGGAGATATATGGTAGGGACTGTCTGAACAGAAACAAAGCCCTTTCCTCCTTATCCCCAAGAAGAGAGAAGAAGACTAAAATAAAATAAAAAATTAGAGTGAAACATTTTAGAACTTGGCAAAGTTCTTGGCACCCTTGACAATCTTCTTCTGAACCTTGAGGACGTTGAAGCGGACAGTCTTGGACAAGGGACGGCACTGACCAACAGTGACAGAGTCACCCTGCTGGACACCAATGAAGCAGGGGGAGATGTGGGCAGCCAAGTTCTAGATTAACCCCATAGTGTTGTTAAAAAAAAAATAAAAAAATAAAAAGAATGTCCAGCGGACTAAATTAGTTTGTTTCTCCTATAGAATTGTTGCATTCCAGTCCTTTTTTGCTTTTTTTTTTTTTTTTTTTTTTTTTTTTTACCTTGTGACGCTTCTCGTAACGGTTGTACTTGGAGATAAAGTGGAGGTACTCACGACGGATGATGATGGTGCGCTTCATCTTGGTTGAGATGATCTCACCAGTAAGAATACGACCACGGATCGAGACATCACCAGTGAAAGGGCACTTCTTATCGATGTAGTGGCCCTCAATAGCCTCCTTAGGGGTCTTGAAGCCAAGACCGACATCCTTGTACCAGCGGCTGCTCTTGCCAGCCTTCTTGCCAATTACCTTGGCATTTTGGAAGATACCCTGCTGCTTCTGGAAAGCCTTTTCGATCTGTTAAGTTTTTTTTTTTTTTTTTTTTTTTTTTTTTTTTAAATAAAAAACGACCGTTGAAATATAACAATGGTTAGCTTTTTTTTTTTTTTTTTTTTTTTTTTTTTTTTTTCCTTTTCCCCCTCTGAGAATTATCATAGAATGTGAAAAGGATCCTGTAATCATAGTAATCAATGTTCCAGCCTATGTCAAAAAGCCAATTGGTATTAATAAAGATGAAGAGTGTTCCTGTCCCAAAGTCTTCAGAGACTAAGATCTATTATAATATCAAATTATTTGTAATATCCTCTCTTTGCTTTTGCTTTTTCTTTTTTTTTGTGATGGTGTATCTTGCGAAATATTTTTTCCTAGCGTTCCAAACGTTCTCAACAAACACCTCAATAGTCGTGTTTCCGTTTTATTTGTCGCTAACGTTGTTGTTGTTGTTGTTGTTGTTGATACTATTCCTTAGAAATATATATAAGCCTTTGATCGATCACTTTTTAACAAGTTGATAACCATAGTAATAAAAAAAAACTCCTTAGTATAAGAGCCACCATGATCCTGAGTTGAAGGATCAAAAACAAAAGACATCCATAGAAATGTAGGATCATAGTTTCTGCATGAGATTTAAAAATGTAATCCCGTTTCCCGAAATGCAGTTGAATGGGGTTTGCTTGGTGGATCCAAGATTGGATGGTTTTTTTTTTTCTCTTTTTTTTTTTTCTTTTCAAAATTGATTCCCTGATGTGAAATATAAAAAAAGGCTTGCTCCTGATCATCATGACAGCTCCTTTTTTTTTTTTAGTTCTTTCAAGCATAGGCATAAAAGTGCACGGGATCATACACCCCCCCCAGACAGACGCACCTGCTCAGACATGATGGGAAATTGGTTAAAAAGGATTTTCAACACAGTGCAGTCTAGACTTGTTATTATGAGCCGATTTCGCACGTGTACCTAGATACCTGCTTACGTCATATATATATGTGACGTAATTTTAGCGACTTTTGAGCTACATCTCATAATGAGGATACGCGTACTTGACATGCAAAAAACTTCAACTAAATGAAGATTTCACATTATTTGCCTTTTTACCTTACTCATTCAACTTGCCATTAACAAGCTCATTCACAGCTTTATTAGTAAACGAAAAAAAAAAAAAAAAAAAAAGGAAAAGAGAACAGGAGAAAAAAAATATAAAGCACAATGGCATCGACATCTGTATCCCAAACAAACCCAGACGACCCCAGAACGACTGCCCTCAACAACTACCGCAAGAAGCTGCTGGAGCATCGTGAAATGGAGGCCAAGCTTAAAGATTGTATGTTTTTACTGATACTCCCTGTTGTGGCCACCCAAGCGACTGCAAGGCATTGAGCTACAAGGCTCTTTATTATGTTCTTTAAATGAAAAAAGCTGTTATGGATACAAAGGGAAGAATGATGAGAGATAGCAGATCAATGGAAACTAATACTTTTGTCTCTTCATTATCATCCTAATAACATTCCCATATCCACATAAAAGTGCGCTTGGGTCTCAGGGATTTAGAACGTGCTTTTGACAAGTCAGAGGACGATATCAAGGCACTTCAGAGTGTGGGCCAAATTATCGGATCAGTTTTGAAGCAGCTGGATGAGGATCGGTGTAAGTAATAAGCTTGCGTTGAGTTTGCCTTTTTTTCCCTCTTTCTTTTTTTATATATACTTTTATTATTATTATTATTATTATTATTATTCTTGTTTATAATCATTTCCATGGATGAAAAGAGCATCTTCATGTAAAAAGAATGTTGTATGCAGAAGCTTTATCTTTCAATCAATATGAGTAAAAAAAAAAAAAAAGGTCTCTTGATATGATTATTGACTTTTTTTTTTTTTTTGCTCATAACCTGCCTACTAGTTATCATCAAAGCTGCGAGTGGACCTCGTTATGTGGTTGGATGTAGAAATAAGTTGGATAAGTCAAAGTTGAAATTGGGAACCCGTGTTGCGCTAGATATGACTACGTTCACGATCATGAGGATGCTTCCACGAGAGGTTGACCCTATGGTCTACAGCATGGGTATGGAAGATCCTGGATCCATCAGTTTTGCAGGTATCGGAGGTCTTAGTGAGCAGATCAGAGAACTTCGTGAGGTGAGTCTTTTTTTTTCCTCATAAAAAAAAAAAAGCTTTCATTCAAATTATTTTGCTCATTGATGTTTCGCTCTACGCGTTTGATGAAACAAATGGCTAGGTTATTGAGCTTCCATTGATGAACCCTGAGCTGTTTGTACGTGTGGGAATCAAGCCTCCTAAGGGAGTGTTATTGTACGGACCTCCGGGAACTGGTAAGACTTTGCTGGCCCGTGCTGTCGCAAGTACTCTGGAAACCAACTTTTTGAAGGTTGTCTCATCTGCCATTGTTGACAAGTATATCGGAGAGAGTGCTAGGGTTGTCAGAGAAATGTTTGGTAAGGACGAGGAAACTTATTGCATTCGAACGAAACGTGTGAAGCAAGAAGCCCAGCTTTCGTTTCCAATAGCCTTCATTTTAGATCTAACATGTTTGTTTGTGCTTTGATGTTCATTGTACATATTATTATTATTATTGTTATTATTATTTTTAAAATTTGATCTTTTTTAGCATATGCCAGGGAACACGAGCCATGCATTATCTTCATGGACGAAATTGATGCGATTGGAGGAAGGCGTTTTTCAGAAGGAAGTTCCTCGGATCGTGAGATTCAACGTACGCTGATGGAGTTGTTGAACCAAATGGATGGGTTTGATCATTTGGGACAAACAAAGCTGATCATGGCCACAAACCGTCCTGATACATTGGATCCTGCGCTGTTGAGACCTGGACGTTTGGATCGTAAGATTGAGATTCCATTGCCTAATGAGCAGGGAAGAATGGAGATTTTGAAGATTCACGCACTTGGTATTACGAAGCAAGGTGAAATTGGTAAGTTTTTTTTTTTTTTTTTTTTTTTTTGTTTAAATACCTTCTCTACGCCGTTTGTTCTGACGGGATTATTTCTTTCAAAAAAATTTTTTTTTTTAAAAAAAAAAAAAAAAAAAAAAAAAAAAAAGATTACGAAGCAGTGGTTAAACTGTCAGACGGCTTCAATGGCGCAGATATCCGCAACATTTGCACAGAGGCAGGCATGTTTGCGATTCGTGAGGAACGAGACTATGTTGTCCAGGAAGATTTTATGAAGGCTGTTCGTAAGGTAGCGGATGCTAAGAAGCTTGAGGGCAAGTTGGATTATGAAAAGATCTAGGCTCTTTAATCATTTAAATAGAACACTTGATGGAAAGCTGCAAAAAGAAAAAAAAAAAAAAAAAAAGAGAATAAAAAATAAAAAAAAAGTACACGCATGTCTGTCCATGGATTTGTAACAGAATTTTTTTTTTTTTTTTTTTTTTTTTTTTTTTTGTTTCATGTGAATGTATCATCTGTATCGTGTGATAACTCTTGCATTCAAAAAAAAAAAAAAAAAAAAAAAAGTATAATAACACTCCCTGTCAGTCCAAGAGCATCTTCATGCGCGGTTTTTTTTTTTTTTTTTTTTTCCCTCTTAGTGTCTGGAGCAGAAGCCCAGGGTCTTTTTAATCATTTTGAGTTGGAATCGGAGATCTGTATGAAGGTACGAAAGTTTGCTTGCTTATCTCATCCCATTCTGTCCAGAGACACAAACATGTTGAAGAGCCTATTGACAATTGATATTTCCATCTTTTTCAACATTAAAATTTTATGTGCCAAAAAAAAAAAAAAAAAAAGGAGAAAGGACAAGTCTCTGTTGCACAATCTATAATCACTTTTCTTTAAAAAAAAAAAAAAAAAGATCCTTATCACGGAGGCATGTGCGGTTGGAATGAAGACGAGGAAGGACCTGAGCTAAAGGGAAGGAGTGATTTCAGTGATTATATTTAAACAGAGAACGAAAGCATTTTTTAACGGCAGTGCAAAAAAAAGAAAAAAGAAAAAAAAAAAGGGTCTTCCTCTACAGCCGAGACGTGATGCGCATGAATCACAAATGAGCACACGCACACATGGCGCACATCACACACACACGTAGCACACATCTAGCACACATCTAGCGCACATTGCGCGGTGGTTGTTCCTTTTCGGGACAATCTAGAGATTGAAAGGATTGAAAGATGAGCGTACATTTATTTTCTTCGTGTTCACTGTTTTAGTATTCATGTGTATGTGTATGTGTATGTGTATACTATATATTATATATATGCAATTTGCTTGGTGGTTAATGTTTGACAAATCTATAATTATTATTATAAATGTATATATATATATTATACAAAGTTCATGTGTGCAGTGCGAGATAGAAGCTACAAGTTTATATACATGTTTACTCCTGGTGAGGTGTGTGGATGTGGGTAGAAGTGTGGGAATGAATGAAAATATAGAAACGTCAATTGACTCTAAGCGATATTAAATAATGAAAGACAAGGTCTCACATGAACATTCCAATTATGCTTAATCAATAATCAACTAATCATCTTTTGGTAGAATGAATAGAGTAGAGTAACAGGAACGAACACTGATCACTTTTTTTTTTTTTTTTTTTTTTTTTTGGGACTAAAACAAAAACGACAACGATGATGACAATTGGCACAGATGTCCCCCCATTGTTCATGAATGATTGTGATTGTGGTGCTTTTTTTTTTTTTTTTCTTTATTATTATTTAAAAATAGCAGCGCCGATTGAGGTTGCTTGAAAGCCATGAAACCCATCAAGCGTGTGTTAAATCATCTCTTCTTGTTTGTTACTTTTGGTCTGTTTGGGTTTTCAGCCAGACCTCAATACGCAATGCAAAGAAAAAGTCAACAATTACGCCCATTTTTCTTTTTTTTTTTTTCTTTCCATCTCTTTCCTGTTTCCTAACACTTCTCTATTTATTCTTTTACAATTACAGATTCACTCTCTCAATTCTTTCTCCTTCAACCCACTACCCCCCCCCCCCCCACCTCCTCTCCACATACATTTCACTCATTCGTTTTGAATCTACCTCACCTCTTCCAATCATTCTTATTATTTGATTCGTCTCTTCTCCTTTCACACGCGTGCGGCACTCCTCTCTCTGCCTTTCCTTCTGGGCTAAATCTGTATGTCCACTCTCTCACTCTTCAACAATCCTTTCATCCTTGACCGATTATCTTTTGCTCTTCAAACTCGCGTACTCATCACTTGCACACTTTTTGAAACCACAACTTCTCACTCTTTACAATTACCATTTTTTTTTTTTTTTCATTGGATCGCATTGCCTTTTTGCACACTTCTCACTTCCGGCTGTGTATTATTCTTTAGACAGTGGCTTTTTTTTTTTTTTTTTTTTTTTTTTTTTTTTCTTTTGAAGGGCATTGTTGTCCCTGTCTTATGTCACCATTGATGCCATCGTACAACAATCACACTACAACTAAACACATGGAGACAGACAATATCCAATCGTATCAAAAAGAAAGAGAGAGAAGGAAATGATGTATTATGTGTATGCTCTCAAATGTTTGTCGTATCGTCATTGATCCTCCTCGGATAACCTAGAATAACTAAACACCACACCTACAGCAAACACACCAGAGCTCATTACGTGCTCGGACCATCCTATGCATCAATTCCCGAATATGTGGCACAGTGGATGCGTTTGGAATATATTTTATTTGGTCGATTGATGTTGTTTGGATGAGAACAGATTGTCAAGCAATTCACATTGCAAGTGTATGAATGTGTGTGTGTGTGTGTGTGTGTGTGTGTGAATGAATGAATGTGTGTGTGTGTGTGTGTATGTATTAAATATACGAGTATATATATATATATATATATATAAACATACATGGGGTAAAGTAAAGAGGGTGAGAAAGAGTGTGTGATGATGGTTCCAATCTCATACCAAAATTATCTGTTCCACGATGGTTTTTCTATTATCACTATTGCTTTTATTATTTGGATGTGTTTCATGTTCTGCAAGGATAAGGAACTGCTCAGTCCCCCCCTCTGCACCCGCAACCATCCAAACAGATATCCCTCCCCGCGTCATCCTCTCTCTCTCTTTCTCCTTTTCCTTTCTTTTCTCTTTTTCTTTTTTTTTCTTTTTCCTCTACGCTGTAGCCTCACATTTCCTCCCATCTTCCCCCTCTTTCACCCAGCCTCACTCTCACATCATTCTTCCTTTCCTACTTTTCACTTTTTCTTTTCATTTACCTGTCCCTTTTCTCAAATCTCCTGTATCTCCTCATCTTTTCCAATAGCCAATCTGATTCTAATTATCCTTCTATTCCTTTGATCTTTTTGTTTGTTTACATCAACCAGCAAAACAGGCACCAGTTGCATTTTGATTCCAGTACGACTACTTTCCACACTTTAGTCTTTTTTACCCTATTCGTCTCGACCTCGACTCGACCTTGACTCGACCCTGCGTTCGATCAATCAGCATTGGTTAACCTCAAGAATAAGCACGCCTTTTCAGGATTTTAAACGACAGATCTATACACAGTCATAAACATATAAATACATACAGATAAAGACAAAGAACTGATTAATGGCGACAAACAACAGTTTTGCGTCGTTTCGTCTGCGACAAACAAGATCCTCTTGGGCTATCGCCTTCTTCTCAGTTGTCCTTCTTCTATCTGTTGCAATCGGGAGAGCCGAGGCTGTAGATTCTTGTCCAAACTGCGGGAATGCAGACGCTATTCTCAAACCATGTAATACTGAATTGAAAATGGAAACCTGGCCAGGGGTCCTTGTTTACCAGTAAGTGATTGTTTTTTTTTTATTTATTTTTTATTTTTTATTTTTTTATTTTGCTGTTCTAATAACAGTCGAAAAAGACATACTTTGATAAAAGTCAATTAACATGCTTGCTTGTTTTTGTTCATTTTTCTATGTTATAAGGCCTACTTTGGAACAGGCTCCTTGTGCATGTAACCAAAACTATTATGATCAGGTACGCCTTTTTTTTTTTTTTTTTTTTTTCTTTTTCTTACTCGACTGTTGTCTCTACAGTCATTTAACTTTTGCTTTTTTTTTTTTTTTTTTTTTTTGTTATTATGGTTAAGCTAACTTGTTATTATTCGCGGTTCAATCCATTAGATGGTTGGTTGTTTAAAGTGTCAATCGTCTGAATCTGCTCATTACAGTGTCAAAGATCAGAAAGGATATGAGCTTGTCTGTCTTTCGTTTGGTCAAAAATGGCAGGAAATTTACTTTCCTTCCTCCTCAACAACGGCGGCTGCCCCAACGACTACTACAACCGCGACTACAGCCACCATCGGCAGTGGCGGCAATGGAGGCGCAACTATCCCAACATCAATCGACAGTAACCCTACGGCGGGTGACAAGATCTCAAGTGGTCATGTGAATAGTAATTTGTCATCTGGGGCCGTTGCAGGAATTGTTGTGTCAATAATTGCACTGATCGTGGCCTTGTCTGTGGCGGGTTATGTATGGAGGCGTAGAAGAAGAGACCGAGCGCACGAGGCAGGAGACCTGGATGAATTCAAGTACAGGGATACACAATCAGATACATATATGGAAGCTGCTTTGCCACAATACACCGGCATGATCCAACCGGCGTTGCCACCAATCTCGAAAGTCTCGTAAGTTTTTTTTTTTTTTTTTTTTTTTTTTGTATATATTATACAAGATTATGGGCATTCGCCGTCTAACTCTCTCGCCTTCCTTATTATACAATTGGTTTTTTAGGAATTTACGTGTCATGAACCCAGACAGCGACGATGACGATATGGTAAATGCAGCGGGACTTCGTCGTAACCCAAGTGCACCGCAACAAAGCTTTGAAGTCCGTCGAACCTCTTCGCCGGGATGGCGCCGCGGCAGCTTCGACGATGATTAAATAGAAAGACTTTTTTAAAAAATTTATACTAACTGTTCCTGTACTCTTTCTTTCTTTCTTTCCACCTAATTTTTCAGCTCATACTATTTTGTCGCTCGCATCGTAACATATTCACTCTTTTTTTTTTTTTTTTTTCTTTTTATTTTCCTTTTTTCTTTTCTTTTTTTCTTTTTCTTTTTTTTTTTTTTTTTTTCTTAAAAAAATATTTTTTTAATCTCTTTTATCTTGTATGTCTTAATATCAGACACATTAAAAAAAAAAAAAAAAAAAAAAAGGATTGGGCATGAATGAGAGAACATTAATATATTTGAGGCGTTTGCCTTCTCTCACTTCTGAAAAAAGAGGAAAAAAAAAAAAGAAAAAAAAAACAATAAAAAAAATGGACTTGTAGATATCAAACAATATGATCTATTACATCCGCTTTGTTATTAACATTATCCTGAATACGGATCGATGACTAAAAGAGATGTATAATTGATAAGAGAAAGCCAAAAAAAAAAAAAAAAAAAAAAAAAACAATACGCGCAACAAGTTACACATTTTGAATATCATACACATAGATCGGAAATGTTCGAGATCTGAAAAATTCAGAAAGTTGGTCACTTTTCTCTCAATGATGACAAAGATATGAGACATCCTTACAAAAAAAAAAAAAAAAAAACGTGGTTCCATCAGGGTTAATTGAATGTTTTATTCACAAGTAATCCAATGGCTTTATTTTTCTTATTTTTTTTTTTTCCCTCTTTGAATCGAAAAGCCCTAATTAGTGTCTCATTCTTTTATTATTCTGAATAAGCTTGTTTCTATTCTACTTTTTCCTCCTCCCTAGAAAAGATTGGATGTCGTAACTCTGTACACCATCAAAGACAATACAGGCGTACAAAAGTAATCAATTATTTCTAATATTTTAGATAAAGAAAAATCGAATGATCATTGGGAGACCTGCAGCATGCGGTTTGGTGCCTGTAGATGATTGCTATTGGTTGAAATGGACAGGTAGTTGGCATCAAAGGATAAGGACGTTGGTCTAAATGTAAAGTGTCCGCGCTCAGATCAATTTTAGGTTTTACTCTCACTATCATCTTTGTATTGGAATAGCACAATTCAAGGGAACCGTGCCCCGCAAAAGAGAGAATGTGACACCGTAAGGAGGCTCAAGGGAAACATTGGATATTCTCCGGTATTGGCGGAAAAAAAAATTAATTGATAAATAGCGATATAACTCACGTATCGCCACTACACCATGCAAAGGCATTGACATGTTTATCAGAAACCGAAACCGACGATGCGAGACATCTCGATCCATTGTATCCTTGTGTACCCCCCGAAGGGTAACACACGACACGATGGCAAGAGCAAGCTTCAGGCACGAAGTTCTATGAGCTGAACGAGCTATCTGACTGATTATCAAAGGTTCAGGTCATCCGCGGCTTTTTCGAATGCCTCTTCCCTTGTAGGACAAATATAAATACCTCGGTGATCACCCATTAAAGAAGAGAATTACTCGCACATCTCAAAGCCCTCGAACCCTCCTACCCTTCGCTCCTCTCCTATTCCTGGGTCCCCTCAACTTCAAAAGTCATCTTTCGTATCCCTCCAACACAAACCAATAATACTAATAATATTAATGAAGGCTCAAACATATCTCGCCGGACTTGTCCTCATCATCACCGCTGTCCAGGCACTACCTATCACACATGAAGCATATGGTTTCGGTCGCAACCTTCCTGCTATGAAGTTGGAGCCAGAGGCTCAGTTTGCTGGCAGCGATCGTCATCTCTCAGTCATGGACAAAGAGCCAGAAGCCAGTTGGGGAATCGGTCGTCACCTCACAGTTGTGAACTTGGAGGAGGACATCGCTAAAGTCAAAGACGATCAAGAAGCTAATTTTGCCAACCACATTTACCGTCCTGTCATGAATCTCGACCAAGAAGCCTAATCCAATCCTAGCTTCGCCAGCCTAGTTCACAATTTCTTGGACGGTACATGAACCTCTAAAAAAAAAAAAAAAAAAAAATCTAATATTTTTATACAACCTAATCACTTCCTTCTACCATACATTGTACTTAGTCTCATACCCACTCCTGCATTGTAATATTATATATATAATATCTATTCATTAAAAAATAAAATAAAATAAAATAAAGGGGCAACTCACCCACACTCATTACTCCTATTAAAAATAAATAAATAAATACGACTTTGATTTCATTTTTAAGTAACTGGGCCCTATCCTTGTTTGATACTTCGTGCTAGTCTACGGGCGACAAAGGCAGCCTAGACATCAAGATTTTCGTTTATATTTGCAATGATATCTTTTCGACGCATATAGCACCGTTAAGGACTGTGACTCCTTGTGGCTTCGGTCAAAGCTGTGTTAAAATTCAATAGCAAAAAATAAATAAATATATAAAAAAAGGAACAGAAGTAGGAAAAAACAACTAGGGTTATAGAGGGTTATAGAAGATAAATTTGTAGTTCATCGAGAATCAAGAAAACATTTTCTTCGTATTGAACTGTGCAATATGCCATAGAGATTCCTTGGCATGAGCAAAGAGCCTAACCCGGCCTGTATATCCTGCGCGTGCGGTATTTCTGATGGTGCGACATGAAAGAATGATCATCGGGGAAGGATTCATCGCATCGTGGGCACTTGATTTCTAGGTCATCTTCATTATCAGCTGGATTGTTGCATAGCTCCATCTTTATCTCTTTTGGATATGAAAAGGACATGCAGGCGTGAATGAATGACAATGATCAAACGATCGTCCTTTTAATGATCGCTCGTAATGTCATTAAATACTGGTTAAGGAGCTCTTATATCACATTGTGAAGCATCCTCGGTTTCCACCACAAAGATTGGATGGGAAGATTGTCCCAAAAGGATGTGGGTTGTTCTGCAGACAAAGTACGGTGCATTCAAGAAGGTTTCACTGGGTGCTCTGGCTGTCCTTGCTAGAGGTTGAAGCATGTTGTTTTCCCGAGTGTTAATATTCCAGTTACTGGGCTGTCCAGTGATCTCTCGGACAGCCGCTGCCTTGAAAGACGGAATCTGTGGCATCAAATGCAAAATGGCTAATAGGATCATTTTCGGTTCCTGACACATTGGTTTTGAGTCGGTCGTCCGAGCTGATCGAATGTATGGACAAAGCCTGGATGGTATTTAGCGGGATATAAATTGAAGGCGTGGATGCCATGGATAGGTGGATAGGTTCTTTTTTCTTTTCTTTTCTTTTCTTTTCTTTTCTTTTCTTTTGATAACAAAGTGCCTCAGGGACATGGGGTTTATTTCTGCACTCTATGGACAAAGTGTCTCGGACCTCAATGTCATGGATAAGTGGCCGTGATGGGGTTTTTTTGAGTATCTGATGTTTTATCATGATCATTACCACCATGTGAGTCGTGAACTTCCGTACAAGCGCTCGATGTCCAAAGAAAACACATCCGTACACCCCATTTATGACTTGTCTATCATCTTAACAGTAAATGTGCCTTTTTGATCAGAGAATTTGCTTTTTGGACGCTTTTATTACACTCTCATGTGAGGAAGATCCCTTTACTCGGAGAAGATGGCGCTACGGAGAAACGATCATATAGTAAGTATGTCAGATCGAACACACAGCTAGAGAGAGGGATACTTTATTTAACGCTGAGGATCGCACTTGAGGAAAGGCATTCATTCATCTTCAAGAGCTGAATATCTTCTATTTGAAGCTATTTGTGTTCATCTTTTCCTTTTTGTTTATAAATAATTTCGGTTAGACTTTGAGATGAGTCCCTCGTGGGCAGCTCGAAGTGACTTTATGTTTATGCACCTTGCATGTGATAAAATTACGTCTCTTCTTCCCCCACGGGGAATATGCATCAACTCAATTGATTGGGAAGCGAGCCATCATAAAGCGAACGTATTTTTTTTTCACACTTCTTTACATTCATCTCAGTTTTCTTAATTTCTTTTTTTTTCTTTTTTTTTCTTTCTTTTTCTTTTTTTATCTTCTTCATTTCTTCTTCCTCTCTGTAACACTCAAAGCACAAATACCTCAAATGGCTGATACTCTTCGTTTCGACGGACGCGTTGTGATCGTCACTGGCGCTGGTGGTGGACTCGGTCGCTCCCACGCCCTCTTCTTTGGCTCCCGTGGTGCTTCCGTTGTTGTTAACGATCTCGGTGGCTCCCACACTGGCGAGGGTGCCTCGTCTCGTGCTGCCGATGTTGTTGTGGAGGAGATCCGTGCTGCTGGAGGCAAGGCCGTTCCAAATTACGATTCTGTCTTGGATGGCGACAAGATCATAGAGACTGCCATGAAGGCCTTCGGTCGTGTGGACATCGTCATCAACAACGCTGGTATCCTCAAGGATGTCTCATTCGCTCGCATGACCGACCAGCAATGGGATGCTATCTTCCGGGTCCACGTCGATGGTGCTTACAAGGTCACCAAGGCCGCATGGCCTATCTTCAGAAAGCAGAAGTTTGGACGTGTTATTAACACCAGTATGTCATCTTTTGATCAACTTTGTGCTTTTTTCTATTGATGAAGTCCCAGAATCTAACTTTACGTTCGAATTTATACTGATTCTATGTATCAGCTTCCGCTGCCGGTATCTACGGAAACTTCGGTAAGAGGAAGGAGTCAATATGAGGCAACATCATCATGAGACTGTGATCTCTAAAACATTTCACTGACCTTTGTTCTTTGTTTCCTCGATCATGTGCATGTGAAACTATAGGTCAAGCCAACTACTCTGCTGCCAAGTTGGCCCTCGTCGGTTTCACCAGAACCTTGGCCCTTGAGGGAAAGAAGGACAACATTCACTGCAACGTAATTGCACCCATTGCAGCATCACGTATGACTGAGACAGTTCTTCCTCCTGATATGCTCGCTTCCTTGAAGCCTGAGATGGTCACTCCATTGGTCGCTTATCTCTGTCACGAGGATACCAAGGAGAATGGATCTCTCTTCGAGGTCGGAGCTGGTTTCATTGGCAAGCTCCGCTGGGAGCGCACTGGAGGTCACGGCTTCCCCATCAACAAACCTCTTTTGCCTGAGCATATCAAAGAGAAGTGGGCCAAGATCATCGACTTTGAGGATGGACGTGCTACCCACCCAGATTCGACTCAGGAATCGATGGAGAGCATCATGGCTAACTTTGAGAATGTCTCTGAGGGCGAGCCTCAGCCTGGCGTTGATGTTGTCGCCAGCACTCCTGCTGGCGCTGGCGCTGGCGCTCCTATCCCTGATAGCGAGTTCAAGTCGGCTGCTGCCTTTGAGCAGATCAAGAGTGGAATTGACGCCATGTCTTCAGCTGAGCGCCAGGCTCAGGTCAAAAAGGTTAAGGCTGTCTTCCAGTTCGAGCTTACTAACGAAGCCGGTAAGACTGCGACCTACCATGTCGATCTCAAGAATGGTGAGGGATCTGTTGGTCCTGGCCCCGCAAAGGGAAAGGCTGATGTTGTGATTACCACAAAGGACGATGTCTTTGTTGACCTCGCCTCCGGCAAGGCCAATGCTCAGAAGTTATTCATGTCTGGACAGATCAAGGTCAAGGGCCAGGTCATGCTCGCCACCAAGCTCGGTGACATCCTCAAGGCTAACAAGTCTAAGCTGTAAAAAAAAAAAAAAAAAAAAAACAATTAACGATCAAAGCCAACCATTAGAGTAGTATATATTTCATTAAAACACTGTAACACCTACAAAAAAGGCATCCATTGAATCGTGACTCTCTCAATCTGGTGAATTTATCCATAATCAATTTGACAGTTGTCAAGATGATTCATTCATCATCCATTTAATGTCAAACATGGCATTGCCTCTGATGTCGCATGAAATCAAGCCTATTCTCCATGGTAAATATAAAAATATATCAGCGACAAAGATTTGAAATGCTCTTTTTTTTATTTTATTTTATTTTTTCTTCTACTCACTACACTGCTCCTTTTTCGAGCCATTAATAGTTGAGGTGAGGTTAACCCCATCATGTTCGGTGCCATATCACATCATGCGTGAGTGTATCAGGCATTTCTTGATCACCACCAAAAATACACTGACATGTTTTGAGGAGATCAGCGATATCCACGACAGTGAAGTCGAGTATATTCGTACATTTGTGGAACGAATCTGGATCGGAGAGTGTACTGGATTTAGATATGGATCAAGGGTACAATCCCCAACCCACATGCCACAGATCGGTTCCAGAATAACACCAGGGAATGAACAAGAAGGAAAAGACGCTAGCCCTACAACCAGTCAAAATCTGAATGATGTTGAACAACCTGAGGATCAGACTTATGTGGTGAAGGAAGTAAATTTACAAATTCATGTCTACCAAATGCAAAGTCATGGAGCCATGGAAGAGGAGTATGATAATATGAACGATGGTGGTGTCGAGTCGGGCGAAACTGTAGTAACGGCACAACATTGGGATCTTCCTTGCGAAGAGTTTGATGGCGTTTGGGACAGGTAAGTGCAAGGAGTATGAATTAATTACTTTTCACTCATTTTTCTAAAAGAAAATGGAATATCTAACTTTTTTTTTTTTTTTTTTTTTTTTTTTTTTCATGATACCTAGTTTGATTTTTGAAGATCAACTTCAACTCAAATTGTTGGATTATATCCGGACGACGCTCCTGTTTTCAGACAAGAATGTGAATCCTGAACTCATTTCATGGAACAGGTGCGGGGCAAAATATTAACGATATCTCTCTCTCTCTCTTTTTTTTTTTTTTTTTTTTTTTTTTTTTTAAATTTTTTTTCGGTCGTCCATCGTTATTTACTATTTTACTATTATTATTATTTTATTAGGGTTGTACTGCTCTATGGGCCTCCTGGTACTGGAAAGACATCTCTATGCCGAGGTCTCGCTCAAAAGTTATCAATCCGACTCCAACAAAGGTAACCAACAATGCAAACTATCCAATTTTTTTTTTTTTTTTTTTTTTTTATCTTTTTATATACATATATATATATGGCGTTTAATAGACATTGACAAAAGAAAAAAAAAAAAAAAAATTAAATAAATAAATAAAAACGACATTCTGTTAGATATCGGTATGGCAAATTGATTGAAATCAACAGCCATAGTCTGTTCAGTAAATGGTTTTCAGAAAGTGGTAAAATGGTTCAGCGAATGTTTAATCAAATCTGGCGACTAGTTGAAGATGATGGTGCTTTTGTTTGTGTGCTTATTGGTAAGTTTATTGCTGTCGCTATCACTGTTTTCCACGATAGAAAAAGCAGATCGCAAATGCTACCCTTTCAGTAACCGTCAGACTAAGAGAAACACTATATATTATATTTCACAAATCTTCAATAGATGAGGTGGAAAGCTTAGCTGCTGCGCGAAAAGCTGCGCTATCCGGGAGTGAGCCGTCAGATTCAATAAGGGTATGGAGGATAGTCAGCATAGGTATTGGGCATTGTTTATTCATTTTGGGGGATAGGCGACCGTCTCCTATAAAGACTGACTAGGATCTCTATCTTATATTATATTTTCACCGAACTTAGGTTGTGAACGCTCTGCTCACTCAAATTGACCGCCTCAGAAAGCAGAAAAATGTCCTAATTCTATCCACTACAAATATTACCGAAGCCATTGGTAATAGGGGAGCATTGATATTTGACGAAGCTAAAGTAGTAGATTGCGTGCCAGTAATGCAAAAAAAAAAAAAAAAAAAAAAAAAAACTGTTTTGACCACTATGCTCTACGTTGTATGCACTTAGATATTGCCTTCATTGATCGAGCCGATATCAAAATGTACATTGGTCCCCCTACTCAAGCGGTCATTTACAGCATATTAAATTCGACTCTCGAGGAATTGCAGCGTGTAGGTATCATAGAGCCCAAGGTAAGGGAAAAAAAAAAAAAAAAAAAAAAAAAAGATTCATGGACTCAATAAGCAATCAATGTCAGTGAGGTAAATTATATGCTTACAAAAACAACTGCATAGACATCGTTGATGAGTTGGGCGACCTTTCAGCGCCAAGAAAGCTCACAGATGCAGGACAGCCACTTGAGCCAGAGGCTACGGATAGCCCATTCGCTCTACGAAATCGCTAGTGTGGGACAAGGGTTGAGTGGCCGCGCTATTCGTAAACTTCCTTTCCTTGCTCACGCAGGATACATACAGGTAGGTCTTGTAAGGAGATATTAAGATAGGAAGGTTTTCTCATTCGACTAATGCAGTGCCCTAACTAACTATCTAACTTTTTTATTTTTTATTTTTTTTACTTTTTTATTAAATTTCCACGCAGTCTGACACGGTTTCACTAGAGACATTTCTGGAAGCATTGTATCTTGCCATTAAGGATGAGAAGGCATCAGTATTAAGACTAGACGCAATACATAATGGTATTTAATGATTAAGGAAATACATGATTAAAGCGAGGGACTGTGCCTGGCATATGAAACTCACTGAGGCACTGAAATTGCGCTCAGCAAGCGATTAGTATCAGGTTTTTTCGATCTCGAGCAATTAGAAAGTTCGCGTTCACATGGACCAAAACGGTCTTGTGAAGAGAAGTGTTGAATTGCCCGATTGGCAGACCTAAAGCAAGCACAAAAACTGTGCAAGCAGGTCGCCCAAAAAAAACATACGAATATGCTTTAGAGAATCCAAAACGAAAAAAAAAAAATCTTTATTTGAGGGGATGGGACTGGTTTCAGAGAAAGATCGTATCTTAACCTCTCCTAACATTCAGACTTATTCTTGGGATCTTTTATTTTCTATTCGAGAAAAAGAGGCCGAAATTCGTTCATAATTCTGAGTAATAGAGACTGGTTTTTTTTTTTTATTCGAGCTCAAAAATAAACTCTGGTCCTACGCGATCTGTTGGTACCAGCAGCATCTTTTCATTACTACTAACATCATTGCCTTCTACGAGTAAGAGATAGAGCTTCTATCATAAGTATCTGCACATGTTTATGTGCATTCACCAGGGAAAACTTGCTACTTCCAGCTCGTTCAAGCAGTTAAGCCGATCCAACATTCGAAAACATGTTATGTACACTCTTAAATGCCCTCAACGTCAAAGAGTTGGACAGAGGCAAAATGGTCTCTTTGCTAGAGCATTGTCATTGTCTTCGCTGTCATCACTCATAAACAATAAAGCTGCATTATAGCTTGAGTACAGGGTATATATCCTAATGATGTTGATATAAGATTATCCAAACTCCCTGCCGCCCTCGGTTACATTGTCAAAATCATAGATTGTATGAAGTCCATATCGACTTTAGAATTTTTCCTTAAAGCCTCGGAACCGATGCCACCCCAAATACCAATGATAAACTTACGATGGGCAATGTTGGCACGGATATTCTATTTGAAATCGAGCAAGTTATAGGCCATTGAAAAGAAGATCTTTGAAATAATTGTACAGCTTGTACAAGGCCACCAACATCGCCAATGTCACAATGCTTTGTGATCAACTTCCTTTGATCAAATAGCTTTCAATGCATCTTTCGACCAAATATTTGGGAAACAGATAAAACACCATGCCATACATTCAGTAAAATTTATCTTGTTGTTCTGGTAATTCCTCAAGATTCGGGTGTGTCCTTCTGGTTACAATGAATCAATTGAAATGAAACTTTTCTCTCTAGTTGATGGAATCAACATCAAACGCGCTCTCCATCAAAATCTCATCAGCAGACTCTGTTGACGAACTTGGGAATCAAGAAATATAAGACGTCCAACTTCGATGTTCTCGGAGTAAAAGGGCCCAAATCCATTACTATTTAAGGCCCTGTCAAAAAAGGCCAATCTGTTTCTAACGAGATATACCCTTACTTCTTAGCCCCAAAGCGCTATTTCTTGAGTTACCCAGCCCAGGAAGCTCCACTTAGCGCTGAACAAACCCCGATCAATAGCTCTGACAATTTGCTTTATTTGGTGGGCTGTGGTAAGAGTGTATTTCAACACTGGTGGATAGTATTTGGAATCAGACGACATAGACAACACCGTCTAGGCTCTCTCCATCCGTACATGGTCACGGATATAAATTGGTGTATGGATATAAAGATGATGCTACAGTTCTCTGTCGACTGGACCATAAAGTGAGTTTATAATGTCACCTTTTTACCAGACAGACCATGACCAACCACTCATTAAGGTCAAAATAAAATAAAATAAAATATGTATGCAAGTAGCGACAACTGTTGTAGAAGTAATATACGCATTAACATGGAAATAGAAAGTACCAATAAAAACATAATTCGGAGTCTTTCGGATTCAAGTATGTGTGAAGAAAGGTGATTCCAAGCATTTATTCAAGTTGCAAGTCCACTATCCTGAATCAACCATTTACTTGCGGTTGGTGAGGATACTAAATAGCAGCGTCAAGATATTTATATAAATAGCAAACATTAGAATACAAACAATAACGCTATACAAATCAGCTGCAAAAAAAAAAAAAAATAAAATAAAATAAATTACCCATCAAAACGCTGCTTGAACCAGTTCATGGTCTCATCCTTGGTAACACGGTGCTTAAGACCAATCTTGGCAACGGCGCGGCGACGCTTAGTAATACGGTTACCAGGACGGTTCATGCAGACGAAGAAGTCCATACCGTAAATACCGATGGAGGGATCGTACTTGATACCCAAGTCGATATGCTCCTGGATACCAAAGCCAAAGTTGCCGGTCTCAGAGAAGTTAGACTTCTTGAGCTCGTATTCCTTGACCTTGAGACCACGCTCCAAGATCTCCTCAGCCTTGGGGCCACGGACAGTGACGTGGACAGCAATCTTTTCGTTACGACGGATACCGAAGGTACGGACGGTGTAACGGGCTTTGGAATAGACTGGGGTCTGACCGGTCAACTGTTCCAACACCTTGGCGGCACGGGTAAGTCTGTCTCCGGACTCTCCGACACAAATGTTGAGAACGAGCTTCTCAAGGCGCAACTCGCGCATGACGTTCTTCTGCTGGGTCTGGTCTTCAGCGGACTAATTGATATAGAGAGTGCAAAATAAGACGAAGTTATTAAGACCGCAACTCAATTAGCCGCCTCCGAACCATCCGTTTCCTGAAATAAACAAGGAATAGATGGTGGGTGGTGCTTGTCCATAGTGGAGAAGGGAAGAGGAAGGATAGGAAAAATATGAATATGAAGTTCTTTTTTCCTGACTTTACTACATCCTCCATGAACAGACTGCCTTGATGGTAGTGTCATAGTCGATGCCTACTCCTATTGTCGCATTATCAATTGTAATTTTCAAGTGTTGGAGCGTGACATTAGGAAGCAGGTGAACTAGTAGTTACTAGAAATGAGATCAACAGCAGATCTGGTGATGCGACTCGAAGGTAATGGAGGTTTACTCAGATCCGATGACTTTTTCTTCTGCCCTTCATTTTTTTTTTTTTTTTGATGACAATATCGCTCAACTCTCAAACAATATTCATGTCAGAAAGAGCGAGTATTGGTTTCTCAGAAGAAATTCTCCGTTCATTTTGTCACGACAGATCGATAATGGCGGATCCTGCACATTCGATTCCCATATGAGCAGTAAGGGAGTCGGTTCTGTCATTGTCTCCATGATAATATGTCTGAATTAAGACGCATATAGTTGGAATGATCAATGGATCGATGGATTTGATAAATTGAATGATGGATTTGAACTGCGGATTGAAATCCCAAGAGACGGTGTATGTACCATGTTGGCTTGATTGATGTGAAAGAGGGAGTTCCAACAGTTTAGAAAAAGGCAAGCCAAATATGGCTGAGGTCTCCTTAAGGGGAGATAGAATTTCAATGGATTGTTCCACTGAAACATATACATTTATACATTTTTTGTTCTTTTTTAATGTGTCTAATACAGCTATGTGGTTACAACAACTTATTCCCTAATCTCGCCTTCCACTATTTATTTCTTGGGCTCTTCCTTCCTAAAAGTGTCCCCAGTAAGAAAAGTGAAAATAAAAAGGGTTGTCAGAAAAAACCTCATGTAAGGCAGCATGCCAGCAAAGATAGATCATCCACTTACTTTGTCTCAGAAACATTTAACAAAAGAGTGTCAGCATCAAGCATAACACGGTTTGAAGAGTGAGAAATAATAGAGGCAATTTCTCTAGCGACCTCAATTTTCCTAAGCTGAATAAAACCAGGCTGGTTCTTGATGGCTGTTTTGTAATAGAAACGTCGTAAAGAAAAGCTGTCAGAAAAACGCGGTCTGACAAACTATTGCCTGCATCCAAAATCATAGTCATCTGCCGTTACCTTCACCAATAAGCTCTGCAGAGCGGGCCTCTCCCTCAGCCTTGACAATGATGGACTGCTTCTCTTGAATTGCTCGGTCGACAACGAAAGCAGCACGTTGTGCCTCCTGCTGTGCGATCTGCTTGGCTTCGACAGCTTGGGTGAACTCGGGTGAAAAAGCCATGTGGACGATCGACACATCATCGAGGACAATGTTGAAACGAGCAGCACGTTTAATTAAGTTCTCACGAACCAAGCGAGAGACGCGATCACGCTGGGTAATGAGTTGTGAGGCGTTGAACTGAGCCACAACAGACTTGGAGACCTCATTGATGATAGAGGGCAAGACACGCTCGTCATAATCCTGTCCCAAGGTGCGGTAAATTTCAGCCAAATCGTTGACCCGAGGTCTAGATAACACACGAACTGTAATGTTGACCATTTGTAAATCTATCTCGGAGAGAAGGAATAAAGTATAAGAATGTGAGAAGGTAGATGCCATGCATTTAAATAGTTCTAATGCCGCTGATCTCTAAACTATTTCTTTTCGAGTCTAGCTCTTTCATTCATATTTGTCGAAGAAGGAAAAAAATATAGAAACCAATGGTGTTTAATTATCTTGTTTTTATCCTGATTTACTTGTACATACCCTTAGTTCCAGTCAACGAGGCAACATTCCTAGGCTTAGCACGAACATCGTAAATGATAGGGGTCTCGAACCAGGGAATGACGAAGTGAGTTCCTTCATTGTAAACCTCCTTCTGAACACCAAAGACACGGGAGTACTTGACAGCGCGATGACCACCATCAACTATTAAAGTAAGGCCCAACAGTTACAGTTAGTGTCACAGAGTCTTTGGACGTAACCAAAACAGCATATTAAGGCAAACTTTGCCTTTTCTGGCTCCTGAAGCATAAAAGTGAGGCGAAAAATGTACCGTTGAAAAGAGCGGCATTAATTCCGTATCCAAGAGCACCAAGGGCGATCAAGGTGCCGGCGCCTCCAGCAAGACCTTTTCCACTGCCCTTGGGAAAGATTCCTCCAAGTCTGTTGAATGCCTGTGCCATGTCTGCAATGTGTACAAGAAAAGGATAACGTGTGCCAAGGAGTAAAGACGAGGAATGGAGGACGAGACAGAGCAGAGACTGAGTGATCACTTTCTCCAAACCCTATTTGTGCAGTCGCAGTGCATTGTTACCTTGTTTATAAACGTCACGTTACCATAAGCCACTATAGCGGACCAGACGTGTGGATGCGAATGGCATCCATGTGCTGAGTCTTTACAAACACAACACACATCTTTGTCTGCTGTCTTACTCTATACCAAGGAGACCGTCAATACTTACACACTTGCATTAATCTCGCCTGTCTGCTGATCCGGCTGGCATCGACCGTGTGACATCGTTTCATTTGATTGCCGTGGCACATCATATATCTTCAACATGGTACGCAACTTTTGAAAGAGCAAAAGCAGGAACAATGGATTTTATCATCACTCAGGCAGGAGAAATCTAGAAAAGAGTGTCGACGAATGAATTGCGGAATGTTGGCATACATCATAGTAAAAACTATCCTTAGTTGGATTCTCTGGATTTTCTTTTATCTCTTTTTCTTTTCTTTTTTTTTTTTTTTCTTTTTTTTATTGCAACGCAATTTTTCTATACATATTTGTCTTGGGGCTAAATGTTATCCTTAATACGTGTTTTGATAACCTCATGATCCTGCATTACTAAGAGCGACTGTCGAACCCAACTAGTTGATGCATCTCTAGATAGAGTTACTTAAAAATGGCTCTGAAGATATTAACTTTTTCTCCCTTTTCTCTTTTTTACTGTTACTGTGACCCGATCTGCTTATTAGACGGTCTCAAAAAATTCCAAAATGATGAACCTGATCAATTTCAGGCTCAGGATCACAATGTCGGACTCGCGCGTGTTGACCGGCCAAATGCTGGCCTTTGATAAACACATGAACTTGGTTTTGGCGGATTGTGAAGAGTTTAGAAAGGTCAAATCAAAGAGTGGCGCAAAAACAGCTTCTGGGCAACCAGAGCGCGAAGAAAAGAGAACACTAGGCTTGGTGATCCTTCGGGGTGAAACTATTGTCAGCTTGAGCGTTGATGGACCACCACCACCAAGTCTTGAGGACCAGAAAGCACGCATCTCCCAAGTAAGGATATCGGATCAAATAATTATATCACTGCGAATCATATTCACAAATATCCATGTTGTCTGTGCTATTAGAGTAATCTAATATCCCTATGCTCTATCATCCATTGTAATATATAGTTATCGGCCGGTTCGGGTGTGGCGGCCCCTGCTGGTCGTGGTATGCCTGTTGTCCCAGGTGCTGTTCCAGGATTGACTGGACCTGTTCGTGGCGTTGGTGGACCTGCCCCTGGAATGATGGCGCCCCGTGGGCCTGCTGCTTCAGCACCACCGATGTCATATGGCCGCGGCGTCCCTCCTGGGGGTGTTCCACCTCCTGGCATGCCCCCAGCAGGGTTTCGTCCTGGTCCACCTGGCATGGTCCCTCCTCCCATGCCCCCAGGTATGGTTCCTCCTCCCGGATTCAGGCCTATGGGTCAGCCAGGTGTACCTCCTCCAGGATTCCATCCTCGTCCCGGCATGCCTCCAGGCGCGCCTCCTCCAGGATTCCGACCAGGCTTCCCTCCAGGTCCTCCCCCACCAGGGTATGTGCTTTAGTTTTTTTTTTTTTTTTTTTTTTTTTTTTTTTTAAAAAAAAAAAAAAGTCTAGTTTTACTAATTTATTTCTTTCCTTTTTTTTTTTTTTAAAAAAAAAAAAAAAAAAAAAAAAAAAAAACGACAACAGATTCCAGCCTCCACCAGGCTTCCGTCCTCCGCCCCCTGGCTTCAGACCCCCACAGTAAAGGATTTGCAAAAGAAGGATGCTTTGATTGCAATTTTTCGTAGTAGCAGTGATAATATAAAATGCCCGACTCGTCATTCAGATGCGTTATCGCGCAAAGGCATGCTTGCTTTTCTCTCCTCATCTCTTTATCTCCTACAATCAAGCGCCTATACTGCACATAAAACAAAACAGAAAGAAACGGAATATCGTTTGTCTGTTAATGCATATAATCTCGGCTAGAACTAACAAAATATTTTGCCCTCTAAACGCATTTGCCTCGATCACAAATTATTATGTTACGCTTTGAAAATGAGGCTAGCCAGAATCTAAATTAATGATAGGGTTAGATATTGCCCTCTTCTAGTACCCCTTCCCTGCAGCGACAAAGAATAATATCTATGTTGGACTGTCTGTAGGATAGTAACAACGTGCTTAAATGGATAGATAGATGGTGGATAGAAAGTGACGGACGACAAGAGGAAGGCCTTGAAGAATTGCATTGACTTGCCCTTTTCTTTCTTTTTCTTTCTTCCATATTTGCTTTATGGCATTAATTCTCCCCATTACTACATAGCCTTTTCTACACCCAACGTCTTGCAGTTCTGAAGTGCATTGTCTTTAATCATACCCTCTTTTACCTATCATCCTTCTTAACTACAGCCCTGGTGAGTGCTCCTCTGTAATTGTAGTCTCGAACGTGGGATGACCGAAATATTCCAGCGTCAATGGTCTATGCATTAAAAATATCTTGATTACGAGAGTTGTATTGACTCTAACATTTTTGGCTTTTGTCGTTACGTGTTCTGGTGAATCAACTTAGCCGCATCTATTTTTGTACTACCTTAGCTTCTGAGGAATGTCTACTGATCCTCAGTACGAGCATATTTCTTCACATTCGGAGAAATGTTTATCAGGTCCAATGCCCACATTACATCCACAGTATCTCCATCATCAACAGCGTCATTTGCAGATTCCACTTCAACACCAACAACAGGGACGGCTGCAAAGCGAAAATGCTCAAGAAAATAATAATGAACTTTATCGAGGGGTTGATGGTTTGTTGTGTATAAACCGAGCTGCTGATTTGGTAGTGCATGGAAGTATAGTGGTGGTAAGCGCGTACGCATTTGGGTCCGCCATATCCATTGCACTTTTTGAATCTAATCATAAATATACCCCTGCCACTGCCTTTTTCCTATTCCTGGTCATGGATCTCTCATTTGTAACTGCGAGTATTTACGCTCGGTTGGGATGGTGGGGGCGAACGCCGGCTGGTATGGAGCAATTTCGAAAGTGTATGCAAGCGCGTCTTCCTACCTCTGATGGAGCTGACTTGAAGGCACAGCAACAGCCCAAGGCTTACAAATGGACTGTATCTAGCGCTGTATTCTTGATAGCCGACAAACCGCGTCTCTGGATCCAAACCGGAGTGGCTGCTTTGTGTTTTTTAGCTGCATCCATGCAATGGTACAAGTTTCAAAATGCATACAAATGCAAAGGGCCTCCGGTTGCCTTCCAGTTCCCCTGCTCTACAGCCAAAGGTGCCATCGCTTCAACATTTTTAGTGGGATTTATGTGGACAGCTTGGTTCGGTTGGTGGCTCTATCAGGTTCGTCGCTATAAGCAGACTATAGTAATGCCAAGTGGGCATGATAAAATAGAACAAGGACAACAGGGCGATATCTGGATATCAATGCCGGATGATCGCAACAACGTGGGAAGGATGAGAGAAGGATCTAGTCTGAGTCAAGACATAGTAAACCCATCAGAAAAAACCCAGTCTGCCTGTCAATTAAATCCGAGTCAAAAGTACCAGGCGTCGCAGGCTCGCGCATCACCATCGCCTCTATCAACAAAAAACAAGACTCGACAGAGCATAGCCTCTGGAACATCAACAGAGAGTACTTTGGGCTTGGGCATCGGTATATATGGGGAAAGTATCATAGATGGTATCGATCTTTCGCTCACTCAAACTGAGAATAACCAATACAATAGCAATAGCAGCGGCAGCAACAATAGTCAGGATAGTAGCGATGATGATATAATTGCCATGAAGATGAATCCAAGCGACACGGCTACTGCGACTAGAGCCATCCCTGGAGACTCAATGAGGGAAGCTACTGGCTACAATAGCTCTATCGGGCATATCAAACATCATGTGTACAGTACTAGTCTCAGCAATATCAACCATGTGTGCAGCCTTGAGCCAGGTATTTCTCCCTCAGATGCCGGGCATGTTGGGCGGGCGCGCAGGAACAGTATTAGCAGTGTCCGGCTCCGCGACCACGCTAGAATCTTCAATGACAGTAATAGCAACATCCATGGCGGATATTGCAATCGAGGCACACCTTTGATCCACTCGGGCTCGTGTGACATAATAGGTGGACGCGGACTTTCCTGGAATAGGCCAATAAATAGCAGCAAGTCATTGTCCCCTGGCTCCACAACCCCGACAACACCACTGTCGCGTGGCGAAATGGGCTACTTGGGAGCTGGGACTATGAGAGTCCTTAACAATGCTTCACGTTCAGTCTCGATGGGACACATCGCAGCCTTTAACAATATGAATGCTAATGGTAGCACAATGGCGTCGGTTACGATTACAGGGTCTGTAGCGTCTTCACCCCATGGATCGCCTGCGTTTGATCTTCCAGTGACATCTGGCAGCACCAGAAGCCATCAACCGACATCCAGCTTCTCTGGCTCAAACTCATCTGGAGGCAGATCACTATCATATTATCCTAGTAGTCTTGCAGAAGCTGAAACTGCTGAGCAAAGCATGGATGAACATCTTAAAGCAATCCGTCGCCGATCTTTTATAGCTGACCTTGAATCAACATCTAAAGACTTGATGTCAATCACAGACTCCATGTTCGCACCGGGTTCTCCAGTTTCCGCAGCCCCTGCTCGTACAGGCTCCTTCCGCATGTCCTTCTCCTCGCCCAACCTGACCGCTTACCGAAGACGCTCTTCATTGGGCATGATATCCGTCCTGAATCCGCTCGTGACATCTCTGGTTGGATCTGATGCCTCTTCCACCCCTTCCTCTAATGCGTCTTCATCTTGTTCTATTACAGACTCTGGAAACCTTAACGAAAGCAAGGATGATATATTGTCTTTTGATTTGAAACAGAGATGTGCCCAGGCTGTCTCGGCTGAGGAGCTTCTTCGCTCCGAGTACGGTGATCTCTATTTTAGTCTACCAAAGTCAAGATCAGATATTTTAGTAAATAGCCCACTGGAGTCATCCAATCCAAGTCTAGGTTTTAATAGCGCTACCACTGCAACTGGACTGCCACTGAATTTGATATTAAGCCGTTCACGATCGCATTCTGCTTCGTCTGCATCTACGTCAAGAACGAACTCTAGTGGAGAATCGGATTCTTCACACTTGACTTCCCTCTCGAATGAAAAGAGTCGAGCGATTCCACAGCATATGAGACCGCCTCGCATTGTCTTGAATAGGGTCCTAATCGGCGGTTGTGCTGCTCAGACCAAGGATGAGAAACTACAACAGCATCTTCAGAAGAAGCCCCAACAACCACAGCAGCAAGAAGATCGACAAGGAGTGTTGCATTAAATAGTCTACTTGATATTATTGAAGAAACATGGGCGTTTGTATTTATTTCTTTCTATCACGATTTAACGCATGCGAAGTCTTAGTAGGCTTCTTTCTTAATGGATATGTCTATTTCGATGTTAGCGCTTGAAGACGTCTAGCTTGTCGACTCATGCCTAGCGCATGAGCGACAGTTTCATGTGTCTGCATGGTCAATGTCGCTGCAATTTGTCCATCTTCAACGATCTGTTCTATATGGGCCCAGAGTACCTCGTCGTGGCTGGTGACAAGTCCCGAGGATATCTCGGGCTGAAACCTGTCCAGATTGCTCAAACTTGTAACCACAGATGCTACAAAGCTTTTTTTTTAAAAAAAAAAAAAAAAAAAAAAAAGGGTACGAGTAAATTAAACGCATAAAATAAAAGTATGTAAGCATCCTACAGCAGAGTGGATAGAAATTTACCTATCGCCTGCGCCCGTAACACTTTTAATATCCTGTACTTTGAGCGATGGGAAAGATCTTGTATTAATTGTCCTCGTGCTCCAGTCCTCTAGTTCCTTTGAAGCTCGGTCTAGCTGTGAATCTTGCCTCTGAAAGACTATAACACCTTTGGCTCCCAACTTGACAAATAATGTAGGAATGAACTGTAACACATAGAAGGCATCCAGTAAAAATCCTGGATATACTGTATTCTTGATACCTTCAGGCTTCCTAATGGGCTTTTGGCTTAGTCTTCTGAAAGGTGCGTAATTCTGATTCTCATTGATGAGATTTCGAGCACTGGCAGCCATTTCCTGCAACTCATACTCATTAGGGCTTGCGAATCGTAGTGCACCATCAAGCAGAGTATCAAACATTGACAAATGTAGAGGCCGTATGCACTTGGCAACCGAGGTTGGTTCAAAGAAAGCTTTTTTTTTTTTAAAAAAAAAAAAAAAAAAAAAGAGAGAAAGAGAGAGAGAGAGAGAGAGAGAGAGAGAGAGAGAGAGAGAGAGAGAGAAATGTTTAATAAAACAACGCTTTTGTCATATTTGATGCCTATAGTTACTTTACTGCATCCCAGCCTGCTCAAGAAGAGGGGAAAAAACTTTACTTTTAATATCACATTTATGGCACGTTTCAAGAATAGTCCGTATACACTCAACAGAGAGATTGGCATCAAAGCAAACAACTTTTGGATTATGCTTGATGATCGCTTCCTTTACTTTGACTGAAGGCAAAAGTTCAAAAACATCCATGTCTGCTACAGCAGACAGGAGATTTCCAGTCGCGTCATGTAGTGCAGTGTAAGTAGCTGTTCTTGATCCAGGGACAGTAATGATTTCATGTTTGTGCTATCGCAGCAAGGTAGAAAAAATAGGTAGGGAGCTCTTGTTAATCTCTTTATGTTTTCGTACTGGGACTATGATGATAGCAAAATGGTCAATGTTACGCTCTAACCACAATACCTGGCCCCTATGGCCTAGTTCTTGAATAAGCCAGGATCCAAATAAGTCATCTGTGGCTTCAAGTCTTGCAATGGGTCCATCTGAATCCTCTTTTTTTGACCAATGTATAGTGGCTCCTCCAACGGCAGATACAAAGACGCAGCCACTGGGGTCGAGCCTGGAAATACCCTCAGCAACATTCCGTCCAACACCCCCTAATGAGATCCGAGTCACCCCAGGGAATGAACTGTTAAGCATAGAATCTAACATAGTATTGTGGGCAGTCGCTGTTATATCAACAACAGCACCGCCAATAACCATAGTCTAGAAAATAAATTACAGAAAAATAAACAAAAGAGATATCCGGAATTGTTTTAAGTAGAGATTATGGTTGTTTATTGTCTTCCACAACATAGCCAGCTCCATTTGATGGCACTTTCATTGTGTCAAATTTGACTGTATAGCTAATAGAAGAGGCTTACAGGTCTCTGGATGCTCTCATTACGTCTCATGTATCGAGAAGATGTGGAGAAGGATCTTGTTTGACCGACAGAATGCGCTTTCTAATATTTAGAACACTTTTAGGCCATCAAAGTATTCAAAAAAAAAAAAAAAAAAGTACAATATCGATATTATAAACTCAATAACGCATTAACATTGGCTACTTACCAGAGTTGAGAGATCCTTTGCAATCCTCGCTGCTACAGACACGTTTTGCTTGACCAAGGCGATATCTATGATGTAGGCAAAGAATTGGTCATCTCTATCTCGTGATCAGATCAATGTACAATAGATCACGAATTAATCATTTTTTCTTACTGGACTTGAGAGAGCCTCCTCCAGTCAGTTCATTGACGCGCTTGAGCAGGAAAGGAGTGCTCTCCTTACCAAAAATATTTTGCTCACTAGCAAAAAAAAAAAAAAAAAAAAAAAAAGCGTTAATATACCATTGTATTAATTTGATTAATAGTAGAGGATATTAATGTCGTTAAATGCACGTTACTGAGCTTCCTTGACAGCAATATCGATGGCCTTCCCCACCAAAGCGTCATCCATAGCATCTACCTCGGGAATAGGCACTCCAAAAACAATCCCACTTTGAAGATCTATTGCATGGTTGGCGGCTGGATTCCAGGTAAAGAGTAATAGTGGTTGCATTAACTCCGGGACTCCTTTACAAGGTCATTGATTTAAAGAGTGCTGTACTCTTTATTCTAGCTATGTCATTACCTATTATTTCAGCAGCTTCTCTGGGTGTCTTGACGTTCAACATACTCTGTATATAAATTTTCATGATGTTTAACATAACTATAATACCAAGTGGGTACTTGTAGTAACACAAAAAGCTTTTTCTGGTTTGACGACCCTTGATTGAATCCTTACTTTGAATCCACTGGTTCGTGTAAAGAAAGCAGGAAAGTCTGAAGTGTTGCCAAATGTAGCCACGGTGACACCTTGTGTCTCCAAAAATTCTAACGTCCTGCCAATATCTAAAATCGACTTCACCCCTGCACAAACAACCGCCACAGGGGTTCTGCCTAACTCAGTCAGATCAGCACTGGCGTCCATCGCTGTTAATGAAATGATGATCGCCAATAAAAAAATTAAAAAAAAATAAAAAAAAAAAATAAAAAAAAACAGGGAAGAGAACGAAACAGAAAAATGCATCAGTAAGAGAAACAACGGGTTGCTGGGAACCTGAGGTGAGGGAAAAAAGAGACAAGATATAAAAGGTTTGCGTATCCATCTACTCCATACTATTCTCATATCCTCGATGAACACCTCCAATCCCTCCTGTCGCAAACACAGAGATCCCAGCACGATGGGCTAGAAGCATTGTCGCGGAGACTGTGGTGGCACCTGTTTGTTTCTAATGGCCCGTTGGCAATTATAAACAAAATATCAGTTCAAGTCTCATACATAATCAAAACTAAATGCGTTATATTACATGCTACACATCTTACCTTAGCCAGAACTACTGCTAGATCACGCCGTGAAGCCTTGACAGCACTTCTCCCCAACTTAGCCAGAATGCGGATTTGGTCCTGGGAGAGACCGATCTGGATTTGCCCATCTATGATGGCAATGGTCGCAGGGACAGCGCCGTTATCGCGAACAATTTTTTCCACTTCGACCGCGGTCTCGTAATTTTGCGGATATGGCATCCCATGTGAAATAATAGTGCTCTCTAAAGCCACCAATGGTTTCTTGGACTCGAGAGCAGAATGAACCTCGTCAGAAAAGCGGAGTGCGGTCCTAGACAGCGTGGATATGGGCTGAGATGATCGCTTCACGCGTGGGAAAGCTGCGCTAGTCATCAAATAACGCAAGGGCAATGATGTTGCATCATGACCAAGGTGTGCCTGAGCTAATGACAAATTGCGAAGTGAAATGGTGCCTGCTCGCAACATGAGTGATTTGACAGAGGGAAGGAAAAAAAAAAAAAAAAAAAAAAAAAAAAGAGAGCGAGAAGCAAAGAAAAAAAGTGATAGGAGGATGAAGGCAACATGTTGCTATTTCCATCTCCCACTTCATAATTGCAAGCATAGTCTTGACATGCCATTTGTGTGAGATTCTAAAGCCCTCATTAGCATATTTATAAATCTATCTGGTCAATTTCCTTATCCATTTAATATTATATGAAAGGATACTGCCATGTTAACAATGGTAATAATATTTAATATTGAAAACAAAAAACCCTTTCTACGTTTCTTTTTGGCTCTTACGCCTCTGGTCAACCAATTTATGTCCTTCTTTTTATATCTCTAGTCTCCGTTTTTAGTGGTGGTGGTTATGGGCTTTGTCGGCAGGAATAGGGAAGTTCTCATCAGACTCGTAAGCAGACCACTTGTAGACATTACCGCACTGGTCACAACGGTCAAACTCATGGGTCTGATCAATAACGAGCCAGCTCACCTCGTGTGTCTCACCGGGAACACCTATTTTAGACATCGGCATGATTTTGTTAATGAGCAAGCAAACATTTTACGCCCACAGAAAACACAGATAAAATATTTTGCAATGTATCAAGTCTCCGGCGCTACATACCGGTGCATCCAACGTAGCGGACGGGGTCACGAGAGCGGATAATGGTGGGGTTTGCCTTGGTACCGCGGACGGTAATTTCAAGAGGAGAAAGGTCGAAAATATCCTTGCCCTGCATCTTCCCCAACAACTCAGCACGCTCCAAACCAGTCGACTGGTCCAAATCAGTGGGAGTGCCACCAGGAGCAGCACCAGGTCCCTGCATGATCTTAGTCTCATGGTTTCCGCCTATAGAACCGAGATACCAACGCAGTTAGAAGCAAGTCGCATAAAAAAAATTGAGTGTAGCATACTGAAGCTGTAGGATAAGGGTTAGAAAAAAATAAAATAAAATAAAAAATAAAAAAATAAAAAAAGATAATTCAACGCGCACTTAATACGATGTGAATGCTCTGATTTTCTATGTCAACTCAGAAACCGAGGCACTTCTTTTCCGGAGGATTCCTCCGATGTGTGATGTGTCAAGAATTAGCCCCCAATTCCATTCCTCAGAATCCATGGCGGGAAGTCCAACCTCAATGGCGTGATCCATGAAATAAAATACTGCAGAAGACAGCAAAACTAATACTGACAAGCAAACTATCCAGGAGTTTCGCGGCATTTCGGAATTTGAGTTTAAGGTAAACACAAAAAGTGTATATTAACTGATATTACGAAAGGTGTCGGAATCAAGGATTCTGAGGTCGATGTATGTTGATTGATCACTGATTATACTAGAAAATAGCCCTTTATATTATCGTATTCATGGATCGAAGGTGACATAGAAAAATCCGTCAAGCCGATCAAGAGAGCAACTAATGGATCAGTCGATCCACTCACCGAAGCGGACAGAGAGGGCAGAAAAGCGAGCAACAGGGGCAGTGCGGAGAGTAGCGCGGGCCAAAGGAGCACGAATGGTACGGAGGGCGAACATGATGTATGTGTTGGGTGTGTGTTTGGATTAGAAACGGGTGTGATGAGGGAGGTGAATGTATACCACTTCCCTGCCAATTGACCAACCGTCTACGTCATCCCTCCACGTGATAGTCCCAATACAATTATCATAAATCACTATATTTTACAGAGCAGAGTTGCATGCAAATTTATTCACCAACACCATGATTGGAGGAGGCTTGTTCGATCTGGAGGTCTGCTTGCATCTGGCGCTGCCAGCCTCTTTCTTCTTCTTCTTCATCCTCACTGTCAGAGACCGTGATATACCCGTTCGATTTCTTATCTTTAAACCATAAACCTCCAACATTCCTCTCTCCTAGACCATATCCATTCTTTGGTGGTGTCCTGGTTGCATCATACATGAAGGAGGTGTTTTTTGGTAAGACTCCATATCCCGGTGAATATGTTTCTAGAGGTCGGACTGGAACTGTTCTCGCCTTCTCCGCCATACGCTCCGCGTATTTTTCCACGCGGGCGAATTTTACGTCGTGTGGTTTGTGCTTCTCTACGTAACCTTTTTTCTCAAAGTACAATGACTGTTCAAAGGTTCGCTTAGTTTTGTTCATACTCTGAACAGGAGCGTCGTACGCAGTATCTACGGTCGATAGACCAGCATCAGTTGCAACGGCCATTGGTAATGCATGACTGTTGGCTGCTAGTCGCTGCACGCCCTCCTGCCAGGTGTCGAAATCCATGGGCACTGGTACAAGGGGATGTGTTTCACGGAACCTATACCGCTTTCGCTCGGAAGGTGTCACTTGACGAGCATTCCGAGCCGTTGTAGACCAAAAGGTATCCCAGTGACGAAGTTCCGACTTCTCTTGCGAGTAGACATTGGTTAAAGAATTCGGAGAATGCAGCAGAGATTCTCGAACGACTGCATGCGGAGCTTCCAACTCAACTTCAGCCTGCTCTTCTGCAGAAACCCCATCATCGGTTTCAACATCTTGATCGGAATCAGGAGCTAAAGCCTTTGCTAGGTCTACCTCTTCATTTAGATAATACTTCTTCCCAAGTCCATCTGCAACAAAATTAGGATTGACAGATCTAAGCCGTCGCCTTTGACTGCGAATGAATTCAGGACGGTCATCATAGAGTAAGAATTTGTTGCGTTCAGGCATGGATTCAAAGAACTCAAAACTACCGAGAGCCTTTTGCTGAGCGTAGAGTGTACGGATAACATCCATTTCCCCTATTGCTCGAATCTCAGTTCGGCGTGCTTCCTTCGGAGAAAAAAAGAAAAAAGAAAGACTAAGTCAGTAAAAGAGCAATTGTGCAAGTCTTTTTTTTTCTTTTCTTTTTTTTTTACCTTGTTCAGCAAAAGATTCACACGATGCCGCTCATGATGTAGCGTTACAAGCTCTTTCATCACAGGCGTAAGCCATTGTTTAACAGCATCATAAAGAACGATAGCTACTTCACGCTCTATTCCTGCACCCTCATTTTGTATATACAGTCGTGAGGAGAGATCCGTAAGTGTGCGCAAATTGAATAGGCCAATTTTTTGGACGACTTCAGGTTTAGATTCAGATGTCGCTTTTTTGGATTCCTGCCAACTTCGCCTAGATTCTCTGTCTATCAAGATGGCTGCACATCTCTCCTCAATGTCGATTTGATTTTCGTCCGCTTCTTCCGCCATGGGCATAGCATCAAGCCCTATCATTTCCAATCCAAAGTGTTTGCGTCTCGCTAGTTCCATTTCCATCGTCTGAATCATGGCCACGACTTCTGCTAATGATCTACTTCTGATGTGTTCCTGAATTGCCCAAACATTGTGTTTTCCAAATCTCCGTAGCCCTTGAAAGAACAAATTCCCTTCTTCCACAGTCCACGCCATCCCGCCCGCCACTAACGCCCGTCCTTTGGACCAGTATTTTGCATACTGTTCTGCCTGCGTTAGTCCTTTGACTTTCCAGCGTGAGGGCCCTCGGTTCGTATTTTCCACGATGCTATCCCACCTTGAGTCATACAGCTCTGATTGTAATGTCTGTTTTGCTTCTGCTAATTGCATGTACTCGCTTTCAGACTTCATTGGACTTTGGCTTCTGAGCAGGGTTGGTTCCTCCGCATACCAACCATTATTGGTCAATCGAATGTTGCCTTCAAGCACCTGTAGTTCCTTTATATGCGCATCGATAGCTTCTTTAGAAAGTACAGTTTCCATCTGTGATTGCCGACATTTGGCACATTGATAAAACGCGGGATAGGGCGTGGTTTTCCGCATTTCATAAGGGGTTAAAGCGCCACAATAAAAACAAACATCGCCATCTTGTTCGAGTTGTAGTTTTGGTTCCTGACCTTCTTTGATCTGTTTCAAGTACTCTTGCTCCAACTCCAGCTCACTTTCAATCTCATCCAGCTCAGAATCTGATGTATCCTGGAATGGATTGTTGGGATTTCTAGAAGATTCCGTCCTATTTAACTCGCATACAAATCGTGGTCGTTTCCTCCGAAGTTTCGCTTGGCTATTAATTGGCTGTTTAAAGATCGATGCCTGGATTGCTTTCTCTGGAAGTGTAGCACTTCGCATGTGAGAGAAAATCCGTCTTTCAAATTCTAGTAATCTCTTCTTTTCTTTGTGTTGTTTTTTAACAGGGGGTAAACCCCGTCTCATTCCTGCAGCTGCCCACTTGGTTCCTTGGTATACTTTAGCCGCAAGGCGATACTTTGGTTTTGCTAGGAGATGTCTGGGGTATAGTAATGGACCACCCTTTTTCTTCAGCTTTGCTTGGTGACTTTGATCTCCAGAGGATCCAGGTATACCAGGACCACAAGGATCCTCTTCTTCACCATTCCCTTGCCATGAGCCTTCTTGTTCCTGCGGGTTGTAGGATGTGCCGATCTCAGGAGATGCCCATGTGTTTGCAGAAGAATGGTATTTTTCGGCGATTGCCCTTAAAACCTCGTTTGCATCATCACCACTGTTTCCAGAAGCTCCATTCATGGTTGCAAGTTTTTTAATACTGTTGAAAAAGATCTTTTTGGTAAAAAAAAAAAAAAAAAAAAAAAAAAAAATACAAACAGTCACAACAATCTAATTATATAAGGCTCCATTTCATCTCTGTTCATTGGTAGCAATATTCACCATGTCTTCAGTCCCGGTGCGTCGATCAGGATTACAGCAAGAAGTCATCAACCTCTACCGCCAGTGCTTTCGAGCTGTTAGACTGAAGCCAGAGGTAAAGCTCGCTTCTTTGTCAACCTCTCTTTTCCCATTATTAATTCCTTATCTACTAATTAATTACGATACATGATATGATCGGTCATGCCAGACGAGCCGGCCACACTTCCAGACTTTTATTAGGATGCAGTTCAGGAAGCACTCTGACGTGAAACAGCGAGATTTTTCCACTATCGAGTATCTCCTTCGTATGGGCAAAAGACAACTCGACACCTACTCTTCTCCCAGCATTAAAGACATTACGGTCTAGATCCCATCCTTTTTTGGCTCAGTTAGATTTATATGAGCAGCTTGTACTCCTCTTTCCCTTCACTTGCTCTAGCGTGGAAGTCCATATTGGCTCAGAGATGAGATAGACGTTCAAACTGCTTAACGGCAAGTAGGATACTGTGTGTCAGATATCCTGTGAAGTAAAAGTTACATTGCTCCATACAGCCATTTGGATCAAAAGCTCCATCTGGTTCCAGAACAGACAGATATCAGAGTATATATTTATTTTTCTACACCTTCAATAAACAATAGAAGATCAAAAATAAAGTGATCATCCTTGAAATAATTGTGAGGCGATGAATGAGCATAGTGAAAGTGTCGCCTCACGCTTTGTTAGTAAAGCAAACAAGAACCCCCTTGTGATCTCTTCAACAGACTTTATTTACAGTTGCGATTCCAAATTGTCTTCAGTCCTGACGATGTAGCCAAGTTCATTCAACGACATACGCGTACCATAGTACCACTCCCACCGCTGAACTTGACTGTCTCTGGATCGAACACGCTCTATCCTCCCTGGAACATCATTTCAAACCCTGGAACAAGCGTGGACATCCCAGACATCAAGGGCGTTTTCCTTCTAACTCCCCGTCCGTCCAGCATGGCTCCCAAGGTAATTGATGTGGTAGGGACTGATTCTGGTGAGAATGATGCCCTCAACAGCATGTGGTATTAATATGTCGAGAACTATTGACATATTGACAACACAATCCGGTATAGTACACACATTTTACTGGTCAAGTGCGTAGCACCCTTGGCTAAATTGATATTTTTTTTATTCCATGTCCCTGAACGCCTAGAGATTCAAAACACACCGCCTTCACATATTGACACTTAATTGGCCGAACATACGGCAAATATGATCTCATTGGTCGCAGGTTGTCATCCCGTACACGAACCATGGGGCCAGAACGGCATTTATATCTTTAGAGCGGAGCTGCCATCCTAGCTCCCGGTCAAACGTTCTGGCGCCCTGGATGATGATAAATGATGGGTCTTCCGCAAGTGGCAAGCATTCAGATGACAAAGCATATGAGAAAGGATAATTTCCTATGCCGGCTGTCCCGGTGATAATAATATGATTTTGGGCCTCATCATCAGACTCATCACTGGGCTCTCCACAGGACTCTTCGTCATCTCTGTTTTTACAAAACTCTTTGATGATAGTATCATAAGGTTCTATGAAGCCCTTTCTTGCACACAAGATCGCATGATGATCACAGGAAGCTTTATAAAAGTTCTAAATGCTCTAGTAGAAGGGAAGGTCGATTAAACCACATCATCCCATTCGTCTAAAGGGTAAGTGGATAATGATGGGTTCATTCATAAAGGATGAACCATTGTACAAAAATTCTCAAGGAACGGACATGATGCTTTTTTTTATAAGATAAAATTTCATCCACTTGATTGGTATTCGATTCATTTCTTTATGTTCGAACCGGGTGATCCTCCTGAATATGTAGCAACGGTGTCGATTTTTATGACACACTGTCTTACACGTTTTAAATATCCAGGTGGCGCCTTGGCATCCTGACCATTGTTGATAACAAAATTCTGAACCTTAAAATCGTCATATCTGTAGCCTGGCACCACAAAATAGAGGAAAATGGCATTGTCACTTCCCTTCGACTTTGATTGGTTTATCTTCGAGCAGGGTCCAGCAATATAATCATTTATCTCCTTGAATGGTGCTTGTATGATCGGATGCTCCTCTGATATTGTGACCTGAAATAGCTTATCGGGTTCCAACACAAAATCGATGCACGGAAAGTTAGGAATTGATGGTAGAAACAACTTACCAGTTGCTTGAGTGAGCCCTGATAACTCATCTGAAGCCCCGATAAGCACCACTTTCGGCTTTGCAAGGAAATCAAGAAATCCTGTTAGGCCTGACTGGAGATCCTTGAAGGGAAATCTAATATCACCACGTTGAAATGAGTAACGAACATAGATTTCAAACAATGGGCCTTTAGCTATGTCATCATCACTTCTGACAAGTTTCCCCAACACATCACTCCAAGTCTGCTTTTGTAAAACTTCGATAATCTCTGATTCGACCAAAGGAGATTTCCATTTCATGTTGGCCATCTATGTAATAGACAGCCACTATAGATACTCGATACATTCATTTTTGTAAGAGGTTTACAAGATCCGCTGGCTTCTCGAGCTCATTGATGGTATCTCTGACACGCTGAAACGCGCTCTTCTTGGCATTTGAGATATTGTTTGGTTCACGACGAAGTGAATCAGATGGAGCCTGCAGGACCTATCTTGACACGCCTCCCAATTTGGAATAAAGCTCCTCCAAAAGTGGATCATCACTGTATGGAAGTACTATACACGGTCTCTACAGGCTTGAGGCTCGGGAAGACTCCAAGGTGACATATGATAATGGCTAGAGGGAATAGTATCATTGACTATGACATCGTACTGGATGTTAAGAGTTCTAGGCGACGCCGAAAATACCGTCCTGGCTTGATCTGGTCGAGGCTTATCGTCATTATCAACTAAGTACATGTACCACATTTCAGGCTGCTCAAGGAAATCAGTGAGCTCTGCTCTCTCCCCATAGCGTTGGCAAGTTATTCCTCCGTAGGCATAACATCTAGTACTCTTCTTCTCATGGAAAATAATAATCGGTGGATTTTCTTCGTCGTGCTCGGTTAGAGGATGGCAAAATAAACCAGAAAGGCTGACTTCCCAACTCCAGGTGTTCTAGTGACAAAGATTCGGCTCAAAGAAGCTGTTTCATAAGTGATATTGAAATTGGCTGTAATATGGTCATAAAGCTCTTTATATTCTTCTCTGATATAAAGATGCTGTGTTTCGGCAACAGGGAAGGTACGACCCTCAGGGGCAGTCAATATTTTGGAATCCTTGATACCTTCACCAGAATTTCGGAGCTCGCGAGCCGCTCTGATAATGTTGTGGTAAATACTGGCTCTTGATCCCTACCCCATGTACGAAAGCACCTTGACCCTCTCTTTCAAGTTGAGAGGCGACATGTCAGGGTCATTATTCACTATCCCTTTCCTTACAAGCCCTGCTTTTGTAATCTCATCCACAAGAATATCAGTGCTATCTGCGCTACTCATGCTTGGATGAGCTTTTTTAGAGGGTGACCCTGATAAAAGAGATAGAGTGATCAAAGTCAATATTTTTGTTCGATTACATATTATTCTAATACGAACAATAATCATCCGGTCCAAAGCACTCACCAGCCGCTTCATCTTGTTTTCTTTTTCGAGCTAAGTATCAAAGCGGATAATTAGAAAAAACACAGCCTGAGAGAGAAGAGTCTGCAAGAACAAGTCACATTTGCCTCCCAGCACGTGCATGTGTACATGAACTTCATCCTCAGGCTGGTTGTACCACGCGATGTGGAAATGGCAATGTACATGAGAAGGTAAGGAACCACAAGATTTCTAAATTATAAATAAGGTTATTTTTGAATGTATGAATGCTCAAAGCAAACCCTCTTGGTTCAACAGATGAATACAGGGCTTCACCTGCCTATTCGCATCTAGGCAATATGGTTGACAAACCTGACTCGCTCACGAAATCTCTTACACATCATTAATTATAGCATTCATCAGAGGGAAAAAAAAAAAAAAAAAAAAAAAACAGATAGAAGACATCATCACCATGCGACTATACATTTTGTGCTGCTCAATTGCAAAATCCAATCGTATTTAAGCATACACAAAAGATGGCAAGCACATGTGTTTTTGTACTTCCTTTTTTTTTTTTTTTTTTTTTTGGTTTAGAGCGATGGAGTTACTCAAAGATCATCCTCTCTGTCTCTTTGTCTCAATCATTCCTCATTCACTCATGTCATTAATCACTTTCTTTCTTAAGCTTCACTCTCTCTCACTCTTACTCCTCTGTATATTAATATATTAAAAGTGCCTTACCACTTATTAAAACGATAATCTCATCTAATCCTCATCTGCGATACCGTTCACCCTTGTAGCGCCCTCGATCTCCTGTTTCTCTTCCCTCTCTTTCTCTTTCCGACTCAATTCTCCCGCCAAAAGTTTGCCCATCATTCATCCCCACACGCCTTCCACCAAACACTCCCTCTCTTTTTACAAAGAGCAGATGGATGACCATGAAGATGGCTACTATTACACGGGACAGACACCGTTCCGTAAGCCGAACGAGTCTCTGCTGAGGTTCCATGCCCGACGCTTGATCTCGATTCAGACTCTAGGCCGCCTCGAGTATACAGTCGAGGAAGCCGAAACGAAATTCAATCGGGCACTTGGTCCTGCAGAACTAACTTTCGTCGGACTTGGTGAGTGTTTTTAATTTGGTCATGCATGGAAGCTTACCTCAAAAAGAGACTACCCAGCAGGGACAACTTGGATTTCGTTTACACATTGGGTACTAGGCTCAGTTCCAAGGTCATGTTCCACGATTTCAATGATTGGTCTCTTTTTGTGCACCTGTCATTATTTTTCCGTGCACTCCTTCAATTGCACTTCACAGACGACCGTTGTGAGGACTAAAGAAAAGCTATGAGCAACACTGTGAGGGAAATGCCATATTTTAAACTCATGGCTCAGAAAGGAAATGTGTGTGTGCATTGCCGCAATAACTGTTGGCATGGGTGTTGTTGTAATGCTCCGTCTTCACAGTTCAAGACAAGTCATGATGGCATGTGTCTCTTATTTTTTTTTTATGGTATTTGGTCAGTCCAAATCTCCATAGATCAAGTGTTAAACCCTGCTGCTGCACAGTTCACCCCTTTTTCATTCAAATTCTCCGTTACCATTGTTACCAAGGTCGATGCAATGTGGCAAAAAAACATGATTGTCCTTGGATATGCTCAAATAATTGTCAGAGCACACAGAGCAAATGAGCAAGAAGGGGTGATCTATTCCAACAAATACAACACAGGATGACCCTTGTTACCCTCACACAGCCAAGGGTCCCCGATTTAATAGACCTTGGTGCTCAACCAGGGTCTAGGCCTGTGCTTGTAGAGCTATCTCTCATTGTAGTCTTTCATATTATCTGGAACGCATCTCTTTCTTATTGCTCCTCTGCATTTGTCTACATCACAATTGTTTGTTTATCATGCCTTGTCAAACTCAAGCAAAAGAGTGGCATTTGGTAACTGGAGCAGTCGAAGATTCGGATCTTCATGCTGCTTTGTGCAAACAAAACAACAAAAAGAAGAGTGATTGGCCCATAAGCATACTTACTTGAGCATCATAACCTCCATCATGGGTTCACACAGAGCACACATTTTTTTATGCAGACCTCCTAAGCTCCCCATTTTCTCGACTATCTACTTCTCGTACACTTACTTACTCTCAACCACTCCATAGCTCAAGGCAAAATATCTGGGGGCTGTCATCCGTGCTCTCCGGCAATTTATTGCATGTTATGTTGCTATGCTTAAAAAGTCGCTTTGGACCAATGTTTGTTTTTGCATTTTTTACACCCATCTCTTTGTCCTTCATGTGTGGATATTTGTGTGTATATATTTGTTGTGAAAATGGAATATATAAAATTGCATTAAGAAAATGTTTGTGCAATAACAAAGATTGCAGGATTGCAGGAAATGAAAATGCACACATGCTTGTTCATAATGTTAAATAGCTAGTATATATAAATATGCTCTACATGTATGATCCATTCTGCTGTCTACTTTGTCATTACTAGAGAAGAACCGCATCGAAGCACAAGCATGCTATACATTATAAACGTCCACAACATAAATATAGCTCTTTTTGTTCATGTAAACGCGCTCTTAACCAATTATCTTTCCCTATTCCGTTTACCCTTGTTTCAACATATAGGTGCTGTTATTGGCACAGGCGTCTTTGTTTTAATGGGTAAGCTACTTAACCTTCATCTATGTCATTCCCGTATTTATTTGCATATGCATATAGCCCGTCTATTTCGCTCGTTAATAGACTAAGGAATCACTTGTTTTAAATTACTAGGCACTGCTGCCCAGACGCAGGCTGGCCCCTCTGTTACGCTGTCTCTTCTCTTAGGAGGTTTTGTGTCCGGAATTGCAGCTTTGTCCTATGCAGAAATGGCATCCATGATTCCGATTGCAGGCTCAGCCTACACTTATGCATATGCCTCTATAGGAGAGCTTGCAGCATGGATCATCGGCTGGGATCTTATACTTGAATATCTTGTTGGCGCTGCTACGGTGTCTGTAGGGTGGTCAGCCTATATGGTAGCTTTTCTTGAGGACGCATTCAATTGGAAAGTTTCACCTCAATGGACTCGCACACCGATCAAGTGGGAAAAGGGAGCCTTGAGCTCGTCAGGCGCTTATTTTAACACACCGGCATTCGTTATTTCAGCTCTTGTTTCCACCACGATTTATTTTGGCATCCACATGACTGCCAAAATCAATAATTATCTTGTCGTGTTCAAGGTCCTTGTGCTGATCATCGTTATCCTGGCTATGATCCCATTCGTCAAGACAGAAAACTACCATCCTTACATCCCGGAAGAAACTGGGGGCGTGTCAGGGATGCTTGCAGGCGCATCAACGGTATTTTTTGCTTATATTGGATTCGACAGTATCAGCACCACAGCTCAGGAGGCAAAAGAGCCCCAGGTCAACCTTCCTGTGGGTATAATGGCAACGATTGTTATAGCTACTATACTCTACGTCGGTATCAGGTACGCCTCTCTACATGATCACAGTAAGAAACATAGGATGCCAAGTATTTTCACTGACATGTTATCATGGATATGGCCTTTATACTTAGCGTTGTTACAGTAGGCGTCGCGCACTATACGAAACTTGGAGGCGATTCACCAGTGGTAGATGCTGTTCGCTTGACAGGAATGCATTGGCTTGTTGTCATAACTGAATTGGGAGCTTTGGCAGCCACCACATCTGTCATCCTTGTCTTGTTGATAGCTCAGCCTCGTGTTTTCTATGCCATGGCAAATGATGGTCTGATTCCTCCTCTGTTTGCCAAGGTTCATCCGAAATATAAGGTGTGTTGTTAGGTTGCTTTGATAATTTGATGTTACTTCAAGACTTAGATCACTTCACTCACTTCCTAACACAATGACTTTTTCAGACACCATACGTTAGCACACTAATATCCGGCGTCCTCTGCTCGGTTTGTGGTGGACTCTTTCCTATACAGGTGCTTAGTGATATGTCGTCCGTTGGGACAATATTCGCTTATTTTGTAGTCAACATTGGCGTCATTATCCTGCGATATACTAGAAAGACCGTACCCAGGCGGTTCAAAGTCCCAGGAGGTATATTACTGTGCCAAGTTTTGCATTATGATAAAGGGACTGGAGTATTTCTCAATATACGGTTTTTCTAAGTTGAAATGTCTGTGTTATTTCTAGGTCCGTTTTTACTACCCGGTATTGGAGCAGGTAGCTCTCTACTTTTGCTTCAAGGCGCACGAACTGAGGCTATTATGCGGCTGCTGGTCTGGATGGGGGTGGGGATTTTGATTTATATATTGTATGGAAGAACACACTCTGAAATCAACAACCCACGATTCGTTGTGGACGAACCCATGAGAGTATTGCATGAAGATTTCTCAGCAGATAGTCAGGACTATCAGGGGTATACCGATGATGATCTTAGGCAACAGTACGCCCGGCAGTTGGCTCGCCGGATGGAGTATGATAGGCCGCGACACCCTCGAAACAGTGACTATATAGAGACACGACCGCCATCAGGGTTTGGTGTTCCTGATTTAACAGGCTGTAGAAGGGAGCATCGCCTCAGTGCCGCAGAGGGCTCATTTCGCTTCCATGACAGAGCGTCAAGTGATGTAGGCATCGAACATGGTGTTGGGAACTCTTTTGATACTCGCCGCAAACGCATTGAACGCGTCTCTACTATGCCAGACCTTGCAGGTCCATTGTCAGGAGGCAAGGACGAATCAGTCAGCATTTCATCTCGAGGTTTCCATCGCCCGCAAACGACATTTGAGCCATATCCAGAAACGGCTCACATCTCTCCCCGTATTTCTTGAAATTGACCACTTTGTACAATGCTACCTGTACAATAACTGTATAATACTTATATAAATTCCCATATGACTAGAAAACAACTTCCTTTTCCTGTTGTCAAAGGGTGTTTGAACACTGGGTATTTATTTGCCCGTTATTTACCCTATATCGTCTTTGAAATGAAGAAAGAAGACAAACACGCGTCTACCACCCCTTCCAGTCACTTCTATATGCTTTCTTCACATAAAAACATCGGGAAACGAGCAAACTTCAGTGTTAGTCCCACTGCTACCACTACTGCTAATACTAATAACAGTAGTAGAAGTAGCGGTAACTTGAAAAAATCATTAATGAGATCTTCAACAGCTCTAGCAACTTGTTTTATAGATAGTGATCTTATTGTTGCCTAGAGCTGTAGTATGCCATCAGCGTCCATTCGTATTGATCAAGTTAATCTCAGCTTGTATCCTATGCAAACTTGAGATAAACCTCCTCAAGAAGGAAGTAACTAGTCTCACTTTAAAACAGTATAATAATGTGTCGTTTTCGCCTTTAGTACACGATGACCAAGCGCAGAGTCAACAGCAGCTATCGACATACAGATAAATCGCTTGCGCTGATTGTTTGTTGGAAAATAGCGAAGGTATATAACACATTAAATAACCGTTGCCCTGCACATCCGCAATACCAAGTGGCTCTCGAAATGACAATTTCGGATGCGCACATATGAAAAATTGTACGAGTGCAAAAAGCAACTAAGGCAGAGAGGAATCCTGCAGGAGCTGAATATGGATTGGCAGTTGAGGTAGAATGGCACTGGTGACATCAAAGACCTTATTCTAAATTAATAATAAAAATAAAAAGAAAAAAGAAAAAAAGAAAAAAGCTTTCGACTATTTGCATAATCTGAATGATTTCATAACTTTCATCGTACAAAGCATATACAGGTGATCGAAGAGTCCCTTACATATTTTTTCCGCCATCGCCTGGGTCCCGCTGCTGCTATTCAGTTTGTCATTTCGGTCTTGGCGCAACTAGGGATTTTTTTATGCATTGCTCGAAGGAACTTGCCTAGACATTTACGAGCTCCCTAATTTATCGCGGTATCTTCATGCACATGGATATACACGAACTTTTGGATAAAGTGGCTGGTCGATGATGGCTTTTATTGCTGTGTGGATTTGACACTCTTTTCGATGAATTGATTGGTCGACGAAACAAACGCGTAAAAAAAAGTGTAATGTGGATTTGTTTTTGTTTTTTGTTTTTCTTTTCCCAACCTATTGAACCTATTGTTTGACCCATAACCACAACTCTAACTGAGAGCCTAGTAATCTTTTTTTTTTTTTTTTTTTCTTCGGTGTTGTTGTTGCCGCAATTGTTGTTGAAAAGGTTTGGGATCGCTCGTATCAATTGTGCGCATATGAAATTGCTTTTACCACACCAGGACTTTTTAACAATCGATCGTTGTGATGAGAGACATCTTCGCCTTTTGTTCTCTTGTTACTTCTTGCCCTTCTTGCCCTTCTTGCCCTTCTTGCCCTTCTTGCCCTTCTTTCCTCTTTATCTCCCTTCACATCCTTTCATCGCATCCCTAACTTACTTCCGCTTAATATCCTACTTCCTCTTTTCGCCCGGAATGCTGCTTGCCCGAGAGTGAGTACAGTAAGTCTTTCTCACATTTATATTAGTGTGTGTTAGCTTTGCGCCTGACATGGTCGCTGATATAGCTTCCTGAATGGTCTACCGAAATCATAACACACAGACATAGGTACCACTGGGTTCTAGCACCATCTCAAGAAACGGCAAGTTGGGACTATGATCTTTCCAGAAGAGACCATCAACCCTTATTTCGAAACCGATGCCCTGTGGACATGCTTTTGACTTTCTCTTCGCTGACTTGCTGCCGCAGATGGCATTAGAAGCAGACCTATCCGGGTTGGCATGCATTTCCCACTTTTTTTGTCGGAAGCACTCGACTCAGTATACTATTTCCTGCATGTCGATAGCATAGGCGCTGATCAAGAAAAGACCACCCACAGAAAGCCTCATAGAGAGAGGATCAAGAGCCTAGCCACTCTCACCAAGGAACCCTCCTTAATGAACATTCGTTCAGGTCGGAGGAGGTGGGCATCCAAGAGCGTTGTGATTCAAGTTATATCATCTTTACGTGTTTGGCGATGCCACCGAAGTGTAACTGCTTGCTGCGATAAAACAAACATTTCCAGGCGGCCTTCTATTCCAAAAGGCTTTACACACCTCTTGGTTTCCTTGAGATACTAAGGATGTACATAGATTTGTTTGCCACGAGACAATTCAAGTAGCCATGAGCTCGATCCAAAGTCAATGGTAGCATCTTGACTCTGTGACATCAGTTCCATGCACTTTCTCTTTATTCTTGTAAAAGAGGACGAAAGGCTCCATAGGGCCGATGTAGGGGATAGCGTCGAACGATAGCTGTACTGAGGGTAGGCTGGGTTGGGCAAGGTAGTCGCCAGGGCATTCCTTTCACCTGAGCCAAGCCCAACAACGAGGCATTAAGCGCTGGTGGGCAGTTTGAGGTGCGCTAAACTGCATTCCCAAACTCGAAAGTGCCTTTAAGCCGTGTTTCCGATTGATACTGTCATACGTCATCTGACTCTGCACCTGGGTCAGGAAGCAAAGACGGTAAAGGAGTAGACGGTGTTAAAGATAGAGGCAGAAGTACTAAGGTGGCCTCCGCTTATGTGTCGAAGAGGAAGGACAAACTACAGATGATGGTACGAAAGGTTAATGATGCTGGGCCATATCCAAGAAACCCATGTCCTGAGGTGCCCTAAGCACGCGTTTCAATGGCGCCCAAATCGACTACAATGCGGACTCTTATGATATATTTCTTGGCTTCATCGAGAAATACATCGTAGTTACCAAACCTAAACAAGTCTTCTCTTTCACCGCCATTCTCTTCATCATCTTCGCCATCTTTCGTCTCTGCAAGCATAACCCCTAACTGTCGTCGCTTGTATTTGAGCACCAGGTCGTTGGTGTAGATCACTCGGCTCCGCAAGAGAAGCTTTCTATGATATTCCTATGTTGATCGGCAACTCCTGCTGGACATAGGATACGTTGGATAAATGAAACTTTGTTATTGACAGAGGTTTTTATTTATTATGAAAGCAGTGCTTGAGGATTGGCGTTGCAAATGGGTTGTCACTGTATAAGGTATTGATCAGCTTTTTCTCATTCAAGGGACGAAGCTTGCTCTTCAAAGGGCTGGCAGACATGCCTGTCCTCACGTTTTAATCAAAGTATCCGATGGCAGCTTTGCCACAGAGCCTAAGGTGTGAATTACCTCTCAATAATCTATGTCATCATATGTTTCTACATGCAACCATCCTATGACTTGGAGCACTAACAACCAAATCACCCTTTTTTGCTTTCAGTTTACTGAAAATAATGTCTCTGAAACAATGTCCTTCGCGACATGCTTTACACTCGTTGTCGTTGCCCTTGCAACAGTCGAAGAGAACATTTTGAATGTGGATGAAAGTGACTAAATTGGTCTTTGAAACGCGGGATCCGCATACTGCATGTACTGATCATGCATGCGCACAGACATTGGTCAAGATCCGTGGCAAGGGCCGAGTGTACGCGAAATATGCGCGACTGAGCTTATGCTTGTCTGGAATACTGATCCCAGAGCCAAGTTGGCTTGAACAAAGCGGTGTTGCCAGAGAGAAATAGAACTCGTTACTACTTAAACTGTCATTAAGGCCTGCTTTTTCCTGCTGGCAATGAGCGAACTCCTTTCTACCATAAAGCAGTCTACAAGCTTGATGTCTTATATAGGCAATATCGCTCATTTAGCAGAGTAATGCAATGACTCCATATGCGTGGGTATGCATATGGTTGTCATATTTTATTCATATCATTTTAGATATTAATAAAGTAAGATAAATCGACTTTATAGCTTGCTTCGTTTTTTTTTTATGGGTCAAGAGCGTCGCCGCTTCTCACAAATGTTTGTCCAACAACAAGTCACATACTTTTGAAGCACGCGAAATTTCATCCTGCCGCACTCATCGTTTTTTACACTGGTCCATTGACCGAAGGCAATCAAGATGACCAACAATAATGTAGGACCAGATTCACAAAGTGTACATATCAACGAGACCCGTATGAACCACAGTAGTGTTTTGAACATCAGTACGGATCAGGATGCACTATTTGAGAAGATCCTGGAAAAGGTCCCATCACAAAAACGCGAGCTTCTTTCAACAAGTTGGTCCAAAGACTACCTCAACCGACTCACTTCTCTCCCAGCAACAGCATTGCATAATGAACCGGGGAGGCTACGTGAAGAACAGCTCAAAGTGGAGCGGAGCATGTCAGAATTAGCATTCCGCGATTACAAAACATTTATCCTTGTCAAGGACTGTAAACAGGATGTCCAGTCTACCTTCGAGACCCTTGGCCAACATTTAGATCATTTCCAGGATATTATACCAAAATTTATCGACACGCTCACAGGGTTCTCAGACAAAGTGTCACCTATTCTAGAGAAGCAACATATATATTCCTCGGTCCTGGCAACTCATTCACAGTTACTTGAGGTACTGGAAATCCCGCTACTCATGGAGACGTGTGTAAGGAATGGGTATTACAACGAGGCATTAGAGTTGGCGAGCCATGTGCAACGGCTGATTTCGAGATACCCGGGGATTGGAATTATTCAGGAGATCGAGCTCAAGGTCGCGCAGGGCAAAGAAATGATGCTCATTCAGCTGCTAGCCCAGCTAAGGGAACCAATTAAACTACCCGTAGCATTGAGAACCGTTGGCTTCCTCCGGCGCATGGGAAACTTCAGCAGTCAAAACGAAGTGGCGGATGATGATGAATTTCAGAGCGGGGCGGCACCGGCGACATCTAAAGGAAGAGGCACTGTGCCTGGATCGCTTTATTCAACCGCAACAATGAACAGTGCAGTAGGAGTAGTCGAGGATGAGACGCCACTCAAAATGCTTTTTCTTAAATCTAGAGGCCTATATATGGATCAACAGCTATCCAAGATCGTATTTCATAAAGGTGATTCGTTTGGATATTTAAAAAAGTATATTGATGTGACGCGCGAGTGCCTGTTCGACATCATGACATATTACAAGAGTATATTTGGCAGTGCAGACCACCTTACAAACTTCTCATCATTGTCATCGCCATCGATCGACCGTAAAGGCTCTGGCACCGGGCCTGCAAGCGGACCAGGAAGTATAGAAGCAGAGCATGCCAGTCATCAAAAGCAACACCATTGGACGACTGAAAACCTCTTGGCCGACTTTGTCACTTATCGGACCCAGATAATATTCAGTATACTCAAACTTCATATCCCGCAGATTCATGATACTTCCGCCTTATTGTCAGTTCTGACACAGTTGATGTATTTTGGTGCCAATATGGCTAAAATTGGATTCGATTTGCGATATCTTGTCACATCCTTGTTTGAAGAGGCAGTGATCCGAGTCGTCGGAGGAGCATTCCAGCGAGGTGCAGACGAGTTTTTGGATAGCCTTGGTGGCGAAGGAAGAAACCAGCCTGATTGGTTATTGCCAAGTCAATGGATGGTCAGCGGAATAGGGCGTACATCTGCATCGTTATCATCTGCTTCAACACCCTCAATCCTCAGTAGAACATCAAGCGCAGATATCACATTAGGCAGTGGGCCATCATCTTTGTCTCCTCAAACTTATCTTATGGACTATCCTGCGCTCGCATATCTCACCAATTCATATTTGACAGCGCTCAATTCATTGCGACTACTTGCACCACTATCACTTGCAATACCTTTACGAGAGATATTGGTTGATAGTCTGACACGCGTAGACTTCGGACTAGAAAAATACGACCACCATATTTTTGGAGAGCGCCCCAGCGCCTTCCGTTCAACGCTTCGACCAACATCAACATCAATACCTCAAAATAACTCTAACGCCGTTGGGTTCAAGCTCCAAGGAGCTGAGGAATCCAAGGTTTTGAGCGAGCAAAAGATCTTAGACGAGTTCCTGGTTGTTTATAAACGTGCGGTACAGGAGTATATTTTAAAATGCTTTGATGAGGGTATCTATGGCGGTCTCGTTCAAGTCGAAAGTTTTGAAACCGAGCCCAACTTGACAACGCTATCTGATGAACAAGAGAAGCCATCTTCCGATAACGATGATTCAACAGACTCGACAGCACCAACTGCTGATACTGAGATAGGAGCCCCAGCTAACTCAGAAGAGGCCATTCTAGGAGAGGATAACAATAATGAGCCAGATGATATTGTGCAAGGGCCTGATGCCAAAGAATCTTCTCAAGTAGCTTCACAAGCATCTTCAGATGAGGTCCCTCCTCGAGAGAGCACCGAATTAAAATCCTGAGTGTTTTAGTGTAATATTAAATGATGAAATAAAAACATTAGATGAAGACCGAGCACCCGAGAGACGGAGTGAACATTGGTTGGCTTGCCTAAAGTTTTACCCATTGTACCCCTTCCTCAAGACTATTTGTCTACCCCTCTTTGGCATTCCTTCCTTCCATCCTCCTTCCTTCCATCCTCCTTCCTTCCTTTCCTTCATCCTCATCCCCATCCACGTTTAATATTTGAAACCATGACATCCCTCTCGACCAACAAACGACTTGACCAAATCAAAGGCCACATCATTGGTAATACTAATGGAAATGCCTAGATGACTGAAGTATTGACAGTAACAGGAATCATGGAAGCACATTATGAGAAACAACTGTTAACCCTTGCAAGCGCTCCTTTGCTGTAGGAAGCAATTCCAACCGTGAACATTTAATTCATCACAGACATCCTGACGATGTAGTGATCGTAGCGTATGTTGGGAAAAAAATAATAATATTCATAATGGCTTGCTCTATGCTTTGTTCTAATCAAAACCTTAATTTGCTTTGAACAGTGCGGTCCGAACACCAATTTGCAGAGCTGGCAAAGGTGGTTTTAAAGATATGTATCCAGAGGATCTACTCGCAGTCATTCTAAAGGCTGCTGCTGAGCGCGCCAAGATCGATCCCAAGGTTGTAAATGACATCCAGACTGGTAATGTCCTTCAGGAGCTTGGTGGCATCAAAGTTGGACGTGCAGCCATGTTCGCAGCTGGTAAGCTGAAAAATAATAGCAATAGTAATTAATGATAATAATAGCAAATACTATCATAGCCATAATAAAACTCCCCACTCCTGTACGCTGACTTTAATTTTTTAGGATACCCCTACACAACAACGTATGGTGTTTTGAATCGCCAATGCTCCTCTGGCCTCCAGTCTTGTAACTATATCGCCAATGCTATCCGAGCTGGAGAGATTGATGTCGGCATCGGTATGTTTGAGAACTTTGTTTGTTTGTTTGTTGTTGTTGTTGTTGTTGTTGTTGTTTTTTTTTTTTTTTTTTTTTTAATTTCATTCTTATATGGGTTTTCTAGGCGCTGGCGTCGAATCTATGACCCACGATTATGGTTCCAAGAGTATGCCTTCTCGGATTTCATCTCAGATCAAAGCAAGGCCTGGCAATGCCGATATCTTCGTACCCATGGGAATTACCTCCGAGAATGTGGCCAGTGATTTCTCAATCACACGTGAGGATCAAGATGCATTTGCTTCGGAATCGCATGCCAAGGCATTAAAGGCTCAAGAACAAGGGCTGTTCGATGCCGAGATCATCCCGGTCAAAGTATTACAAAAGTCAATTGTGAAGGACACCACTACCGGTCAAGAAAAAGAAATTGTTAAGGAAGTTATCATCTCTAAAGATGAGGGCCCTCGTACTGGTTCTAGTGCAGAGAAATTGAGCAAACTCAAGCCGGTCTTTAAAAAGGATGGGTCCACTACGGCTGGTAATGCCTCTCAAGTGTCGGATGGCGCAGCAGCAGTGGTTTTGATGCGAAGGAGCAAAGCTCAGGAATTGGGCTGCACGATCTTAGCGCGTTGGTGTGGAGCCAGAGTAGTGGGTTGCCCTCCTAGGATCATGGGCATTGGCCCTGCAGTGGCCATTCCTGCGGTGTTGAAGGATGTGGGCTTGCAGGTAGACGATGTGGATATTTATGAGCTCAATGAAGCCTTTGCATCACAAGCTTTATATTGTGTGCGTACTTTGGGCATCAAGTCAGCCAAGGTTAACCCAAAAGGCGGCGCCATTGCTCTTGGACACGTAAGTCAATATCTTTATGTGGTATAAAAGCTTATTACTTGAGTGAAAAAGCCATCATATTTATCTTTTTTTTTTTCTTTTTTTTATTACGCGTCAAAAGCCGTTAGGCATGACAGGTGCTAGACAGATGGCTACACTGATCTCTCAGTTGCACTATACTGGCGAGAAAATTGGTGTTATTTCGATGTGCTATGGCATTGGAGGGGTAAGCTCAAATAAGATCAGCTTAACAAAGTACCACAACTTTTCTAGTGTTGAGATATGCTACCTTAATATTCATTGCTTTTCTGACCACGATTTAATTGTGAATTATTCCATTTTTGTTTTCTATAGGGCATGGCTGCCGTTATTGTAAGCGAACAGGATGACTAAAAGGCAGTTAACCAAAAATAAAGCATCATATTTACAAGGAAACCCTCCTTTTTTTTTTGTAGGCTAGAATGCTTTTAAAGAATTGTTGCTTGATCCTTTTCTTGTAGCCTATAAAACACCCTCATCCCTGTTTTTTGTCCGTCTTTCTCTTATACTTCAAATACTGCCTCGTTTATTGACAATATCCTTCATCCAAAAACTACCATGCTTCGCCGGTACATCCCGCCGTCGCCTTCGAATTTGGACCATGTGTCCAAGGTTGAGTTCTTTGATCATATGTCTTACAGCATCAAAGCCTTTGAGATACTTTGTGAGATTGCAGTAAAGGTAAAGATTGTCAGCTGCTCTTGTCAGGAAACACTACAACCATTTTTTTTTTTTTTTTTTTTTTTTTTTTTCACTTTTTCTCAACCCACTATTTTGCATTGTACCATGGATGAAGGTCCGCCCAATCATGATAGCTTACGGTTGGAAAGTCGGCTCTCTAGAAGAAATGACTACTGAAAACCTTTATGGTCTGAATTTTGACCATGGCAAAAGAATTTTGCTCCGTCTACGTAGTAACTATGACCAAACCCAGTTTTTGCCCTTTGGCATGATTATGGACACTATGCTCCATGAACTGGCGCATAATGCCCATAATGGTCATGGAGATAGTTTTTATAGGACTTGGGACAAATTACGAGAGGAATATTACTCGTTGTCTGCTCCAAAGATTCTGGGAAAGGATAAAGTTAATGAAGATAGCAGGGGTACACTAGGCATTAGTTTTCTTGCATTATTGTCTACACAGAGACATCAAGGCTTGAGGTCCATTGAAATGACTGGTGGTCCTCAGATACAGACCCAAAAATGGCAGCAGCAAGGACAAGCTCCGGAGTATGGGCCTGCACGATCAAACTCTCTCCATCCTGCTCCAACGGATATACAATATGTCCTTTATCCGAAACCCTCCCATGGCATTATAAGGCAACTGCCTCCACCTCAACGCCAGCAACAACAGCAGCAACAGCAGTATCTAGGTCAGAATCTTGCTCAGAACCAAGTTCGACATGCGCGTCAACAATCGCCTCCACATCCGTGGCACGTTAGCTGCATCAACTGCAACTTTGAGCAGCACCCGGCTTGGGAGTTTCTTTGCGATTCAAAGACTCGCCTACTGGCCTTCAATCTTCTCAGGGATGCACCATACACTTGGACCCCCAAAGGCTACTACTTCCGAGTGCACGAAGAAACAATTTTCCTATGTCACCAGCTGGCACGATGGATCATGGGGTGACAGCTGGTACAGTGACGCAACGGTTCAAGGGCATATGTAACATTTTTCAGATACTCAAGGTGCCAGAATCGTCTCTATGCATGTTCTTTGAGGGCCAAAAAGACATGGGCAGATGATAAAGTCAAAGCTAGAATTTGAAGCAATTATTGAAGTTACTTCGCCTTGGTGTATGCCTACAAGTAAAACAGACCCTTTAAACATTTTGAAACTGATACACTTATTGTCAAGGAACATGGCTTGGTGGTAAACATGCAACAAAACATTGTATGGATGAACTATCGCATTGATCTCGGTCAAGGAAGCTGTGCCGCACTGATAGCGTGTTGCTGCATGTGGGCAATGGGCGTCATCAGATCTTGGTATTGATCTGTAGAAGACATGGTAAAAACTGGTAGTATGGTCTCACAGGGAATATAAGCCATAAAGACCTTGTTGTGAGTGCAACTGGTGTCTTGACAGGATAAGGATCGCTATAATCTGCACTGTGATAGCGCTGGAGTCAACAACTCTGCTTTAGCTTGTAGGACGTATCTTGACGGCCTAATACATCATATGCTCAACGACAAGGGGATAGAAACATGAAAAGTCACTTTTACGACGCGTAGAATGTACACAATAATGCTTTTGGATTTATCCCACAGCAGCGTTGCTTTCTTCATAATATGACAAAATATAATTCTTTTTTTTTGTAGCGATGTTCTCGTTCTTTGATATTCTTTCTCTCCACAGCAACTTTATCCATTACCACCAGATCTTTATTATACTCTCCTTAACAAAGACATTTTTTTATATATTTGCCAACGTTCATGAGCGCACAATATTCATCGTCGAAGTAGACGTGCAACATCTGGGTTGCTGCACAGGCAGGTTATTGTTTATACTTTTTTTTTTTTTTTTTTTTTTTGCGGGTTGTTATTTGTATCATAACTCCACCTTAGGTTTAATCTATTAGAGGCAAGTGCTGTCCATGTACTCCAGGTACCGATTTGATTCTGCCTATTGAAATAAAGGCAGGTATATTCTGGAACCTCTGTCCTTACATATCTGTTTGCTACTAGCGACTTGATACAGAGTGAGCACGCCGTCCCTCAACAGGTCCAGAGTCGAGAAGAACTAAAAGAAATCTGGAAGCTTTAAGGCAACAGTTCTTCATTATTAGTCAATTACCCATCTGGTTTACGATTACGGACCAACAGTGCATGTAGATATTGACGAACGATTAGGCGCCACTCTGGACCTTTTTTTTTTTTTTTTTTTTTACAATATGGCTATTCAAATGTTTGTTAAACTATGACCTAATCTATAACCCAATGGGGTCAAAAAATGCTCGATTTTATTCTATATTCATTTTACTAGCGAGAGATGAATAGTCTTTACTGCAGTCATCAAGAATCCCGTCAAGACATTGATAGTTAGTGATGACAATTTCGAATCATGGATGCTTTGCCGCGACCAACATCTTTTATATGGGGCTCGTAAGCACTCATACTGAAGTATATACTATGTAAGGACATAGTAAAGACCTGGATTGGCTTCAAAAACTTCGACGGGATATTTTACATAAATATACATGCCTATTCTACAAAGGACTAGGACATAGAAGCCTTTGGAAAACAATAGTTGGTAGCTGCCGGTAAGGGTTGTATGAGCAAGGGATGAATGTATGCAATGGCAAGGCAGGAAGAAAATAAGAGAATAAAAATAAGTGTGGAGCGTTTGCCTGCATGGGAATGTTGACAACGGGAGTAAAAACCACGTCAATTGGCGCAGTCAATGAGCGATATGAATGGTTGGGTTGATGTAAAGTCGGATGGATAATTCACCTTCGTCATTCTTAAATCAGAGAATTTGAAAAGCTTATCAATTGATAACATATATATATATATATATATATATATATCATACACATATTATATATATTTAGTTTTATTACTTTAATCTTTTTTAGCACCGTGTACAAGGAGCCATCATTGAGAATCTGTTGGGACCCTCCCATGTCATTCTTTTTTTTTGTCCTCCCTGTGTGTTCTAGAAGTCACTGCAACACAGAGAATAAAAAGACAAAATAGTCATGAAAGAAAAACAATAGCATTTAGACTAATAACAGGGCATGAGCTAGTGGAGACGGAGATGACATCGTTTTTTTTTTTTTTTCCTTTTCACTGGATCAAGCAAATTTGTCCGATCTCACGTTTTCCCCTGGATGATTAGGTTGGAAACAGGATTTTCTGAACAAATAACAACTTAGCCGGGCCCTCAAGTATCACGGTCCATCTCAGTATACTATGATGAAGATCTTTTTTCTCGTCATTGCCTCCAGTGTGGATGGTTTATGGATACCGAAATAGCCCTGAGGAGTTTTGGCTGATGAATATAAACAACACAACAACAGTATGACAATATAACATAGCACACGCAAAAAACACACAAACAGGCACATACACACACACATTTGAAATCGTGGATAATCACTTTTATATTAATCCGATTGCTCCTGTTCAACGACAATGGAGATTAGCAAGGCAGTTTGATCTTACCCGCTTTTAAAAGTATGATTTACTCCACAACAAGAGGGAATGTTCATTATACAGACTATGTTATTCAATGAAGTTTGTGTGCAGCAGAGACTGTGAGTAAGGTTTTAAAGGGATGCGCGATTTGGCCTGATACCGCTGTGTAGCGTGGCGTTCAGTCCCAGTCCAAGTTTGTTGTTTGCTCATGCAAACCATCTTCAGTGAAAAGTGAAAAAGGAAGGAAAGAAGGGGGATGTCGCAGGCTGGAAAATTTGTTTGTGTGAGAAAACACTGTGTAAGGTTATAACGGCCTCTCAACCAATCGTTGGTTACCAATGACGTTATTCGAAATTCATATTTCTTTTTTGTCTCTGTTCCTTCACACTTTCTTTTTTACTTCTCTCTCTTTTTTTTTCTTTCTTCTTTGTGTCTTTCTCTCCTTTGCGATCATAACCTTCAACAACGCTTGCCCTCCCACTCTTCTTCTCACTCTTCTCACTCTTCTTCTCCTGCTTCCCCACAAACACTTGCTTTCACGCCCATTGTCCGGTCGCTTGTTGTCTTGTTGTTCTCTCTGTAAGGTTTATTCTATTTACCATTCCTCCTACATGACACATAAAAGCAAAAAAAAAAAAAGAATGAAAGAAGCAATAGACAGCTCTCAAAGACTGTAGACAATGACAAGCAATGAAGACGAAAGAGAATAAGCAAATGAGAAGCAATTGCTGCTGCGAAAGACGAATCTACTTGATGCTTCTTTTCAGTTTTTCGTGTTCCATCATAGTCCAACAGAACGTTTTGACCTCTCCCCTTTTTGCAGTGCACCTACGCAATATCACAGGCTCTGTTCTCCTCTTTCGTCATTGTGCTTCCCTACTATTCGACTCAATCCCTCTTCAATACATTTGTGCCGTGTTCTCGTGTCCTGACTTACTACAAAGTCGACACACATGTCCCTTCCACCTCATTAATATCCAGCTTTACACACTACACTTCATCAAAGGCTATCCCCAACCTATTTCTGCTTCCTACATGTTGTGTCTGTGCTCTGCTTGCCATCAATAGCGTGTGGTCTACAACCCTTTTATCTTTCTTATTGCTCGGGAAATCCCTTATGCACTTTAAAAAAAACGTGTATTTCCGTATACAGCCAACCACACTTCTGATTCCAGAAGATAGCAGCCTAGTCACTTGCCATCATGTACTATCCCATCAGCCTTCCGTGTCTCATTAACAGCCTCTCTTGAGGCTCCTTCCTCACTCTCAACTTTCCGAACGGAGGAATGGGGGAAAGGCTCTTCCCCCTTCTCCCCCCAAAAATTGTGATAATCAGTTCATGATGTCAGTTCAAAGTAGTATATACGGATCTCATGGCTCTGTTACTCACTAAAATACATTTCCCTTCCAATTTTGATCAGGACCATCTACAATCCAAATAGGAACATAGCCTGTCAAACTGTCTAATTTTTGTTTAAGAAGACCTATACTGTAGGTATAAGACTAATATGACAACAGTTGGAACGCTCTCCACGGATCTCGGTCCTGGTAACAATAGTCTTGCAGGTATGACTGGCTCTATCTCACAACTTCATTACTTCGTAATATTACAAACACTTGATGTTCTGTATGTTATATCTAACTCAATAATACTTTGCTTCGATGGCTAGATGTGCCATTGGCACCTACCAACTCCATTCCATTGATTGTCACAACTGCAGCTGACGATACTAAATCAGACAAGCTCGCGACTGCGCCTGTTGATGGCGCTGGTATTAAATATATCCAAGCGTGCTCGAAATTGGATATGGAGCCCAACCCATTTGAACAGAGCTTTTTAGGATCAGCAACAACAACAACAACAAACAGCGCGGTGGAATCCACAAGTGAATCATCTAAGACTGTCTTACCGCCTATTGCCTCCATGTCTAATCGGTTGGCGCCCAACACAGATCAATTTGGATGGGACAAACCTTCCCTCCGTATGGGACCCCTTTCACCCTCCATGCTGGAGGGACCGCAGGAACCTGTCGTGTTTGAAAAGACGACTGCGACCAGTCTCCCATTGAGTTCAGCCTACCCAGCAACCACAGCACCTATCTCCACCATGTATACCTCTGGAGCACCCATTGCCGAAAACGGCTTCCCATTCGTGAGTATGGCCGGTAATAGCGCTGCGTTGATCCAGCCTACGACTGGAGGACCTATTCCACCTACCATGTATAACCAACAGCCACCAGTAACACAAATGCCTTCTCAGCATGGAGCCCCTGCTCAGCAGCGACACCCCCAGTCTTTTGGCCATCCCAACAGCCAAACGCCTATGAACGACCGTTATATGGCTCCACATGGTGGGCAACATCTTGAGAATCCAAATGGGTATGGTAATCTCCATCTGCTTAGCCAAGCTCAGGCGACACATCGCGAGATGTGGATTAAGCGGGAGAGCATTGACGGGAATGCCCATCTCGTCCCTGGTCAGCAACCACCACATCAACATCAGCAGTCATCTCAGCCAAACATTACTGGGATGCCAGTGGGTAACACTGCTCAGCAGCAGTTTTCATCCAAGGGCAGTGCTCAGCGTAGCAGGATGACTTCAGAGGAGCATAGTGATGATTCTGAGCGCTCATCAAAGCCGTCAAACGAAAGATCAAGCAAGAAGCGAAGCGCCACTGATGACAAAATGGATGAAGAAGAGAAACGAAGAAACTTTTTGGAACGTAATCGTCAAGGTAAAGGAAAAAAAAAAAAAAAAAAAAAAAAAAAAAAGATTGCGGAGAAAATAAAGAGTGCTGAATGATGGCATTGAATGCTCACACGGACAGTACATTTTTCTCCGACGTTGTATGATGATAGCTGCACTTAAGTGTCGCCAACGCAAGAAGCAATGGCTGTCCAATTTGCAGGCCAAAGTAGAATACCTCACTACAGACAATGAGCACCTTCAGACACAAACTGCGGCTCTTCGGGACGAAATCATTCATCTCAAGGCTTTGCTCTTGGCCCACAAAGATTGCCCAGTGGCCAGAGCCAACGGCGTATTCCCTGAGACGATCAGTGTCTCTTCTGGCAACCATAGTCACAACCATAGTCACAGTGGTATGTCACATGGATCAAGAGGAGCATCTGGTTCACAACCATCAGGGTCCCACCCATCACATCCTCGCGGCGACGTTTCAAACGGATCACGCGGATCACTACCAGCTCATATGCAGACCGGTGGTGGTACTCGCATGTCCATTCCATCTACAGCCGCGACCGCTGGATCGGCCGTTTCGAGCGGTGGTGTACGGTATTAACATTTGCTTTTTTCTGCTTTTCTCTTCCTCAGGCCATATTCATTCTTCCTTTCTCATTCTTCCATCTAGCCGTGTAATTTATCCCCCACCTCACTCGAAAAATCAACTTCTGTTAAAAATGTTGGCCTGCTTGTCTTTTTTGTTTGCATATTGTTGTCTTTTTTTTTTTTTTTGTCTGTACCCAAATAAAAAAAATAACAAAAAAAAAAAATTTCAATCTCTGGAATGTTTATGTGTACTTTAATTGAAAAATGCCAGGTATCTATAGTTTAGGAACAATGGAACAACAGAACAAAAGATTATGTTTTGAGAGAAAGAAAGAAAAAGATTGGAGTTAAAGACATAAGCAAATGCAATTTCGTTACGAAAGAGGAACATCCTCCATCTCCATGTTAATTGCACTGTCCACCTGGTGCGGAGGGCTCTTGATCGACAACCCTTCAACTGCCATGGCATCTAGAGATGTCGATGCTATTGTTACTGTTGCTGAGGCTTCAGAGAAGGACTGGCAATTAACTTCGAGCGCAGTTGCAGCTGCTATTGATACCTGACCAGACATTGTTGTTGTAGTAGTCGACATTGTAGGACTAGTGATCTGTGCGAATGATGCTGTAGTATTTATAGTCGTCTCCATCTCCACCTCCATACCAGTTGATTCATTCACATTCATGATCTCATGCTGATGACGATATCGCTCCAGCTCCTCATGAGAAATGTGACGGACTCCATGTCCGCTTTCAAGATCAAAGTCACTATCCATGCTATCTCCTTTAATAGCACGTCCATTTTTGAGATCTATATCCTCATCCTCTTCGGAGCTACTGAAGTCCACAGCCGTGAGTTTACGCCTTCTCAAAGTTCGACCGCTATGCTGATCCTCCTCTTCCTCCTCTATATCTTCTTGTTCTCGCTTAACTATCATGTCGTCCTCATCCGAATCCGAATCCGAGTCAATATTTCGATGATGCTGATGGCCATAATATAGATGTTGTTGTTGCTGCTGCAGAATTTCATCTTCATCCATTTCTTCATCCTCAGAATCCGAAATCTTCCCGTCATCTTCTCCTTCTCCTTCCTCTTCTTCCTCTGAAACCTGATCATCTCTACTCAAACACAAGGTTGATAGAGGAGATCTGGGCCGAGGGAACCATGCCTGGATATCTTTCCAACTATGAACTCTAGTTATCTTTTCCGGCAACATGTCCTGCCCCTCTGGTAACTTGTTCCATTTGTATTTTCCATTTAAATCAAACAAAAGGACCGGAACACCGGCCTTGGCCACCTCGATTGCATTCTCTAATGAATCGTCAATCAAGAGTTGAGCGTGAACATCTCGACAGATGACAGATTTTGGCTTGGAGATGAAGGTCAGTTTCTCTTGCTCGGTCAAGAAATGGTTTGCAAAGTAAATGGATTCAAAAATGCCAGGGAAATGACGATCGACAAACTTTTTTGTTAAATCCGCCACAAACTGTTGCCGTGCTGTGATAATCACTAAACTAAAACGCCGAGATTTGAGGAGCTAAAAAAAAAAAAAAAAAAAAAAAAAAAAAATTGAGTGGCAAGACTTTTTAGACATTATTTTTTTTTCTTTTTTAGGCGGCAAAAAAAAAAAAAAAAAAAAAAGAGGAGAACAAGTGATATTCATGAATATACTATTTTTTTTTTCCCTATTCGGATCTGACAATTGAAATGAGCATAATTCCATTCGTATAGCAATCCTAAAGAATCGGATCAACCCAAATGACTAATGCGCAGATCAAATTTCTGATTCAATCAACACCCTCTTGATCTAAACGTGTATTTTTTTTTTTTTTCCGCGGTTTAATTTTTTTTTTTTTTTTTTTTTTTTTGCCACATTCCTTTAATGTTGTGGTTTACAAAGTATGTTCCTGTTTTATATATATATTTTTACCTTCAATGTCTCCAAGCTTCCTTCTACGGGTTCAACTTTTAGAAAGTAAGGTGAATCGAAAAAGAGCCTCCACTTGGCAATCGATTCCTCACGAGTACCGCCCCAGATCTTGGTATAGTCATACGAAATAAAATCGTCCATCGTAAGCTTTGTTCCATATGTATCGTTGTGGAACTCTGCAACCGCTAGCGATGTCCTCGCAAGGACCTCATCCAAGTCAACAGCAATCACTTTGCGAGGGCTGTTCCGTTGATTGCGCACCATTTTCAAATAAATAAACAAATTGGTATTGAATGCTTAGTTCAGGAACAAAAAAAAAAAAGAAAAAAAATTAAAAAAAAAAAAAAAAAAAAAAAAAAAAACGCTATTAATGAAGTGAAGGATGGTTGATTAACAAGGATAATGACAGATGAGGAGAGGATTGGGTAGAGTGGAGAGTATAGAAGAAAAGTCTAAGGAGAGAACGATATATGTATGAAAAGATGAAGGGAAAAGAAGAAAGAAGAGAAGAGAAAAAAAGAAAAGAGAATTAGGGGCGGCTGAATTGTTTTGTGTGAACTTGAAGCAAATAGACAAGCGGGGATTTGAGACGATTTTTTTTTTCTTTTTTGGTCCCCATTTACTGGTATTCATTTTCATGCGCATTTTCCACAGATTATTGCTGTGCCCTTCATTCTTTCCTCTCATGAGGTCAAGCTAAAAAATGTAAGCCTTTTTTTTGTTTCATTTCATGCTCATCACCACAACGAAGCTATTGATTAAAAAAAAAATAAAAAAAAAACACATTGATGGATCTTTCAGCAATTGATTGGGACGTTGTTTACAACAGTTGTATCAACTGCAATGTGATATCGGATTATGGAGAATCCATGGATTACTTCATGCATAGTATATACATTAGGATGCATTGCATACTTTGCCATCTAGCTCTTGAAGGAAAACATGTGTAAAAAGTCCGCCATTCTGTTGTGGCTGTTGGATAACGAAAAACAGCACAGCACAAAAAATAAAAAAATAAAGAGTCGTGCATGCATGTTTATACAAATCATGAGAGCAAAATCAGAACAATAACAAATAATAATAATAATAATAATAATAATAATAATAATAATAATAATAATAATAATAACTAGGATAAAAGACAGTGGGGAATAGAACATCTTCAATTTCTTCATCTTTACTCGATGTTTGGTAGTCCATCGTACATTAGCTTCATCTGAGTAGGAAAGAATTCACGCAATACTTGATGGAACCCATCTTTGACACCGGCTCCCCAGGACGACCTATCTGCATCCCGAAGAATACGTATCGTTTTCAGTAGATTAATTTTAGCAGGTGTCGACAGTCGAGGTTCATCATCCAGATTGGCGTTCATAAGTTGAATTCCGGCTGCTGTCACAAGCGGGAACTGGTGACGCATCAGCAAGCATGGCTGCACCGTCAAATCCGTCTGGTTCATCAGATACTCTGCTAATGAAGTCATCGCATTGGCCGATTGTGCACATACTGAACTAGCTCGGGCAGGCAAACATGGTGGATGGCGCAAGTTAGTCCGTAGGAAAGGGCGGTATAACAAAATTCGGATTGTATGGAAAGTAATGCCAAGCAATGTTGACTGAACAACATCTCGGCCTTCTATTGTGTTGGTATTGGTGACAAGCGTCGATGTCGTCCCAGGGAGACCGCGACCGGGCTCATTTTCCGGGATCATTTGTCCTTTGTTTTTGGAAGGCGTCATGGCTACAATACCCGAGAGTGGAAAAGTTTGCCAATCGGCCAGTGACCGCTGCCAGTCATCAAGTGCTACACTAAGCTTCTCAAACTCGGCAGAGTTTACAAACAAATCGTCAGACCAAGAAGATAAGAAGCACAGGATATCATCCAGTAACAACGCTTGTCGACATTGTTGGTCAAAAAATGCCTTGGCTCGATACTGTCCTCCAGGTAAATTAGAAGATGTAGTCGTAGTTGGTCCGGATCCTATTAGTTGTATGTCGACGTCCCCAGACTTTTTCAGAGATTCTGGAGGAACTATATCGGACTCATTGGGCGTTAGCCAAAACTCTGGTGTCAAGACCGACAAGCTTCCTTGTTGACCTTCCCCTCCTGGCGCCTGCGACATCTTCTTGAGCCTAGGTAGAGGCCGAAGATGAGTCTTGTCAAAAATGTGGACCGGGATATTCTAGAATTGTGACAGATAGAAGCCAATCAGACTAAATGTGATAACGAAGATGTAATAACAAAAATAAATAAATAAATAAATAAATAAAATAAAATAAAATAAAAAGACGTACAACTGGGCGATTGTAGGTTGCAGACATCCATCGATCAACGATGAAACATTGCCACCAACACATCTTTTGTTCTTCATCATTCACTTTTCTCTCTTTCAGCCTTTGTTCCTCTAACTGTTCGTCTGCAGAATTTCTCGTCTGGCCAACAACGTTGGGGCTCTCCTCACGACTCGAATCCTGAGAAAGGTGAGCATGGTGCCACCCAAGACCCATTGCCATAGTAATGGCTGTTCCCCCATACATATACGCTTGGGAATGATTTCCAGCCAAGACAGCATACTCACGTAACAGTAGCAAGGACTGTATTACCGTAAGTGATGGCTCCTCATACTCTGCCTTCAAAAGCTCGGATGCCCACTGGAAGAACTGTTCACCACGGTCCTCAAAGTCCTCGCCTGTCTCGCTCTCCCCATTCTCATCTGTTTCCATTAAATCCTGTAAACGTGATTCTTGTACTTTCTCCTGGCATTGAGCTTCTCTTTCAGTTCCATGACTCTGGGCTAGTAAAAGAACAAAGCTTTTCTCCAATCGCCGCTGCCTGTCTTCAGCAGTACTCTTTAGCATACTCCGATCGTTGATATGCCTAGATACTAATGCCAACATGGCTAATAGCAAGAGTCGATCAACATGACCTAAACATGTTGAATCTCGTTCGTTGCTGCTGTTACGAGTCTCAACGGAACCTTGCCATACATTCTCAGGCTTAGCACGGTGAAGGATCCCCGTATGAATCTCTTTGGCCTCCGGAAAGGGCCCATACTGCGCCCAGAATCGAACCAAGAATTGGTTCTTATGGAGGATCATGAACTGAGGATGAATTAGCGTGAAGTATTGTTGGATCAGGCTATGCAACATCCCGGATCGGGCCATACGGTCCAAACCCTGTTCAGATCCAAAACCATTCCTCGAGCCTGAGTTTGTGGACTTGCCCTTATAGGGAGACTCAGCATTGGAGGAGCCTGTTTGCCTCTCCTTTTCCGAATCCAACTGACGATCTTCATCATCGTTGGAGGGTGGGCTAATATCTTTATCTTGATCACTTCCTCCAAGCTCCTCCATATTAGCAACTGTCCCCTTGAAGGACATGACGCTATCGGAAAGATAGGTTGCTGTAATTTTGTTTGCAATCTCGGACTCACTCACCACGGATGCAGACAGAGTCTTAATTTTGCCAACAAAATCAGTATATAATGTGCTTGCTCGTTGGATATTTTCCATTTCAAGAGCATTCTTACGAGCCCGGATGCTAGCGCTAGAGAGGGAATAAAGCGGATCTTTTGGTATCTGAGCCTGTTGAAGCTGTTTTTTTGTAGGCACCCGCCGCACAGGTGTATCACTGCTGTCTATTCCAGAACCGATCTGATTGGAGGTCGATTTATCTTGGGTACCACGAGAACCAGATAATCTTTGCCCTGGAAGAATAAGTCGTTCATTGATGGTTTTGGAAGAAGATCCCGCATTTTGACCAACCCCATTTTCTGCTTCGATTCCAACACAGTAAAATGGATAGAAATATAACAAAAGTAAGTATGGTTGTTCAGACGCCGTCGATAGCACAAAGACTCCGCTTGAGTACTACAATAACTGTCCTGAAAAAAAAAAAAAAAAAAAAAAAAAAAAGGAAAATAAATACTTGCTCCATACTATTGTGAGCTTGAAAGTTCCTTGAAAGTGACGCCGTGTTACTAGTTTTGGCTGAGGAGGAAGATCGCGAATTCTGAGATGTAGTAGATGACGATGTAGCCGAAGACAAGGGTACAATGGACGGCCTCATGGTCGAGATTGAAGGTAAAGTCACTTTGTTATGCTGGTTTCTATCAGGGTGACTAAGCTCTTGAAATGGAGGTATTGAGATCAAAGATTGATCAGAGAGAGTTACGGGAGGGGATATGATGGGTGAGATTCGTGGATATGAATGGTCATGATTACTCCTGCCACCAACAGATGATCCAGAACCCAAGCCAGAAATAGAGTCATCTGATCTGGAGCGAGAACGCGAGGGATGGGACGACAAGGAGTCTGAAGAACCTGCATGTGAGGAGAAATTGTCACGACTATCACGATAATCACGATTGTCATGATTGTCGTGATTGTCGTGATTGTCGTCGTGTATGTGCTGCAGATGTGGCTGATGCGCTTGTTGTTGCTGCTGGGACGACAGAGAGTGATCTAGTTGCAATGCATCGATTCCAAAGAAACGCGTATTGTTATCGCCCTCGTAGTGACATCGTAATCTGTTAACGAAGCAGGAGCGACAGGGGGAGCCACCATCACATGGGGCTCTGGACATGTTGCAAGCTATGCATGGAAGTCCTGGTGCCTTAGGTCGAGAGAGAAATGTCCCATGCTCGGATGATTCCGCATTGTAGTTCCTACTGGGATTGAAGCGTACGGGATGGCTATGCTCAGAGGACATACCACGAATATGGGATCGGATGGGCCCTTCCTGGTTCACGCGCTCATTTGAAGCACGGCGCGAGGAATGGACGCCATAATTATTATATGAATCTGAATCTAAAGGACGATGGTCCTCAGAAGGAGGACTGCCATAGTGTTGGCTTTGTTGTGGCTGCTGTGGATACTGATGCTGATTTGAGTAGGAAGGATATGACTGGTGGTGGTGTTGTTGTTGCTGCTGTTGTTGCTGTTGCTGTTGCTGTTGTTGCTGGTAGGGCGACTGATAATGTAATGGCTGGAATGGATATGTCTGCTGGTGTTGGTGCTGCTGGTACTGCTGGTGCTGCTGATGCTGCTGGTGCTGCTGGTGCTGGTGATTATAATCTAAACCCTGTGGACGAAGTGTATCATGAGTAAAGCTGTTTGTGCTGCCGTTGCCTCCGCCAACAGTGTTGTCGTTACCTCCACTATATGGAACAGAGGGTGCGGGAGAGTGGGAGGAATTGTTTGAGTTGAAGTCGTTGCGGAAGAGATGGTTCATACTGGTGCGCCAAGATCAGTCACAGCGTGGTTGTGCTCAAGGCATGAAGCAGAGCAAGTAATGTAATGTTGCAATGTTCACAAACACGGCCTGATTGAGGTAAAAAGGATCGAGGTGTTGGCGAGGAAGTACACAGAGGGATAATAAGTGGGCATAGACATCAATGCTCGAGTAAAGAAGCATGCATGGGGTTGCAGGCAAGGAGCCTAGAATGTGAGTGTGAGAAACGAGAGAGGTTGAATATAAGGCAAGTTATATACTATGAAGTCAAGAAGAAAACAACATGAAATTGATTAGTTTAACAGTATAAAAGACAAAAAAAGGAGAAGGTGGCTGTAATTCAGTAGAAGCTAATGGTTGGACAAGAGCACAAGAGAGAAAGAGGGAAGATGTACGAGAGACAGAGACGATCAAGGGAACAAGAGCGAGTACAAAAGGAGAGAAAGAGAAGGAGAGGACATTTTTACCCAGTCCAGCAAAACTATGGAAACCTGTTGGGATGAAAAGTACATGTAAGCAAATAACAAAAGGCAGGAAGGAGTCCAAGTCCGTGTCCCGCTCTTATTCAAATTCCTATTCAATTAGCATTTATTTTTGAAGAGAATGAACATGGTCAGATTACTGAACCACTGTTAACTGTTATTGTTTATTACTGTTGAATTGAGAAGAATGAAATGGAAAAAGTAAGAACTCAATAGTATGATTGAAATAAATGGACATGCCCCCAGCGTTCATGTACATGAAAATGCAAAGGACACCCATTTATGCTTTCGGACGGCTTTATTAAAGAAGTAAAATAAAAATATAATTCAACTTTTAAGAATAAATAAAGTAAAATAATAAACAGGATAAAGGTAAACAGCAAAGTAGAGATTTCTTTTCCACGTCTCTTGTCTTGTCTGACCTGTCCGTCCTGTTTGTTGATAAAAATATGCACACATACACACAAAACAAAAATAAAATAAAAAGCTTACTTTCATCTCTTCTCAATGCATTGACAATATCAACAGCAGCAACAACAATTACCATTTAGACGAATGAGAATATGCCTCAACTGTCTCTTCAAATATAATTCCTATACAGCATGAGAAGGGGGGGTTGTGGCTGCAAATCTTTTTTTTTTTTTTTTTTTTTTTTTTTTTTTGGAACGCAGGAAGGAGGGGGCAGAAGGACTGAGAACTGAGGGGAGTGACACATAGTCAGACTTCTAATCGCGCGAGAGCGCGAACAGCGGTTCTCCTTTCTGTTTGTAATCATTCAGTCGAGTGTCGAGTCAGCCTAAATTGTCAGAGAAAAAAACGTACATGTACACACGTATGTTTTTTTGAGTGAGCAATTGGCGTCATTGTTCGAAACATTTCCTTCATGACTTTCCTGCGCCATTTCATCAAACAACCTTTATCCTCTCTGATCCTATGGTCTTTCTTGATGAATTTAAAACATTGGTGACAGGTACCTCGACAAAAGTGGTAAAAATAATATTTAACCAACCTTCTTAAACATCTATTGAAAAATAGACTAAGGAAGAGGACCAAGCGGTACAGAAGTTCATCTACCCAGCCTCCCTTCGTGTTACTCAAAGCAACTTATACTTGTACTCCTTCTTTTCACTATGGTTCATCAAGGAGCGCCTTCTGTTCAGCGAGTGTTGTCTTCAGGTGATAAATATACACGAATCCCTGTTTGATAACGACACTTAAACTAGTTTATCAAGCTGCCATCGTTGTTTAAACTGAAAACCAAAACGATCTCTTTATTGTTATTGCCAGTAAGGCCGCACGGTAACATGATTACTTGCGATAGTAGGAATGTGAGAGTACCTTTAGGGTTCTGTCCTACGCCAAAACTACAATTGTAACCTATACTTTGATCATATATATCATGTGTTGCAAGATTGAATGATCCTATTTCTTGTGAAGGAATCGAGACTCATTGGTGGATTATTGGATTACAGGGCTGCTAAAGGGATCTTTAACTAAGCTCAAATAAAGATTAAAGTTAGAGGCATGTGTCTATGGGAACAAGGATACTTAAATGAATGCTCTAAGAAGGGTGAATACATTCTCCCGGCCCTCATAAGATTATATTTTTACATCTGAAAAAGCTTAGTACCATGGTCCCTAACATGTATACTTTATTATCATGGCCTTGGTGTGTACATTCTTTTTGGAAGAGACGATGTCAAATCACCTTGATCATTGTTTCTCAGCCCAACCTTCATACCCTAATCCAAATAATATTTTTTACTGGTGTGTCTCTCTTTCTCAAGTAATGAATGAGAAAAGCTTGGTGATACTCACGTGTATTAATTATAGTGGATCATTTTTCACCTCATTAGCGGTGATCTTCTCCGACTGGTTGTGAAATACATCATGACATTTATAAATACTGTATCGTGTATATTAATCCTGAGCGCAGACCCGCTTCTAGCTGGCTCCGTAAAGATGAATTAAGTATTGATATCTGATTTAATCTGATTCTGTTTATTTTTGTGATTTGTGGGTCGTCAGAGTTAAATAGTCTAAGAGCTCCTTTGATGTTTGTGCATGATGGGAATAAAAAAAATTGGAGATTGTAAGGAAGGGCCCCTCTACACCTCTCTCGTTAGATTTTTTGGCTGGCAAAGCACACAGAGGTACTGGAGAAGCCTGTATTGGTCCCTCTGATCAACTCTGGTCTTGCATCACCCAAGTCGGCGGATCTTTCGTTTCCGCCCTGAATTTTTCAGTGAGATTCGTATGCACTTTTCCTCCAGCGAAGAAGGATCGGTAGCCAAAGGTTTGACATCTTCTTTTAGGTTTTATTATGTTGATTTTAAAAATATTTGTTCTAATGGGTTTAAAAAACACTAACGGCCATTTATTTGGACATTAAATCTATTCAGAGTAACAGTCATAAGTATATATAGTATAAGCCACGCTCCATACTCCTGGAGACTTACTCCCTTGGCGAACTCAGCATTTCTCATCCTCCTGGAAAACTAACTTTTGTCCCTTGGTCAGGTTCTGCTTCAAAAAAAAAAAAAAAAAAAAAAAAAAAAAAAACAAAAAGAAATACAAATGAAGGCCTCGTCAGCGTCAACTGGCACTAGGACGGAAGCTCTTGCTTACCTCGATGACTATCTTGATAGTGGGTACCATTCCCAAATTGTCTGTTTCCGCAACAACATGCTGAATGGTTTACAGCAAAGCATTATGGCAACTGTTTGGACCCATTCTTACTTTTTTTACTCTCTTCGTTTCTTAGCTGTTGAGTCTCTTCCGCTAGAACTTCAACGCCAGTTTACATTGATGCAGGATTTGGATGCCAAAGCACAATGTGAGTCGATGCAAAGTCCTAGCTTGGCGTCAAAGAATGAAGAAACGGAAATTCCTTAATGGCGCTATCAGACATTTAGTTAGTATCGACACTAAGTATCATCTCGCTACCAATATATATTTTTTTTTTTTTGATTTTTTGACTTTTTGATTTTTTAGCGATTATGGCACAAGTTAGTGCGAAGGCAGCGGAATTCATTGATAACGTTCAGGCATGCACCCCACAAGAAAGAATTCAATTACTCAAATCGTTAAACGAGATGCTAGTTGAGAGCCTCAGGCAAGGCGAGGAGAAAGTCGCATTGGCAACAGCAGCCTATGATGTTGTAAGCTTTTTTTATTTTCTTTTTTCTTTTGTATTTGTCAGGAGATATGTTTATCTTTAAATTGTTGCTTCAATCTTCTCCTCTGTTCTTATTTAGGTTGATCGGCATGTTAGACGTCTGGATGATGACTTACAGAAGTATGAAGATGAGCAGATGATTGGACCGGGACGCCTTGGCAATACAAACTCTATAACAGCTGGAGCATCAACAGCAGATCGTAAGGATGAATCGGCAAGTGCTGTAGTAGCATCGACGGCCACATCTAATAAAAAGGGTAGGAGAAATGAAGGCATTGAATACTATTTTGCTCATATTGGGCATATGGCTTGCCAGTTAAAAAAAAAAAAAAAAAAAAAAAAAAAAAAAGTGGCTTATCCGTATTTCGCCATTATATTTCATCAAGGAGGATCCTCGGCTGCACAAGATACACCACCATCAAAGAGTAAGCTAATATGGATTTACAGTAATTTACTCTAGTATGGAACAATACTACTTTAGACCATTGTAGCTCAATTTTCTTATTATTATGATGCTTCAAAACAGGGAAAAAGCAGGCCCATAATACTAATAATAGCAATAACAATGCAGCAACACCGGCACCAACAACGTCAGAGAAACGTAAAGGAGGAGCAGTAACAACGTCGAGTGGATCCAAAGGAGCTAAGAAGACGTACGTTGAGTTAAAAGCTGATAGGAGTGCCATTTCTAATTTACTTCATTTTGATTCTATGCTGATCCTATGATACTCAATACATTATCTTCTATAGGACATCATTCACGTCGGAACTGCCGATCGATCCGAATGAGCCTCTCTACTGCTATTGTCAACAAGTTTCATATGGCGAAATGGTCGCCTGTGACAATGGAGATGTATGTAACTTTAAATAGCATTGCTTTGTTGTTGCGATCCGCTATTCGTTGTACACTGTGCTAATATCTACTGATCCTTAACTTAGTGCGAAATCGAGTGGTTCCATCTTTCTTGTGCAGGCCTTAAAGCGCCACCAAAAGGCAAATGGTATTGTAAGGACTGTTCACAGAAGTCAAAAAAGCCACAGAAGAAGTAATCCGAGCTACGGTTGTGTTCTTGGCTGTAAGAGCACTCCAATCCCAATGTGTCTTTATCTATTGATTGCCCGCTTTCAAAAAAAGGCATAATCTTTTTTTGTCTCCCTTTTTGGCGCTTTTGCCTAATAAAGACATGTATATTTTTTCCACATTAAGGATTCCTGTAAAAAAGCCATTTTATTCCGTAAAGCAAACCTTTCTTTCTTTCTTTCTTTCCTTTTTTTTTTGTTATCGGCTCCGAACGATAGGCACTGTTAATTATCAGAACAAAGAAGTATATGTTATTTTTGCTAAATCGAAAAATCGAGAAATCGGGACGATAAAACAAGTACATATGATATTAAGAGGACAAGGTTTAAAGCTTACAGATGATACAAACGGCCAGTATCATTAGCAAGACCATTGTGCAGGGCCTAGGTCTCCGAAAAGAATGGCAAATGATGTACTTGGGAAAGCCGTACCGTCTTGGATCGTAGTGAGATCGAGTATGTCTCGCTTCAGTCCCATCATATAGTCTTAAAGATACCAAGCCCTCGGCTTCAAGCTGTCGGCGAATTTCAGGATCTAAATGCTCAGGTCCAGGCAGTGTTTGTAAAGGGAAACGACGGCCACGCTGACGACGTTTATGTGATGCTTTGTGTGCAGGGGCGACAACAATTGGGCCACTGCACCGGCCAGAATGATGGTTACGGTGGAGTCCTTCTCGTAAGGTGAATGTTGCCAAGTGCGTAGAATTAGAAGTAATACTCAAGGCCTGATCAAAATGAGTTGGTTCTGTCACAGTTCTACGCTCCGTGCGTTGCTTTTTATGCTCGCTTCTCTGAGGTTGCTCTACACTGCTAACGATATCGTGGTTGTTCTCACCGCTGCCATCACTATTGTTTCTGTTGTCCTTCTGCTCCTCAAGCTCATGACTATAATCTCGAGTTTGAAGGGGGTGTGGTACGGTGATAGCAGGCAAGTATGCCCAAAAATAATCTGTTATTGAGGAAGCAAGGTTGATAGTGCCAGGCGCGATGATATTTGTGAGATAATCGAATGTCGCATAGCCCGTAGACATAATTAAATCCGAGAAATGTCGCGTCGACCCATAAAGTGCAACACCGGCCGCGGTAGCAGGAGCAGCAATAGAATGGATAATATAGTGTTTAGATGAAAGACGGGTAATCTGCCCTATGTCATCATCGTGTCCAATAGTTCGTTCCGAGGGGAAGGAAGCATTTGATGGGACAACAACGGAGTCGCTGCAAGAGGCAGTGGGGGGCTGGTGTGCTGAGCTTGATAAAAATCGCGATGGAAGGCGCCAAGGCAAAGAAGGATAGTGAAGGGGCTGCAGGCTCTCAAGTGCTGGTAAAGCTATAGCCTGTTCATGCCCTGAGACTGTGTCAGTATCACAGCCTCCAGGAACATTCGTATTGGGCAATGTCTCTGCTTGGATAGATAATGGATTGGAGTATGTGTTTTCTTCAATACTTAAGGCATCCAATTCTACTGACGTGGGTCTTTGCAGAGTCACTGTTGATATGCCCTCATTTGAATATAAAACTTTGACATGATTTTCTTCCTGATTCAATGTCAAAGACGATATTGTGGCATTGAATCGCTGATAAGCCTCGGACTTCGGAGCAAAGGTGATTGGAACTATGGCTAGGATTGATCCTTCTTTGTTATTGCTGCTATTGCCGCTACTGTAGTTATTCTCAGTCCCCTCTTGAGTCGATGAACATCTTTCCGGGCTTCTTGCCAAATGAAATAATGAAGTTGTCGTCATTATTTGGTGTTTTTCAGTAGCAGCTTCATTCTCATTGTGGTCCTCATTACCATTGTCACCAATATTTTTGCCATTCTTATAAAAAGGGTCCTGGAGTATCTGATTTCCCTCTTTTCCAAAACTGCTGCCGTCATCAATGTTGATGTAAAATGAGCTGGCTGCTGTGAAGCTTTCAACGTCGTTATCGTTACAGCCGTTGCAGGAATCGGTATCGAAGGCAAACGTATCCTTTACATCCCTAGATGGGCTTATTATTGGATATGTAGGAGGACTACTCTTCCGGCTAGCTGTCGATTCACTATGTGCAGGATCCTTCAGCTGTAGGAATGTTTTTTTAGGAAGTAAAATTTGTAACATGCTGACGTCCTTTTCTATCATGACTGAAATATGCTTCTTGCTGCCGCAAATATGCCGTGGAGCGGTTAGTTTTTGGTAAACCGAGTGATAACAACAATTGATGGAGTGGTAGGCGCCACACTTGAGAGGAAGAATCGAGCTGGTCGTACACGTGTAAATGTGGGCGGTCTTCGTCCCTTACGTTTTTTTATTTGGTTTTTTGCTTGGCACACTCTGCCGTTACATATTTTTGGCCCAGTTACTCATTAGAATGGATGTGGTATGGCTTTACGTCTTAGAGTATAAAGAAAGAATAGAGGACAATTGAGAAAGGGAGGAAAAGAAAGAAGTAGATCTAGAAGGATTTTAAAGAGCAAAGATCGAAGAAAAAAAAAAGGCTTTATTCAGTGTAACAAACGTAAAAAAAAAAAGATCCATTGATACTCTCCGCATCCCATACTATAGAATTAGAAAAGCCAGATTAGTATAAATGAAAGCATCAAAGACATGATTGTAATACATCAATGATGAACAATGTAGAAGAATATAGGCAAGGAAAAAGAAAAAAAGAAATAGTAAAGAAGGCTTGTAAGACATTTGATAAATAATTTTGTGATGGTACGCGTTACTAATACTTTGCTAGTTTGACATTATTAAACTAAGATAGATATACTCCGTCCCATTTGGTCAGTAATTCATATATTTTTTGAATAATCTTGATTGAATTGGGAGCCAATTATATTCCTTGGCACCAGTTCGTCACGGAGGGTGAAATGTCAAAATCAGCCACCAAATCAATTCAATCATCGTTTTTTGAATAGAAAATATATGAATCACTGACCAAACGAGTTGGAGGATACAAATGTATGAAAGAGCCTACTTGTCTGCAACTATTGTCCATAAAACATGATCCCTGCATAACTGTGATACCAAAGTATTGCTTTTTTTTTTCTTCCTCCAAGAGGCTAGACTGTTTCAAACTTTGTACTTGAATTAATTTTTGTTCAATGAAGATCTTAAGATGAGGGATGAAACCCTTTCGGCAACACAGCGGGATTTTTTTTTTTTTTTTTTTTTTAAGGACCTTGTAGTGGAATGTCACATTTTAAACACGAGAACTGGAATGTGAATTTTGCAATTAAAAAAATATAAAAAAAGCTGCGTTACACTCTTTAACAAAAGCTGAGAGGTATATATGCCATGCCATGTTATGGGCATCTACAGTAGAGGTTTGGAAGAGCACATCTCATCAAATGTATTTGACACATCCAGATGGATAATAAAAAGCAAAAAAGATCGGGAAGAAATCTCCTTTGATATTTGCATGCATGTGAACCTTTTCCGAACACGCAATGACTTCAGGCACATATTGCTGATTTTGAATAAACTGCAACGGCTGAGCAGAAGTTGGCCTCATTCTAATCACTTCATATATGTCAACATGTTTCCATCTTGCCCCTCTTTCTTCTCAGCTCTCACATTCTGTGATCATATACCCATTTAGCCCGTCCCACGCGTCGGAAGTTGAATTGCTTTTACCAACAGGATAGGCGATGGATCTGTGTCTGCCGACTCTACATTATCGTTTTATAACATACATACGACACCTCCATCTGTTGTATATATCCGCAGTATCGCATATGTACCGCCCCATAATTACCTCTTCCTGTCTTCAAACCTACTACTAGCATACAGATATTGAATACCCACGGTTGTCTTTCGTGTTTGCCACCACTATAATCAAGCATAGTTATACTGACCTCATATTCCTGCAATGTTTACTCATTTCGTATGTGAGCCCACCCACAGATCAATGAAAAAATATCGCTTGTCTTTGGTCTGGGCTCTAGCTCTGTTGCTCAAAACCCCAAATTTGTTATCATCGTCACCTCGCATTAATTCAAGCTCTATGGGCGTGTTCGAGAAAAGGATTATTGCTGATGCCAGTATTGACATTGGGATTTAGTTAAAAGATACAGATCTTGTGGACTTGGCGCTTGTCTCCTACTACATTTCATTGCATTGGCACTTGGCCAATGTTGATTTTCTGTTACCATTCCTTTCCCATCCCCCAACATTTAGATCACCTTTACGCATGGTCTCGCACAAAAAAAAAGTTAATGTTGTGTCACCACCCTGTAATGAAAATGAGTTTCTTCGACTATCAAAGCTTCGGACTGTGTGTTTTCCTTCTCTTTATCCTTCTTGGCCCGGGCACTGTTTACATGGCATCAAAAAAATCAAAATCCGCTGGATGCTCCCGAACTTCCCGCGAGTTCGGTTTGGACAGGGGAACTCGTAGCAACGCGTTCGGAATCATCAATTGTTAGCCCTCTCTCCTTCAGAGGCAGATGGTAGATGTATAATGACGGGAATTAATGAGGGTTTACAAAGATGGAATGAGTTGTAAGGAAAGAAACATGAAAGGGAGAAATATATGCAGGAGATTATTGTGAAATGTTTTTAATTTGTTTTTTTCTCTGATCGTGATCGAGACGCGTAAAGGTAACATGCTGCAATGAGCATATGCTAGTGGGCAAAGAAAAGAAGGGCTAAAACAGCTTTATTGCCATGTGTCGCGTCTTTAGTCAGTCTAGTACAGTATATTTGAGTAAGCAATCAGTGGGTATTTTCCCATAAATTGATATTAAAAAACAAGTAAAAATACGACTATTTTTCAATTCATTTTATAGTTTTTAGTAAATGTTTTTGGATAAACAAACGAGTTAGGGATTGTGGGATTATGGGCTGCAAAGGCTTATCAGTAACACTGCTATATCTGTCTCTGTTAGGAATTAAAGAAGTAGAGATAGAAACAAAAGTTACCCCCATCAGTTTGGACCTACGCAAACCATAAAACAGTTGAGGTTTGCAAATGTAAAATCATTTGTTGTTATTGTTTTAATTGGATTGACACATTGGCCAAATTTTATAGATGTCCTGTTTTGGGAGTAAAAGATGGACATTTCTACCGCTGTTGATTTCCTTTGGGCTAGCCACATGTGTCAAAATCTGCAATCAAACATGCCCCTGTCCTTCACACCAAGCTGTGGCAAATTTCGATAAACATTTGGAAGCATCGCCATTTCCCCCTGGCAAATATGCTCGTCACTCAATCGTTCTATTCAATTAATGCGGCATTATCTATCGTTAAATGCAATTAAATCTCTCGCTCATTCAATCTAGGACTAGCCGCTGGAGACTTGTTACTTTTAGAGTATAAAAGGGTTCGATACTACCACCATTTATTTTTTCTTCTTTACTCAGCTCTCTAACTCTACTTCAGTCCCACTACCTTCACTTTTTTCAGCGAAAGTACAATCTTTACGTATCTTTCGCATTCAATCTATCTTGATCTCATTCACATATTTATAAAAATGCAGTTTGCTCAGTTCACCATCTCTACCCTTGCCCTAGTCTTTACTCTTTTTGTATCGACTGTTCAAGCAGCCAAATACCCAGTCCGATCTGGAGTAAAGCAGAGCGGTATTGCCACCTGGTTTGATGGTGGCCATCTTACTGGTGTAAGTAATTGTAACACATAAAATTTAAACAAGTTATTATCATTGAATTAGAAAACTAAAATTTCTATCGTATTTATCTTTCCAGGCTGCTTGCTATGGTGTGCTTTTGGACCAAGATGTGAATGCCCGAGATTCTTGGCATATTGCTGCAATCAAGATGTCAGCCTATGATGGCGGACTTCGAAAAGCATGCTTCCAATGCGTCAAAGTCACATCCAAAAAGACTAAGCGCTCGATCATTGCACGCGTCATCGATGATTGCAGTAGCTGCAAGAGCAAACATGTCGACTTGACTACGACTGCATTCAAGGCTCTGGCTCACCCCCTCAAGGATGGTGTAGTCGATATCTCCTATGAATTCGTCCGTTGCCCTAGCAGTGGCAAGTGGCCCAAAAATCCTCCTGTCAAAAAGCTGTAAAACATCACAAAAGGATCAGCCTGATGTTTTTTTTTTTTACACATAATTTATGAGAAAAGACTGGCTCTTTTTTCCTTTTCCCCTTGCATATAATCTTTTTGTATTTAGTCAGCACATCAATTGTTCATGATATTTCTTTCACATTCCTTCACTCATTCCTTTTTTTCTTTAGTTTGCATTTACCTATACACGACAGAAGAAGGCCTCAGTGCTTCTCAAGCCTCCCATTTTAAATATCGTTTTAAATAAAATTGCCACAAAGAGTTAATGATTTATGGAGGGTTGAGAATACATCAATATGCTCGATGGCTGTAGTGTTGATTTATGGAGCACAAGAATAGGAATCATAAATTGATGTTTATTAAGGAGCAGTAAAGGTGAGTAAGTAGAAGAAGTATGGATTATTTGATGACTTGGTGGGCTATGATACATAAAGCAATGAAATGGAAAAAGATTAAAATAAAATAAAATAAAATAAAATAAACTGACAATCAACTCTAATATGCTTCAAATGGGGATTGTTTGTCCAATATCCTGGGGCATGTACTGAGGAAACATCAAGGGTGTAACAATCAACATGACGAAGACGGCCATTAACAAGATAAAGAGTACGCCATACGTCCACGACACAGCCCGACGCTGTGCTCGGAGCCTTGAAGAAAAGATCGGAGGGCGGATCTGTTTGCTCGGGCGCAGCCAGAATAGCATGGTAGAGTGCCATCGATCAATCCAGGGAATTAAACAAATCGGAAATAGTAAGAAGAGGATGACGTGACCCATAATAAAGTCGCAAGCGAACATAGACATTTCAATGATCTTGCACACATACTCCCGTAACGGCTGAGATATAGCATGCGTCCCCAATCCTCGGCCATGCCATTTACCTGTCCACCACGCCCGATTCGTTTCATCATGCTTAAACTCTCGTGTCAAGAAGATTGTGATCAATACTTTGAACACAAAGCGCTGAACTGAAATGGCAGCGATGATGCCCAAGACTGCATGCGATCCGTTCCATGACTCAAGCGCCCAAAGCGCCTCAAATGAGCCGAGCAAGGTCAAGACTGCGATGCCATGGGCTATAGCCGCCATCACAGCTCCAAACTTGATACAACACATATTTACCAGGGGGCCCAGAAGAAGAGAGATGAAGAAGAGGCCTGCCAGGACTGTGGCGTTGACCACAACAGGGCCTAGGGCAAAGACTGCAACGCGAAGTAGTCCACTGACGTAAATAGCCCCTCCATTGCTATTGACGCCAGCAGGGAATGACCGGACAAACATATAGCAGACCACGCAAATGGCGAGTTGGGCAAGTGGAAGGATAATTTCAGAAACAAGAATGACCCCAAACCTGGCTTTGGGGATGTCGCCTCCAAATTTCTCTGAAGGGTGACCTAAGCGCTTACGTTTGTATCCTGTGATACGAGTTCGCATGGTGCGGCAATACGAGATCCAGGATGATACATGCGTCCGTGAGTTCCCTCTCGATAGCCATCTCAGGAACTCACGGTAGTCCAGCAGGAATTCTGTAAAAGAGAACTGATGCGGATTAAAGAGGAAAGGCGAGATCACGAGAGCCAACACTGAGACCCAAAAGTACAATAAATGAGGGACCCACATGGTCAACGATGCAAAGATCAGCATCAATAAAAGCCTCATCCCCACGTAGAGCGAAGGCCCAGCAAACCTTGAATACAAGAGCGAAAACGGGGCTCTCGTTGTTGCGAAACCTCGGCCAGTGGCGATGTAACGAGCACCGCCGAAGGATAGGTTGGTCAGAATAGAGTTTGCGTATATTTGAGTTACGAAAACCTCGAACATGGGCGAAAAGGACATGAAATGCTTGCCAAGCCGAACTAAGCTTCTGGTAAAGCCGCGCTCCATGAGCTCTTGTAAGAACAAGGGCAAAAATGCGACAAAGAATATAATGAAGATCGAGAGGACACAGCGCTTGATCCAGTCATATACAGGCACTAAGTTGACACACCCAGCCTGCGCAATGTCAGCACAAACCTCAACCGACGATGACACGGAGCCAACAAATAGCATCGAAAGCATAAACAGCTGGACAGCAAGCATGATAAAGATGTTGTTGATATGAAATCCAGGGTGTGCATAGTAGAATGTCAGGAAACGATCCAAAGGTAATTGTGTTCCAAGGTAATAGTATTCACGCGACAACATCTGTTCTCCCATGCCCGTGCCGATTTTAGTGTTAAAATTTAGAATTGAGCCAAAGCCAAGGTCGCGTCCTTTACCGCACTGGTAGTATTCGGTATGTTTGATCCTACCACCGCGTTGGAATGCAGTCATTCCAGCATAGATATCCTCGTTCAGGTGAAGGCCCTTCTGTGCCTTACTAACGCCTAATAAATAGCATTATTTTCTATTAATTATCGATTGGTTGAACAGAATGAAGACAAATACAAACAACATATTTTACATTCGGGATTTTTTTCTTTCTTCATACCTCCGCGAGTCGTCATGAAGATAAAGTTCAAGAAATCAGGATGACCGTAGTGAAGCTTCCCACCAATTTTAGCCATCATACGCTGAGTCAAGGTCCCAAAAGTCTGCTCCTTTCCAGCAGCAACATCCCCGAGGACGCCAATATTCTCCGAAAAAATGTATTCACGAGCACCAACGATCGCGACAGGCTCAGGGATATCTTTCGATGTGACCTGCGGCGAGTATGGTGAAACTTCTGGCATATGCATCTGCTCAAACTCTCCTAAGACGCTGCGGATCTTGAGAGCCTCTTCCAAATAGTTGTCTTGATTGGCATCGACCAACTGAATGTATTCACCGCGTGCGAAAATGATGGCGTGGTTTTGATTGTCAGATTTTCCATCGCCTAGAATAGGATTGCCTGGAAGTCTTAGTCGGAAGCGTGGCTTGCGTTTACCGTCAGGCATGAGCTCGCACTTCCCATCAATCAACACAGAGTACACAATAGGCTCTTCTCCCTCAACCTCAGATGGACGTTCATCAAGGTATGCGATCTGTAACTGGGGATAAGTCTGAAGCAGGAATTCAGCGTTCTCAGCTTCCTCTTTGCTGAATTTGGTATATCGTTGCATTGAAACAATAAACTTGAATTTTTGCTGAGAGAGCTTCTCAAGTTCGCGCTCCAAGCGATCACCATTACCACCGAATTGCTGTACAATTTCAGGGTTCTCGATACGGTAAAGAAGCTTGATCGCCTTTGAATAGTTCATAAACCCAGAAACCGTACGGTACAGGGTTTGTGCACGAAGTGATGCCCAAATTCGAGTGCGAAAAGTGAACTCGGGCGTGGCAGACTTGAACCCAATACTATAAAATGGTAGGTCGTCGTTGTTGTTGTTGGGCTTTTGCATATCATGGTGGTTTTCTTTATCGCCTTCAGTGCCAGACAGCCCGAGACTACTAGCAGCGTTATACATGGACGACTCCTCAACTAGAATCTTAGTATCTCTCACAAAGTTATCCCACTCAACAGGATGTAACTGTTTAAGGTATTCTAGAAGTGTCACACGTGTATGCTGATCTTCTTCCCTAATAATCTCTTTAAGCGAGAGAAGGGTCTTCTCGGAATAATGAGGAACTAGGACTGTAAATGTGGGCATCTCTTCGACGGGAAGAGGCTCAGGAATAGCCGTCGACAGGGAGTGAGCGAAAAAGTTGATACGACGCTCAGCTTCCGAACAATGTGGGTAGAACTCAGCTTTGATCGACGAGTCTTCTTGAGCTGCAAAAAACATCGGCGTCCTGAGTATCGTCTTATTTCCATTTTCTGACGGAACTTGCTGGTAGAGCAGGCGCTGGACATGCTCGATAGACAACAGATGCTCACGGTACATAGAGATGATAATGGCGTTCCAGACCTGTGAGCAAAGAGTCTTGGGCTTGTATTTGATATCCATGTCTGCGGTAGCGAGTATTTTAGCATAGATACGCTTTGGCAAGCGAGAGAATGTGTTGCGCCACGGAGTCCAAACCGAAACACCGAGCTTGAAGGATAGGGAGACAGAAAAGATAGTATTCCAGATAACATACCAGAGATAGGTATCGAGGAAAAAGAGCACTAGATCTACCGCGAACATTATAGCCACAGTGAAGGCAGGCATGATGGAGCACAGTGCTCCTCCCAAGTATTTATCTTGGCAATTGGGAATACGCTCTGCATATAGGGCTTTCAAAGGGTCCTTGAAGGAGCGAGCAAGGAAAAAATATGACTCTGCTAGCTTGCAGCCGAAGATAAGGCACCAGAGGATGATGGAGAGCGCACGATCAGAGCCTTTGAGTTTTGGATACGACGCAGTGAACGCTTGAGATGCTAAGTTTCTTCGGGATGACTTGGAGGAGCTGCCAAAGAGCCGATTGGATGGAACAATTGCAAAAACAAGAGTCGTGATCAATGACACTGCAAAGTGTATGATGCCAACAATCTCAGCAACACTACCCCTGCGATTAAAAAAACAGATATAGACCGCGGGCGCCGCATTTAAGAGTAAGACGAGGATGAGCAATATGAGCCGCTGAATTAGCATCGCCGAGTTATACCAAGTGAGGGGGATGAACATAAACTCACAGAAGACCCCTAAAAGCATGATTAATGCTGCAATAGCCCCACCCAGCGCAACAATCGTCCACCGAACTGCGGGTTCGTCTGCGTCTTCAGCCATATACAGGAAGGGGGCATTATAGGCAGTGAAGTACCAGTACGCGACGAGGTGGATGATCCAGATACGTGTAAAATTGACTGCCAAATGAAGCCATGTCCTCTTCTCACTATATGTTTTCCTAAATGATGACTCCCAGTCAACTTGGTTTAGTGCATTCCACCGCTTGGTGATATGAATATCCACGAGGCGCTTGCTGTCCCGTAGCCGGATACGCTCGATACCTTCAGGGCTCCAGAATGCTTGATTGATATCATCGTAGCCGATTACTGTGCTGTGATCACGCTCTCGCTTCACATACTTCCCTCCTTGCACCTCATAACCCTGGTCACGGATGAAACGATAAAGCGGCGACACAATGGTACGAAGGAAGTAGCCCTCTGGAACAGGATTAATCATCTGTTGGCATTCAGGTGACAAATAAAAATCCTCAGCACATTTGTAGATGAAGCACAGACATTCGGGCAGAAATCGGATTTGGGACGCTTCTCCCCAGAGAAGGAGGTAGAGTGCCACCTGGCGTGCGCGATCAAAATGAGACATACGACTCATACGTGCTTTCCATTGCTGCTCCGCCATCGCTAGGGAATCGTGGGTTTCAACATGGGCGGCATCAGGTTGTGGCACCATCGAGCTGCAATCGATCTTCTTATTCTTGCCGGGCGCTGAATGATAACCCATGTAATCATCCAAGTCCAGTTGTGCAGCAAAATACCATTTACGGTAATTGGCGTTCTCTCCTCCAATATAATCGGCATGAATAGTTGTTAACGCCAAAGTAGGGGACATTCGGGATGCTCTGGAGTCCAGCATGGTCAAGAAGGCTTCTGATTGGTTGCGCATGTTATCTCTCTGAAATCCAAATTTCCGTGTGAGGTCGACCATGATGCCATCAATTTCCTCTTGCGTTAGTGGAGCGCCCTTCTCGACCGTCCAAGAAGGATATGGGTCGGGTGGCAGATGTTGTGAGTTTACATAGACATTGTTGCTGATGGGAGAATCGTCGTAGTGGTATTGTTCACTTATCAGAGGGCTTTTTTTATGCTCAAAGAGTGAAAGTAATGCGTCAGAGGAAGGCGAATATCCCGTATAGCGACCGTCATCTGGTCCTCTGAAAGGCCCAAAGAGATCAATGTCATTTCCTACCATAGCACCTGAATTAGGTGATTGGACAGCATTTGAAGGTGAATTACTGAATGTTTCTGAATCTGATTCTAGAGGCCCGCCTATGCGTGTCCTACCCTTGCCAACAATTGGGTCTCTGCTGTTGTTTTTGCTGGTATTGACGAAGGGACGGGCTCGTATGTGCTCTACAGCATCCACAAAGATTAAAGAATAATAGATAATGAGTTAGGCAGCGCTTTTCTATGATGTAAATGATTGAGGTATGATAGCATTAAGATGAAAATAATTTTATGTGCCGCCACAATGTATGCATGGAAAAAAAAAAAGTTCAATTATCAATAGCCAATAAGATCACAGAAGAACACACAGGAAAAAAAAAGAGGAACTCTTGTAATAGAAGATTGCTCCTCTCATACGTCAGAATAAAAAAAAATACAAAAAAAAAACTCACCATTGCTTGTTCCTGAGTCAGCATGGTGGAAAAGCGAGTTCTGTGAAGAGGATAAATATATTGTGTCCCGGTAGTTGGGTATACCATGATGCGAGTACGGACTTTCGTCTTCTGAATCTGGTACGTTAAGGTTTATTCCAGACTCGTGGCTGTTGAATTGATTGGAGTGGAAACGCTCTGTGCCTGCACCGAGCGGGGGTTGCTGCTGTAGCGACTCACGGAGGGGGCATGAGTTGGATGGATTAAGATTATTCCTTAACTGGTTTTGTGGAAAAGCATGGCTTGCATTAGTCCACTGGCCAGGCTGACCAGGTGGGTGGAGTGAATGCTGAGGTTGCTGAGGCTGGGGTCGCGCGTGCGATTGATATGTCTGTGAAGAGGAGCCACCAGGTTGGAGACCATCTTGCTTTATTGTGGCTGGTGGAGGGCTTCTCTCAGTTGGATCCATAGCCGATGGAAGCTTTAGGGTATTTATGGTTGCCTTTTAAGACACTGTGTTCCTGTTGAGAAAAAAAGGAGGTACGAGCAATTTTGGGTGACAGGATAAGGTCAGGAAAAAAAAAACAAAAAAAAAAAACTTATCATCATGCCTGACATCAGTGACCTACGAACGGCTCAATAAATTTAATAGATCTTTCCGTTGAACAGAGAAATGACGTCTACATCGTCTACATACCTTTCAAATTGCTTAGGCTGTTGTGCCGCTATACAAGACGATGGAGCGTATTGAGGGGGCCCCAGGGGTACGGATATTATTTTGATAAATGCTAAGCGCGGCGGCGTATGTGTGCAAGGCTATTGTCAATACTTGATGGGTAAACTAAATTACGAATAAAATGACAGCGTGAGCGTAGTACCAGATGATAAAGTGTGGAAGCAATAATAGCGCATACAGAATAGTAAAGAGGGGCTCGTGAGGAAGGTAGATCTGAGGATGAAGAGAAGCGAAAAAGAGATGCAAACGAGCTAAGCGCTGGTTAAGAATAACAAAGAGTAAGGAATAACATTAACTGGATGAAGGGAAGGGGGAAAGGGAGGAATTGCAAATCGCCGGCGCTAGTAGGTAAAGTGGAATGGCTGAAGAAAGATTTGAAAGAGAAGAAAAACGTGTTAAGGATGAGAAAAAAGCTGTTGAATATGATGATGTATGAATAAATATTGAACATCTATTGTCCGGTAGAGGTTTGTCAGGGTCAGGGGATAAGATAAAAAATAAGCTTAAACATCATGAGAAACACAGAAAACGCCGCCTAATTATAAACGATTAGTTGTTTAGGCCCACTTGGATATCTTCTTGTCTTTCCTTTTGAACGCCCCCAAAAAAAAATACACATTCTCCAAGTAATCCGAACAACCGAGCAACAAGACAAAGCCATCTTGAACTGATTAAATTATCAAAACTTAATAAATTCATTCACATTTATCACTCGTGACCAGTTTGCTTCCGCTCTTTAAGAAACATCTATGTTAGTCCTTGAGAAACAGATGGGCATTTCGGAAGTCCACATTTGTTGAACAAGGTAAAAATGTATATACCAACTTGATAAGCTCCATGTACATGTATAAATTATATGTCTAACTTATGGATGAAAACAACTTGGTACCCTTTTTTTAAGTAGGTTGACATATTGACTTGTCGCTTTTCGAATCAATTGTCAGCATTTTACTTTTCTCAAAGAATAAAAAGACTATAGTAGGCACCTAATAGATTGGCATATTTAAAGGACTTGTACTGTTGCGAATTTCGTCTAGCTCCTAATACCTTGGGCCTGTAACTCTTGCCACCAGTTGATTTGGTCCCTCTAGAAGCCCTAATCAATAATCGATTCTTTGATAGCGTATAAAAAAAAGTAATAAATGCTGAAGCGATGTGGTATTGCGTTCCGCATTTAATCATCACTTACCCTCAATCTTTAGTTGTTTTCCACGTACATTCCTTGCTCAGATTGCTCGTAGCAATGAATGGTGTAGTGAAGAGAGAAAAGGTTAGCAGCTAATCAATATACGGCTGGTGTCTTGTGCCTAGTAAATGCCAAGCGAATCAACAGCTGTTGGTATCTTGTGTTTTTTATTGGCTGTTTGCTTTGCTGTGTATGGGCGTAAAAGGGAATCCCCGTGTGCTCTCTTGTTGTGCAGATCAGGGCACTTCCCAAGATTCCTATTTGCTGTCCTTAATTGTTTACAACTGATTATTAAAAATTAATTATGAACATGCCTGTTCTATTTGCACATGACTGTCTGCCACAGAAAATCGAAAATCAGAACACATTTGAACATCTGTACACCTTATATGTATATACTTTCAGCAAAGAAAAAGCAATGGTTTTTTTTTTTTTTTTTTTTTTTTCATCAAAAATGAGGCACATGGAGTCCAGTCGTCATGCCTACAGAATTTCATGAAGAGACGCCACCTTGCAAAAAAAATTTTGATGCCATACCTGTCGAGTGACCTCCAATACTCTAAGTCCTGCCGTACACATGTTGTTGGTTAAATGGGGAAAGCGCTCTCATTGGTGGTGCATTTTGACTGCGCAAGCCCAAACTGACCTCCTCTCATATTTCCATGTTACCAATTAACCCTTACTAACAATACTAGATCGAGATACAGTATCATTAATGCTTTGAACAAAACCAGACTGACGATCAGACTCTGTCTATTACTGTCATATTGAAAACAATGTACCCTTATCGCATTCTCTAATCACCCGGATGCATTTGCAAACATCAAATAGATCTACGAATTCTCTGGCGCTAATTTGCCCTTCCTAGATGTCCCCACATCTTGATACTTAGCATTTTTTTCCGTCGTCCACGCGTCAAACAATATTTGTTATGAAATAGACTATTTTTATCCTTAAGTCGATTTAGACAACCACAAAATTGAAATAATTTCATTTACGAGCAAAATCATCATGGTGCAGTATGCTTCGTCTTGCGATATTAATAGAGCAAAGGCCGACTGAAGCGCGTTACCTTGCTTCTGCCTGGCTCTGGATCGCACAGCTATCAAGATACAAAGCTCTCTGCCATTATCGCAAAGATCAGCTCTATATCAGGGGGTGTAGTCTACCAGCTTTGTAGGATCCATAGGTCCTTTACTGAAACCAGCGGACTGTAAACGCGACGCAATTCTCATGGGCCTTGAATTGAACACTATCCGCGTTTATCAGGTAGGAAGCCAGCCACAATGAGCATGAGTATTAAAGCTACAAATGAGTACATAGTAATCAAAGCAATGATTTCCTAGTTATCACCATAATAATCTCTAAGGCTTGTCCAACTCTGAACAACAACAAATTTATGAAAACATTCAAGAATGCTAGTATCTATCCATTGTTCGGTCCAACTGTACCTAATCAGGAGACCCTGGGTACGAAATCACTATATAGAGCAGTGCGCATCAAGTCATCAATGCCTTCAAGGGTTATTCCAACACTTTGACGTTCTTTGACGGTTACAAAGACACAAACGACAACAAGGTAACTATGGATGGTGGGCCAGACAAGGCTCTGAAGTCAACCAGTTATAGCTGGTTGGAAAGAATTATCTATGAATGGCCATAAGAGGTCAACTAGATTATAGACTCGTTCAGAACTAGGCTAAGAGCACTGTCTATCCCATGAGTGTTAAGATGGATTCCTACAAAAAAGAGCGACTCACTTCCACTTGTCCAGCCACTTCCCCTACTAGGTGCTTAATTCTAGCCCATATCTTACTTCAACCCCATCTGCAACTTCTTGCAAAGGCATACTGCCCTTTCTAAGCCATGTCGCTTCGAATTAAGCTGCCGCAACCACTGAGAATCAAAGAACATTATTAAATACGACCTACGACATGGCTCCTGGCGACGAGGCCAGCCTCTATAGTAGGGCGAACAATTATGAGGGCCCTCCTTCTGTCCATATCAGGAATTCTCTACATGTACAGCCCATATTACATAGCATTAAGAAGAAGACGCCCCCAATCTGTAGCTTCAATAGCATAGTCTAGTTTACAACTTCAACCAAATACCTGATCAGGGACTCGTCTATTAACCTCCACGTCCCAAGCACGGATTCCAACACAAGAGGCATCAGTGCAGGCGCTAACTCCAACTACGATAGAGCATTTCCAGTTTGATGTTGTGGGTAGCCTTTGTTGTACATGTAACTTCGCATTGCATGAAGTGGCTTTGTCTTTGGAAATTGGAGAGTATTTTGCCACACTCAATTCGTGTATCATTTTTTCTTTCCTTTTTCCTCAATTAAATAAGCAAAATGGCACGTGACATCAATGGTTGAAGAGTACATCCGTTTATGTAGAGCAATGGATACAAGGAGCAGTCCTCTATACATCCATCAGATAGAATATGTATCAAGGAATGGAGGTGACAAACAAATAGTAGTGAATCGACATTGGAGGCGCACCATCAAACAAAGGCTGAAGGGATAATAGAAATTCAGGATGTCAATAAACGTATTATTGGTGAAAGGCATGTGGGCATGTTGGATCTAATAAGTGGAAGTATTCGGATTTACAGACTTTTATCACCGAAAGGGATCGTAATCAATCCGAAAGAGCAGCCAAGTTGATATTATATTTCGCTCAGGAGGGCAGAAGCGGAGATTCGGCTTTTTCTTTTACGATGAATGTTTTATCGAGGCGCTGAGTTTGCATCAGATTTATAGGACTACATCAACTATTTACTGGAAGAAATAAACCCTGGTAGGGCTTCAAGATTTTTATAGGACAGCAGAACTAACATCAATCTCCCACCCGCATCTGATTTTTGTCATTAGTTGGCTGTTGATCTCTTGAATCCCTCCCACGCTCATGAGCAAAAGACCCACAAGTTGAAGAGACTCGTGCAGTCTCCCAACTCTTACTTCATGGACGTCAAGTGCCCTGTAAGTGTAGCAGCATGGAGTCCAACTGGAAAAAACACTGACCTTTGGGAAGAATCCCCTTTTTTTATTGAAGGGATTTATTATTCGTTTTCCTGGGATCGACAATGTCACAACACTCCGAAGGATTTTTTTTTCCGCCTTCAGATATTCCAACAAAGAACATGGAGGCAGAAAAAGGATGCTTAATAAATTTTGGAAGTTTTAGGAGCTACTGCGGAATTTTGGTCGTCTTTTTTTTATTTACGTTACAGTTCAGGAGTCGGATTCAGCGCACTGTTCTCAACATGCAAATATTGACGTTCGAATCTTACTCTTTTGATTACCATTTTTGTTGTTATGCGTTTTACAGGGATGTGTCCAGATCACTACTGTCTTCTCGCATGCTCAAACCGTTGTCATGTGCTCGAGCTGCGCCAACGTTCTCGCTCAACCCACTGGAGGTATCACTCGTTTGACTGAGGGTAAGTTGAGGCATAAATTCTTTTCAAAGGGCGGATAATGACTGTTGTTATCATATCAGGAGCTCACGCTTGAGCAAATCGATGTTCTAACTTTTTTTGTTATGCTATAATATTTAGGCTGCTCTTTCCGCCGCAAGCAGGCTTAAGCACTTATTTTTCAATTTGAAATAAAACAGCTGAAATACATGCATGCAAGCTTTCTCTTTTTCTAAAAACCAAAATGTGAATAGTTAATCATTTTCCAGTTTTTTCGGTTCAGTCAAATACAATTGGTAAAGATTCTCTGCCACTCTATTATATTTGTCCACAAATGGCGGGGCTATTTACTATTCACGTTAATCTGCAAATACCTCATCCTTTTGGGGTTGGACATGCATGACATCGCTTCGCCCAGAATTAATTTAATGGTGTTCAGCGCCGGACATTTAGTTATAAACAACCTTATGCGGTACTTTAAGCGTTGAATCAGAACGACCACAAGAACTTGACTCAGCCTCAAGTGACAGATCACGTGCAATCTTTGGGCCTCGGAAAGTTGTGTTGTTTTTACAGTGATCTATTGTACATTTTCTTTCGATTACTTTCCTAGACACTCGTAGCGGCCATCATGAAGACGTCAACCATTGTTGCAGCCACGGTTGGCGTATTAACTGTTGCCACTATTGGCTATGCTATATATTTCGATGCCAAGAGACGGAACGATCCTGAGTTCAGGCGCAAACTGAGTATGCATTATACTGTTTCAATGAATTTCAACCAGTTGCAATGAATCTTTGTGTCACTGCTTTGGAGGAATTACTATCTTTACAATTGCCTCAGCGCTTTGGATAGATCAATATGTTTGCGACAGGAGATTTCTAAAATTATAGGAGCTAATATTGGGCTGCTATGATTCATTAATAGAGAAGGAGCGTAAACGTGCACAGAAGCTTGCTCTGGAGGAGGCTAAGAAGCTGTCAAACAGAAGTGCACAAACTGTCGAAGAGGCATTGGCCAGTATCAAGGATGAGGATTTCCCAACTTCTATGGAGGAACGTGAGAAATTCTGCATGGAGCAGCTCTCGGCTGGAGAAGCGCTCTTCACCCGAGGTAACAACTTGTGCAAATATAAAGGCAAAACGAGAATGCATGATGGTAACCCCATGCTTATGTATTGCATATTTTTGCTGAGACACAATAGGCCCACAAAATTATGCACAAGCGGCAATATGTTTCTATAAGGCTTTGAAGGTCTACCCCGCCCCTGCAGAATTAGTGATGGTATATCAAAAAACTATCCCATCTGAAGTCTTCACTCTTGTGATGGGCATGCTTAGTAAGGATGTAAGTAGTAATTGGTGAAAGCAGGTTTTTCTGAATCAGTGCTCCTACTATACAATGAACGGACATTATTTAATCAGCATTACGTTCGTTATGGTATGGTAGGTTCAAAGTAAACAAGAGAAGTACTACACTGTCTTCCCTCCAGAGGACATGAATGTCAAGGTTGATGAGAAGCCTGAAGGTGTTACAGCGGATGGCCAAAAGGTGACGCGACGTGGCCTAGTAGTGACCAAGGCTTTTACTGCAGGACAGGCGATCTATTCTGAAGTGCCTGTGATCAACTCTTTGGAGCCATCATTGGAGGGTAGCTTTTGTCATTACTGTCTGAAAGAAATTGTCCAGGAGTCGGCCGTACCTTGTTCCAAATGCAGTCAGGTTGTATTTTGCTCTCAGGATTGCAAAGATGCGGCATCACAGGAATTTCATAACATTTTGTGCACTAAGAACTCTGAGGATGCAGACAGTCCAGAGCGATCTTTGTATGAGTACACCAAAACAACCAGGAATCTGGTACCAGAAATGCTCGCCAAATTCTTGGTTAAAATGGTGCATGAGGAATCCATGAACAGTGGAGCAGAGTACAACTCGTTCGATCACATGGAGAGGCTTCGATACTTGGAAATTCCTCCTTCTGATGAGGAAGAAAAGGAGATGGAGCTTCTAAAGGTGGCACTTGGATCAAATATTCCTGGTATCGACGAATTCATTACTGCGGAGCGTTATTTGCTCATGAAGGGAAGGTTGCTTTATAATCTTTACGGCATCTCAACTTCTCTCGATACCGACCGCACGATCAAGGTATGAAAGAAAAAAGAAAAAAGAAAAAAAAAACTAAGAGAAGTTGTGAATGTTGAGATTCAGCCTTTTGACCTGTTTATTATATGTATGCTTGTGTAGTATTTGCCTGAGAGGCAGCGCAGTATACGTGATGCTCCTATTACTGGATCGGGACTCTACCGAGTAAGCTCATACCTGATGCACTCGTGTGAACCTAACACCAAGATTGTATTCTCAGATCATGACCACAAACTCACAATTGTGGCGACGAGAGACATTCAGGCTGGAGATGAGCTCTTTGTTGGATATATCAAGAATGGCAAACTTTCGACTGAGCAGCGTCGCCTAGAGTTATTCACCAAGTACCGCCTGCAATGCATGTGCCCCCTCTGTGAGACCACTGACTAAGACTATCGATTACAGAATAAATAGAATCGAAGTGTATTTTTGATAACCGTGCGTTGATTATGACGAACTGATCTTTTGTCCTGTTGCATTTCAGCACCATTTCCCACCACTCTTACATCATGGAGTACCAATACTTCCTCATCGCAGTTGTCATCCTTATTCCTCTGGGACTGTTCAGCATCTTCAAGAGTGATCGGTTGGAAGGAGCTCACTTGATTAAGAAAACATCCTTACCGGGGGCATTTGGTAGCACTGCTTCCTTAAAATCAAAAAAGAAAAAGTCCAAGAAAAAGACCAAAAGTTCTACGACCACACAGACCATTGACAGCGTGACTAATCAACATGAATCGGATGAGTCAGATGTGGAGACCAACGTCACCGTAACGGGCACAGAAAAAAGTAGCAAGGATTCTCAAACGCCTGTTAGCAAACTTCAACTCTTACCAAACAATAACAATAACATCACTAACGCCATTAACAAAAACACGTTATCAAGTAGTAAAAAGGACTTGACATCTCCCATTATCAATTCGCAAGCCAACAGTGCAATCAAGTCTACGAAGCCATCCTCTGTTGAGAATTGGAAGAAGCAACAGCAGGAGCAGCGAAAGGAATTACTTGCGAAACAACAGGAGACATTGCAATTCGCGTCCGCAACTGCAAAGAACGCACCACCATCATCAGTCGACTCTTCACTTCAAATTACTTCAATTCCAGGTCCTGGTACTATGGGAAGTAATAAGAAAAAGAATAATCGCGGTCCTGCTGCCTCTGGTCTGTCTCATTCTGATTTCCCTGCACTCTCACGACCAGCAACAGCTCCAGCTCCAGCTCCAAAACAGCCTAAGCAACCTAACCAAAAGAAAGAAAAACCTGTAAAGAAGCCAGAGCCAGTAGTGGCTCAGCCGCAAGCGGAAGAAGAGAACAAGGCTAGAAAGCAGGAGCCTGAGGAAAAGGAGGAAAAAGAGGAAGAGGAGACTGAAGGAAAGGAAATTGAGGAATTTGATGATAGTGACAAAGGACCTGCTGATGATAAAGAAGATGAGTGGACTACCGTCAGCTCGACACAGTCAAGATCCGGAGGCATCGACTTTAACAAGCCTATGGATCCATGGGTACTGCAGCAACAACGTATGAAGCTCGAACTTATTGCATCTGCTGATCCTCATGCTGAGCAAACAGAGAAGTTTGCACGTGTTCTATCTATTAAACCGACTGTCCAAGAGGAGCGGGTTCACGAAGCTATTCCTGATGGTTTCATGACACAGAAGAGTAAGTAGACAAGCGACGATGTTCAATATGCTAGTTTGCTGGACAGGAGGCTTCAATTTGAAGAATATCATTGTTTTTTATTTTCCTTAGCACGAGCCAGTACGTCTGTAAAGACTAGTCAGTATCAGTCTACTGAATCGAGCAAGAAGCAGCGGGAGAATCAGGCAAAAGCAGCTAAGAAAAAGGAGGAAAAAGCTGCCCAGGATGCAATTCAGGAGCAGAGACGCCTAGAACACATGCGACAAGTTAAAGCGGAGAAGATGAAGGAGTTTTACCGTGCGCAAGCGCGTAAGCAAGCCCCAACTGTGTCTAGATGGGATGTGTCCAAAACCACAGCTCCGAAGAACTCGGCAGTGAGCGATGATAAAGGATCGCTTGTTTGGGATTAGAGCAGTAGTAGCATCGTGGTCACACCAATAAGAATAAAAATGCTTTTACAGGAGTATATTTTTTATTTTTTGTCTTTCTTTTTATTATTCTTCTGATTCATAATTAAGCGAATGAGCGGTTCAGACAAGGATGAAGCAGAAGACGCTGTCCAGCTAGTTCGCGAACCGGTATGTTTTACTTCACAATTGTCTGTGCTGAAAGAGTGAAGGAAGGAAGGGTAGGACATTTCCCCCTAGCCAAGTGTTGTATTTCGCCCTGTGGCTCGGCCCTTCGTGTAATGGAGTGGCATGGTCGCGGTACAATAGCATTAAGCTCCGAATCTTCAAAGCATTAATCCCTTCGCAACTCCATTTTGTAGATGGCGTCTATACACCCTCTTCAACCCAGGTACTAATCAGCACCAGTGAAATGGACAAGATGGAAGATAGCATTATGCAGGACAATGCATATTATAAAAGCTTTTTATTCATGAGTTGAACTGTACTGAATGGCTGACAAGAAGAGTCTTAACCACAAAAATAAAATAAAAAAAACCCCCCCATTGCTCTTTATTTGTCTATATACATTGACAAAGCGGAGGCGGCGTCAGGAAGCAAGGAAAGGGTATCCCAATAGAAGTTCCAACCACAGCGAGAAGGCTATCCAACTTTTCGTTACACACAAGTAATCCGAATCTTTTGACAGGATCGAGGGATGGTGGCAGTATCAAGAGAAGATCCAGCACATCTTCGCATCACAGTAGTAAGAACCATGATTGCTAAGTCTTTATGGTAAATAGTATAGCTGAGACTGACAATAACAAGAAATAGCACTACTAAAACATCATAATGAAAATTCCAAATTTGAAAAAATTCCAAATTTGAATAGACAGTTTTAGTGTTGTTGGAGAAATCGGAAGCCCTAGCAGGCAAGCGACCGACAGGGGCAAAAAGGTAGGAACACGTTTTTTCAATACTCAAGAAGTGTTTTGGCGTCAGATTAATATGGCTCGCCGATTTTTTGTTTCCCTGGACGTTAATCCTTTAGCAGACAGATATTGTGTTGTTAAGCGATGAGGACGAACAGAAAGGTACGACGGCATCATAATAATGGCGGCTGCTTGATGCAGGTGTCACCAGAAAATCAGATATTTATCTCTTTCGTTTGTCCGACAAAGGATTATTAGTTGGTGCAATGAAGCGGAGAAAGACCAGTGTTTCGAGCAAAAGCATGCTAACACCACCAACAGACCAGATAACCTCATCTACATCAGTTGTATCACGAATGAAAAAACATGTGAGTTCAGTTCAGGTGAGGATGCACATTTGAGATCGCGCTTGAAAGCCTTTAATTAAGACATATTGGTCCGTATTCGTTTTCACTTATTAGCTGGCATCATCATCAACATCATTACCGTCATCTGGACCGCTATCAAAAACAGAATCTAATCTCATTGCTAGCTCAGAGTTAATACCAGTGGCGCCAGCAAAGATAGCAGCATCATCTGTAGCCCCAGAACAAAGTATAACCTCTGTACCGAGTTCTCGTGAGAATATACCTCTACCACCTGGTTCATTATCTGAAAAAGTTCTACGCTTAGGGATGGGGACATTTCCACAGGCTTCTATTAAATCTGTGCGCTTGGGGAGCAGAGTGGAGCTCACTTCGCCGGGAATGATGATTCAATTTGGTCCAGATCGGCTCATCCTCACCATTGATAAAAACATAACGAAAATATCTCACGAAAATATCAAGTGTGTCGAGGTACTAAAAAATGGTTAACAAACCGGCGCTAGGTTTCTTGGGCAGAGCAAATATGTATTACTATTCTGTTGCTAAGTCGCAGTATCTTTCCGTCAATTGAAAAACATTAATACAGTACAATATGAATGGAAAACCTATTATATTCGCACTCCAAACTAAGGAATCACTTCCGCCAGAATCAGCGTTGGAACCATATTACGATCCAGATCCAGGACTTCTCTCAGGAAAAGCACGCAAAATTGTATTGATTAGCGATGCTGATGCCCAAGACTTTGTGGAGTGCTGCAGGCGCCTTGAACGAAAGAAGATTCCAATGAGAGAATTGCCGTACGTTTGTGATGCTTAAGGTTTTAGAAAGCATGTCACTCTATCATCACGAACAAGCTGAATCGATGGCTAATATGGATTTTAACTGACCCCGCTAGGCTTGACATCGTGGAGAAAATTCTCGTCGGTCATAACAAACGGTAAGCAAAAAAAAAAAAAAAAAAAAAAAAAAAAAATAATAATAATAATAATAAAGAAAAAAAAAAAGCTCGATGTAATCCTACTGAAATTCCAACGTATTGTTTGTATTATTTTCTATTTCTTCGATAGGCACATGACTAAAGAACCTAGTTCTTCGGCTATGATACCAGCTAAAGCACAAGGGCAAAAGAAATCAGCCGATGAAACGTAAATGACTGGAATGCTAAAAAAAGGGGAGAACGAGGTAGTATTGCTAGATGATGCAAGCCGACATTCACCATTTTTCAAATGAACGCATAGGTTGTTTATGTTTCCGTTCAAGAGCAGTACAAAGTCAAAATCAATAGCAGTGCGTGTTGATGATATGTCCCGTTTAAATGATGATGAGTTTTTGAACGATACCCTAATTGAGTTTGGTCTCAAGTAAGATTTTACAGGCGGAGGAAACTATGTCTGGCATTGATTATAGTGAGCCAACTGACCCGAGCATTCTTTCTGACTATCTTGACTAGATATATTCATGCAAGCGTTGAAAATGAGAACCGGGAACTAGCAGATGCGACATATATTTTTAATTCATTTTTTTACGAGCGGCTCGTCACAAAGTCAGGGTAATTCAGCTGTTTAGTATCGTTTCATGGCGGCACACATAGTGCTTTAAATATATTTTTGTTCATATTATTTTTTCTTTATTAACTATGATGGTACTTAGGAAAGGGATCAACTATGAATCTGTCAGGAGTTGGACCAACAAAATCGATATTTTCTCCAAAAAGTTTATTATCATCCCTATTCATGAAAAGTAAGCAAAGAATGAATTGATTCAATAGCCTATTGTTCAAATATTGGGACGTTCAATTGATAAAGCAATCTTTTATTATGCTGGTATTAGTGTGCATTGGTACTTAGCTATCATAAGCAACCCGGGGCTTTTGTTGAGTACAGAAAACAGGATTGATACGGATGCTGATATCGACACTACACTAAACAGAAAGGATGAAACACTTACTTCCTTATCATCATCGCCAAGCTCACTCTCAATTTCTGAAACCCTTTCTACAACGTCGGGAGAAGCGATGCGGACCAATCTTCTCCAAGATATATCCTTTTTGGCATCACCAAGGAATCGCGCAAAATTACGTGTTGATGACGAAAGAGAACAAGCTGAAAGATTACCGCGGTCTTCTGCTGCGGCATGGGTGGATCCAGAGAAGAAGTAAGTAAAAATGGGGATATTGGCTAACAACTAGCAAAATCGACATTGACGTGTATGAGCAACTCCATTTACGTTTGTTTTTTATTTTATTTTTTGTGCTTGCTCTTTCTTAGACCATTCATTATAGTTCTGGATTCGCTGGGTAGCTCCCATCCTTCAGTTTTTAGAAGTTTGCGACTGTACTTACAGCAAGAACTGTTGACGAGAAAGAATATTGATAGGGCAATTGACTCAAAAGATGTTCCTGGAAAATTAGCCAAATGTCCCCAGCAAGAAAACTTTTGCGATTGTGGACTGTTCTTGCTACATTATGCGGAGGTGTTTCTCAAACACCCCGATGCTCTTCTGAATGGTATTTTGGTATGAGATTCACCTTATATTTGCGAATAGGCTGTGTATATACAAGTGGTAGGTCAGCCAACTCACAGGCTCCCTCCTTTTTCTGTCTTTTTTACATATATGGCTGCCTATGAACAGAACAAAAGCGATGATATGAGCAATTATTGGGCCGTGGGAGATCTAATGCTCAAGAGGGAGAAATACCGTCAGATTATGATTTCGCTTGCTGAGCAGTACAAGGCATACTTATTTTCACAACAACAGATCGAGAAAATTAAGGAATCAGGTTTGCATCGTGCTATTTAGCTCGAAATATAGATTGTAAAGTAGGAGCTGTTGCGAGTATTAACAGGAAAGGAAAGATACAACAACACTTAACTGCGTAGTGACAGACACAGCAGAGTATGCCTCACACTGCGCACTTTCATGTATTATACACTATTAAAAAGTCATAATGGCTCTGCAAAATATTAGTGCCCTTTCATCATGATCGTTTATACTAGGCAGATGGATGGTTTGTTCTAGATTGTTTAATTTGCCAAGAATCTCGCTTCCCATGTTTTACCTGGTCGAAGTTGTAAGATTTCTTGATAATGAATATAAAACAAGACATGATCTATAGATTGACAAGATCGTAGAGTGCATGAACTGGTTGTATGACACGGACACAAATATTCCGCGGCTAGTGGCAGTGCCGATAACACATTGTTGACATTGATATCAGGTCTGTTTGCTTCACCATCATTCCATTTGTGCACAGGCACGCCGCACGACCCTAACTGGGTCATAATATTCAATACTTATTTTTCCGACCAATTACAGGAATATGATCTGATTCTTTACATTGATTGTACCACCGTTCTTTGCGGCGCATTTTAAATTCTAGTGCAGCACTTAAACACACCTGTTTATCTATCCGGCGCGCTTCTACAGCGCAACAGCAATATTCATCCTTCTTTGATCAGATTTCATTACTATACTGAGGACGCAACTCATTACTAAAAAAAAAAAAATCCGAGCAAGAGTTGACGGAATACACCCCGCGTGTAATAGTAGATTGAAATGAAGGATAGAAACAATAATTGACGAAGAATTGCTCAGGCTACCTTGGATGTGACCAAACATGAGTATTTAAAGGCTGCTATCACCACCCTTTTTCTGTCCTCCATACCAATCACATCATATCACCTCATCCCATTGCTCTCGATAAAAAAAAGAAAAACCCCTAAGCCATCCTTTTACCATGAAGTTCAACCTTGCCGTCGTTTTCGCTGCCTTGACTGTCGTCGCCACCGTTTCGGCTGTCCCTGCTAATGTTGACGAACCTGTTGCTGAGGGTAGGTTCCTACGCACTTGACAAACCTTTTTTATTAAGTCCATAATAATGTTAAAACTGAAAATGCTTTCATGGATTCGCTGTACGCATCTCCAAATAACCAATAGGAGGCAAATTATTGACTCCTCGCCGTACCTGCTGCAAGTACGCTGGCAGTGGCCAGTGGTGCGGACCCACTGGATGCTGCCTCTGGAGAGCATGCTCCGTCTATGGTGGACCTGCCCAGTGCGGATACTCCGGATGCTGCATGAGATGGAACTGCTAAATGCATCACAAATTATCGCAGCTCCTCACCAAATAAATGAAAGAACAATATACATTTATATACCAGAGAAACCTATTACTTAGCAGTGTATCGCAATAAATAAGTTAAATTAGGCTCTTATAGCAGAATGTTAGTGAATGGAAGGATCATGGGTACTATCGAGCGTCACATACAGAAGGCACCATTACTTCTGCTTATTGAACCTGTTTTGATAGCTCTACCGGAATGGGAAAGACCGATACCGCCAGCCAACCGTCAAATATCACTTGGCCTGTTAATAGAAGCTCAGAATGGCATGTGGATATTGTTACAATGTTCCACACACTTTTTGATGTCACGTGCGCTTCATCGATTCTATGTCCTAGAGCAGCCCTTCATCCTTTGAAAGTTGAAGCACATTGACTATCCCATCACGACAGCATCCTGTTTGATCGCCGCTTGAACATCCTCACACAGGATTAATTAGTTATCTATTTAAAGTAGAGTGAATGCCATTGACACGCTCAAGCTGCTTCTATGTGAGCTCGCTATTCTTCCTGGTTGCAGTTACAGGTACAACTTGTAGAGCAATATTGTGGTGACACATGAAGTCCTTGCGAACCCAGACGAGTGAGCATTAGTTTTAACAGTCGTCGGCATTATCTATACAGGAATATGTATATTCGCTTCAGCCTACGATGTGATTTTTCAAATCTTTCACCCAGCCAATATGGCCGAGCCTCCTAACTACAAGAACTTGGCTGTCTTTGGAGGTAGTTATGTTCTCTTGGTATGTTTAAGTCTATTCTCATAAATGACCAGTATTCTAGAGGATGTAGTAGGTTAACAAACGCTTTTTTTCTCTTTGTTATTTATTTTTTCTTATTTCGCATAGGGGCTTCTCGCGACAATATTTGGCTTTTCACGATATGTCACTGTGAAACTAGCACGTCAAGCAATTCCAAAGGCATACATGCCGATCACCAAGGAAGATTTGCCCATGGTATTTTAAAAATCAGATAAATTAAAAACAGAATGGGGAAAAACAGTTCTGCTAGTCATTGATAACTCATAATTTTTTTTATCTTGATGATGATATACAATGGATATCAACAGAGTGTATATGAGTTTGTGCAATCGGAATTGGATCGTGTGGCGCGACTGGCCAAGAAGGCAGTACCTTTGTTAGAAGAAAGTGGTCAACCAGGATGGGGCAAGCCAGGATCATCACTACAAGGCACACATTTCAAGACGTTTATGGCTAGTACACCTCACTTCATTGGTAAGTTTTTAAATGACAACATACATTTCATCTCATGGAGTAGCTTTGAACATTTTTATTTTATTTTGTGGTTGCTAATACCTCTTTCTTACACTTTGCTATGGCTAATACCAGAGCGGGCTGCCATTGCTCAATCACCGGATTTGGCTCGTCCACCAAACATGTCCATCTCGGCCTATATTCATATGCTTATAGATCTCAAATTAGTAACCAGGGATATTGGACTGGAATACATTGCAGGATACGAACAAGCACGCTTTGGAGGGGTAAGGAACGACCCGCTTCCTGTCACCATGTCACCACTTCATAATCAACAACAGCTTCATCACCGTCATGCACAACAAGCCTCAGTACGATCAAATCGACAATCTTCATCCGTTGTCAATCCTCGTCATCCATATCAGGATCCTTCGACTATCTCAGCGATGACGGCCGAAGGTATGCAATCTCCGATTTCTCGTGATGTTGGCACGGAGGGTGTAGAGGAAGAGGATTATATTCGATTCATGAAAGTCTTGAGCTGGATTTTGCAAGAACTCGGATGGGATGATGACGTGGAAGAGGCATATGAGGAAGAAAATCGTGAGCGGGAACGAGTACAGCAACAGGACATAGCTGGCGGTGAGGCCTCGCAAATAGAAAGAAGTGCTTGGTCTAAGAGTGGTGATCTTGAGGACATTGTAATGAGTAGAGTTAGCGTTAATGGTAGACAAGCTGCCTCCATGGGCAGCAGAACAGACAAATCACATCAAAACAGAGACAGTCAACTCAGCGGCGAGAGCTTTATTGTAGTGGACGAATCCGAAATCCCAACCCACACTTATTCGAGTGGAAAAAGGGGAGAAGGGAGTGGTGGGGTTGGCGGAAGGGTCGTCTACGCGATAGATGCAACGGATTCGTCCTCAAAAGGCAAGAAGAGACAAACGAAAAGCGGTAATATGAGCACACGTAGTCTGTTGACTATGCGTACTATGCAGACAGCGAGTAGTACGAGATCCTGAAAGAATAAGACAGAATGTCAACTAGTGTTGAAATAAAGAACATTGGGAAGAGCGTGTAAAGACAGAGACCAACCATTCATCTTGTCGTCAAAGTGGGTTTACAACCAAAAGCTACCTGATGACGATGTTTGCTTGTTTTATTTTACGTTAGGTAAAAAATGTATCAGTTTATGCACCGTTTTACATTTTAGAAAATTTGCCACTTGGCATTCGGATGCTGCAAAGTTGTATAATACATACTCAAATTGACTTTTAATACACGTCTTGTTCATAGGTGGTTTTCTTTCCATGACGATCATAGCCATTTGCTAAGCCTTGAGCCACATCGATTCAAGAAAATAGAGGCCAAAGCCGTGAAACATGAAAAATATAACGCGTTTTGCGTAATAACTCTTGTCAACACCGCGTTCTTTATTTTGTCAATGATTACTATCCTGCATATTCTGCATGAAAAGAAACCAAGGTGTTAGTTAGGGAAGTAAAAAATAAAGTTGTTTCGCATGCATCCAATTTCCTATTTCACGTATTTGCTTTTTTTTTTTTTTTTTTTTTTTTTTTGGTGCCTGTTGCGAAAACGGATTTTATAGTTTATAAAAAAAATAGTAGTAAATCCATCCCTCTTGCTCAATAGCGTGGTGGTGTTGAAAGTAAGAAGTAATAATGTCTGGTGCGTGTTCCTACATCTTTGATTAAAATTAAATGGTTTTTTTTTTTTTTTTTTTTTTTTTTTTTCGCAACAGTTACATTAGTATTAATCCAGTTCCTTGGTCACAATACAATACAATTCATTCATGATATACTTTATTTTATTTTATTTTATTTTTTTAGCTATTCTAAAATATATAAAATGAATTGTGTCGCGATCAACTGAATCGGACCATTATTATTTAGTGCATACATGTTTTCCTTTGGGGTCCAAAGTTATTTCCAAAACAAGGGAAATTAGCAAAGAACTCGTAAAGTCCCTCCCCTGAGGTTGCAGAAGGAAGAAAGGATTCATTTATGCGATTGCTTCTGCATCGATTGTAAGTGGGAGAAGGTGAACATGGAGCTGTGTTGAAGACGTAACGAATCGCATTTCCAGCATTAGGTCCAAAATAAATAAAATACTCACTGATTTGTAGTTTGCATAATCGTACAACTAGCAAAAAATAAAGGGGGTTAATCTTTGGTGTGTGTGTCAGAGGGGTCCCTGTAGCCATTGTTTTTCGTCAGATCTACTGCATTCAGCACATTGTTCAAAACAATGTTTACTAATATTCGAAAATGAAAAAGAAAACATTGACCTTGAACACCTCGTTCTAATTTAAACTTGGTAAATGTTTTAATCCTTGCTTGGTAATGAATTACATCAGTGCTTCCAATACCATTTACCTTTGGTTGCACGAAATAGTACGGATAAAGCACTGTGTGAAGAGAGTCATTATCACGAAAGGAGTATCTCAAAGGATAGCTCGTGGAGAACTCGTAGAATAAATCTGCGATAGAGGACTGATAAGTGATCTTCTTTAGTAAAAATATGTTGCTCATTATTAGTGCCTTAGATATTAAGCAGGCAATAAAAAAATAAAAGTAAAAAGATGATATTGTGTAGCATGGATAATGATTCTTGGACGATTTGGCGTCGTTCAGAAGAGAGCACAGCTTTACTCAAGCCTCTCTTGCAGACATCAAACGGAACAGATTGTTGAGGTAGTGCACAGAGCTTTCATCCAAATTGATGTTATAATATGTTAAATTTATTCTTTTCTATGCATCTATAAGATATATTAGAATATGTCTATTTTAATGCAGCTAATGGCTTTGCTTATAGCATAGCTTTTTACATGTTAACAGCAGGATTGAAAAACAAACTGTCATCACCCCAAGGGAAAGCCTAGAAATAGGGAAAAAAGTGAACAGGATAATGATTAAAGGTGGTAACGATTAGGAAATGTATATTGATATTAAAACAAAAAAAAAAAAAAACAGTTTCTAAATGTTGAATACCTTGGCACGGATACGCATGTAGGGGTATTTGACAGCCTCGTGACCTTCATGGCGCTCGTGCTCCAAGTGGGCCTGGTGCTTAGCCCAGAGATTGTAGGCATTGGCAGAGGTGACAAGGATAGCAGGGATGCAGACGTAGATGGAAATCTTGCGCCATGTCTCAGCAGCAGCTAAAGATGAACAATAAACAATAAAGAATCGACGTGTAAGATGTTGCTTCCTAGATTTTGTCCGAGCGCACGATAAAAGCAAAGGGGAGCGTCCGTGTATTTTAATTGATTGCAGGCGAGAGAACCTAGAGCGCACGTGTATGCCATTCTTTTTTTTTTTTTTTTTTTTTTTTGCGATACATTAGACCCCATGAAACAATAATTTAATAGTCTTCATGGCTTCATGCTCTGCATCAATGTCATCGATCCCTTTACATAAAATCAAATAATAAAAAAAAAAGAAAGGACGTACGACCAGCGTGCTCCTTGATAGCAGCGCGCTCCGCCAACCAGGCATTAGTGGAGACAGAGGCAGAGGAAGCAAAGCGAATGCCCCTAGCAGCTTGAGCGATTCTGGAGGCCATTTGTTTGAATGAGTCAAATGTAGAATAGATGGAGAAGAAACGAACGCAAAGGGCTCCGTGTTTTTGTGCCTGGCGCTCCAGCGACCCCACTGACGTATCGGAAGCCTCAAGATGTCGCACCAATAAAATAATAACAATAATAAATTGAGGAGCAGTCACAAAAAAAAAAAAGAAAAGAAAACAAACTTTTGCTCAGTGTCCAACTCATTCTTTTCATTCGACTCATCTCTTTACTCCTTTTTCCCCTTACCATTTATACATTAATACATCATGGGTCAATTGAAGAAAGAGAAGAACAGAGTCAAGGCTACCGGCGGCTCCGATGGCCTCGGTAATGTCAAGGTTAAAGGCGAGAATTTTTATAGAGATGCTAAAGCTGCTAGACAAGTGCAGCTCTTGAAAGGAGGCAGAGCTATCCGTAACGCCCAGGGTAAAATCATCAAAGCCGCAGCCTTTCAGAGTAAGACTGTGGAACCTGGCCGTGTCGCGCCCAATCGCAAATGGTTCGGGAATACCAGAGTTATTGGACAAAAAGCTCTTGAGAGCTTTAGAGAGAATCTGGCTGCCAAAGTCAACGACCCCTTTCAGGTCCTCTTGAGACAACACAAGCTTCCTATGTCTCTTCTACAGGACCCTGTTCATGTAAGAGAAAATTGCAATACCACTGTTACGTTTGGACACCTCTAGGAAATACTTTTTGCTCATACTACTTTTGCATTATTCACAGGTGGGGAAGATGCATGTATTAGAAACAGAGCCGTTTAGCGATACTTTTGGAAACAAAGCCCAACGCAAGCGCCCAAAGCTGTCTTCAGGCAGTCTTGAGGATTTGGCAGCTAAAGTTGAATCGACATTAGAAAACTATGATGAGAAATCTGATAAGAATTTGACTTCCAATAAGGTCACGGACTGGATTGAGGAGGCAAGAGACAGCGTCTTTCAAAAAGGACAGTCCAAACGTATCTGGGGAGAGTTGTACAAGGTCATCGATTCTTCGGATGTTGTTATCCATGTTTTGGATGCTCGCGACCCTCTGGGAACCCGCTGCTCGAATGTTGAATATCACATCAAGAAAGAAGCTCGCCACAAACAACTCATTTTTGTCCTCAACAAGTGCGATCTCGTTCCCACTTGGGTTACGGTAAAATCCCATGTTTCACAAAATATTCATCATTATTTTTTGTCTACTTATTTGTTTGTTTATTTGTTATGTTATAGGCTGTTCTAAACGTTATTATCATTTGTTACTTCTCGTTTTTAGGCGAAGTGGGTCAAGACACTTTCCAAGGAATACCCCACCCTAGCTTTCCACGCCTCCATCAACAACTCCTTTGGAAAAGGATCCTTGATCCAGCTTCTTCGCCAATTCTCTGCTCTTCATTCAGATAAAAAGCAAATCTCGGTCGGCTTCATTGGCTACCCTAACACCGGAAAATCCAGCATCATCAACACACTCCGCGGCAAGAAAGTTTGCAATGTTGCCCCTATTCCCGGAGAGACCAAAGTCTGGCAGTATATCACTCTCATGAAACGTATTTATTTGATTGATTGCCCTGGTGTTGTTCACCCTTCTACCACAGACACAGAGACAGACATTGTGCTCAAGGGAGTTGTTCGTGTTGAGAACGTCAAACAGCCTGATGACTATATTCCCGAGCTTCTCAATCGTGTCCGTCCAGAATATATTCAGCGCACCTATGAGCTGGATCATTGGGAAGACTCCGTGGACTTTTTGACTCAACTTGCCAAGCGTACCGGAAAGTTAGTCAAAGGAGGTGAGGCTGATCTTGGTAGTGTTGCCAAGATGGTTTTGAATGACTGGCTCCGTGGCAAGATCCCTTACTACACCCCACCTCCTGAAGGTGATAAACCTGCAGGAGAGGCAGGAGAGGCAGGAGAGGGAACAGCCCCTCATAATTATGTCGACTCCTCAGTGCCACAGGTTGAGCAGATTTTCTCAAAGATCCCTGTTATGCAAAAGTTCATGCCTGATGATCTGGCTAAAAATGCATTCCTCATAGAAGAGGAGAGGAGCAAGCAGGAGAGCAGTGCTCCTGAAGGTATTCTCCCAGATGAGGTTGACGAGGACGATATCAACACTGACAATGAGGAAGCAGATGAGGATGAGGATGAGGGAAAGAAAGGCAGATCCAGCAGTGCGTCCGTTAAAACCCGTAAGAGTAAGGCACAGCTTCGCCAAGAGAAGAAGACCAAAAAGGAGTCTAAGGCTGTGGAAGCCAAAGCTAGCAGTGCAATTTCTGGAGAGAAGCTTGATTGGGATGATGTCTTCGCCAACGTTGTGGGAGAGACTGTGGATACTATCCCTGGTCAGGAAGATAAAGATGATGAAGAGGATGTTGACAGTGAGCTCGAGCTTTCCGATGAGGGTGCAGAACGTAAGCAAAGGATCAAGAAACGTGCTGCACTAAAGCGTGCCGCAGCTGCAGCCACAGGACCAGCTGGCTTTGAGGTCAGGGATGTGAAGAAGACTTCAAAGGGTACCAAGCGGAAGCACATTGAGGAGAATGAAATGAAAGACGAAGAAGATGTCAAGCCTATCAAGGAGGCCCGCATGACCACGAACAAGGGTAAGGTTGGCACCCATTACTATGAGACGGCTAACGTCAAGAACAGGAACCGTAACAAGGTCAAGCCCGAAGATCCTCATAAGCTCGCAACAAAACTTCGCGACCAGGGCAAGAAGCGTCGCCAGTAAATTCCTTTCCATTTTTAAATTTAGACGTTATTTTTGTCTCTCTACTTTTCTTATACACATCTTTACCAGTATTGCTCCACCTGTCATGTATAATAAACCTTATGTATCGCAAATTATTTTTGTATTATATGCATTGGGATATCTCCTAGCTAATCATCATCATCTGGTCGCGCATTGGGATCTGGGCCAAGATTGACAGCGCTGATACTTTCAATTTCGAGCTCGAACGGTCCAGACTGCCTGTCAATGATTGAAATGCCCACGTTCTTCACCCTCTCCCTGAAAATTTCAATTTGCTCTTCCTGGATGAAGCCTTGATTTGTCAAGATAAAATCCTTGAATGGGATCTATGATATTTTACATAATAAAAAGATTAAATGCATATTGAGACGACCAAACCATTCATTCTTCGCCATACATACATCCATAAAAAAAATAAAAAAAAATAAAAAGAATATACCAAGACAGTCTCCCACTCACGTGGAGTCTTGAGGAAAAGGCGATGTTGATAAAGATCTGTAGGAACAACACCATCTGTTTGAAGATTGACAAAGTATTTTCGTTCATCTCCTTTGACTCTTAATGACAAATACTCATATAAACATGTATCCCATACTGGTGTGCCAAAGATAGTCGATGGTCTGGTCTAATTGATGATGGGAATAACCGCATTGTTAAAAAAATCGATACACGAATAATCTTTTGTCTTAATTCTCCTGTCTTCGGAAACTGTTTATATTGCTCCTTTACCTTTGTCCGGATTCCTGCATATCCACTCTTTTCAATTCCCTCATTCTCGGGGAGGTCCAGTGATAAATGGCCATAAAAACGACCTAATAGAGATCCAGAAAATTAAAAAATAATTGTACTCTACTAGATAGAATATGACAGTAAAAGCTTGAAATTCTTAGGAAAACACAAATATACCTGTGTTATTTTTTGTGATCTCCAGGTGGGCCTCCGAGAAGCCTCCAATGTCTTTATCGCAGCCTACTAACCAGCCTTTTAAATCTTCTGGCGTTTTTAAAGATGCTAATACCATTTCACGCTTCCAGGGCGAGTGCTCCATTTTGATGACTTCAGAGGAAAATAGAACATATAATATAAGCAATATGCTAAGTAAGTCTTGTTGGCATAAAAAAAAAATACACATATCCATATAAATGAAAAGAAAGGAGTTTTTTTTTTTTTTTTTTTTTTTTTTTTTTGGAATACGGAATAGGTAGACCATGTAAGATGACCATACCCTTGGCGGTCTCTGCTCCGAGAGCGTTGATTGAGCGGCGAACGAATCCTATTAATCCTGACATTGATCCTGATCTGATGTAAGTGTATGAATATAAATGTTGATGTGCGGGAATAATTCCACTAACGTCCATCCTTCAAAAAAGGAGTTAACACAGTGTAGGTGGCTTTTTTTTAATAACGCCCGACCTGTAAGGTTTATTACTAAAAATCATTAAAACTAACTTAATCAACAACTGGGATTCTATATTAACATCTATGAAAGTATTGAAACGCTTTTTTTTTTTGGTAGATATCAGATCAAGGAAAGAACGCGTTCGCGTTCGCCTAGGTGAATCATACCCCTCGCACCTACACATCTATGACTTTTTTTAGTGACAAGGAATAGAATATAATCAATGATTGAATCAAATTTTATGGAATATTACGTAAAGACTAAAAATCCGCCGAGTGTTATAGCTCTGGCATCGTCATCCTTCCCACGATTAAAAAAAAAAAAAAAAAAAAAAAAAAACGCCATAATTTTTGAGAAGAAATCGTGCCCCGGTTTGGTTAGACGAAAAGAAAGACAATGATTTTGCCTCTTGACAGTTTTCAGCGATCGTATATTTGTCCGTCTGTATTTAGACAATATAGTAAGACATAAAGAAATATAACAAATACTAAAGGAGAGATGACTAGATAGATGTAAAATAAAGAGATGTAATAACAGAACGAAAGATACAAAAAACAATATTTACTCATCTCCATCTTTGTAAAAGTCTTTCAAATATTCCTTCGCTTCTTCATATTCTTTCCTCATCTGAATCAACAAGGCTCGGATCAGCAATTCAGCTTCCTTGTTCGTTATAGACGTGACACCATCAGCCTCTTTACGGTTTCCATAATGCTGCAGTCTCTCGCATGAGGACTTAATCTTGATCAGTCCCAAGGCTGCAGATGAGCCTTTCAGAAAATGACCAAGTCTCGAAAGATCTGCGAAGCCAAGACGTGACCTGCGCGGTATAGTTAAAATAAAAGAAAAGAGTGGCTTTATTATTTGATCCTGCAACAATGTAACGTGCACTTGAAAGATTTGTTTAAAAGTTCTCCAGTGGAAAAAGTGTCATCGTGTTTCTGTTTTAAAACCAAAAACCACCTGTAATATTTTGATATTGGATGTGCCAATGCCATTTCGGTCATATGGCCCATCTGCATACTATAATAAACTTTTCTTGTTTGCTTACATGGCTTCTTCTAGCTCTTCAAATGTCTGCTCTGCTTGCTCGAAATAATTGAAAACCAAGGACTTTGAGAACTCACGGTCTTCTTCATCGTCCATCTCCAGTAACTGGTCAAATGTTGTATGATCAATGATCCCATTACTGTCTTCCTCCTCCTGATCCTCATCATATCCGTAGTCATCATCCGCTTCCGAATCAGATGGGACATCATTGTCTCTATCTGTGGTCTGAAGCTTCTAAAGATGAATACAATGACCAGAATAGGATAAGAATGATTGTGATGAAAGAAATAACAGGTTGGAAATATTCAATTCATCGATGATGTGTAATATGGCAACATGAATGCGCCAACACAGGCTCCATATTTATTAGGATGAAGGTCCCTTTCTTTTTATTTTTAGTTTTTCCAACGCGTTGTTGCCATATATTAAGCTTCAAAGAATATTCATTCGTGTCATCACATGCAACACATGCATAACATGCATTAAAGAACAGCCACATCCTAATTTATTCAATTCGTAATGGATGTTCATTGATGCCAATTTAATTCTAATCAATCTTTTTTTTTTTTTTTTGCACCATTCAGAACGCCACTAAGTTATGGCTTACCAGTACATGCTCTGGCTGTGTCGTCAACGTAGTATTCATAATGTGTCAAAAATATATCTTCGTGTACTACCAAGTTTACTGTGGTGGTAGTGGAAATGAAAAGAAAAAAATAGAAGAAAAAATGGCGTTGGGAAGAAAGGAGATGGGCGAGGAAGAAAGGGCAATGCTTGATGGTGATAATGATGATACACAGACACAACCACATTAAAGTATAGAAGATGCACAAGCCCATTCAAAAATTATATTCAAAAAACACTTCAACGTTGGACATGAGTGATTCTTCCCTCTTTCGTTGGCAAGATGAACTCCCGGTATTGATATTTCATTAAACATTAACCATTAAGCTTTGATTTCTGCGAAAGAGCGCAACTTTATTCACGACGCGTCAACAATGCTCTTTTTTCTTCAATGAACTATATCCGTTGGTTGACTATGGACTTTCTATAGGCGGCTCTGGTTGTACTACCATCCTCGTTATTATCTAGGGAAATTCCGTTGCCATGTGTCTCGCTGATTCAGGTTTTTCCACTCGTTTCTACAAGAGCTGTGCAATTTGCTATGCCATTCGAACCGGATAATTGATGATTATTCCTTCTGATGTTCTTTTACCACGAGAGGAACATATAACCAACAAAACACGTTTTTGAAGCAATAATGGATTTTTATTTGTTTAGTGCGACGTGCACGAACAGTAATAGATGTACTATGTTTTTTCTTGAGAAAAAGTAAAAAGTAATAAAATAAAGACGCTGAAAAGGAAAATACTATATGGTACAGTGAGAGGACTAACAAAGTAGAGGAAAGACGCGCGACCCTGGAAAGTTTTGATCACTATGTACATTTGTCGCGGTATTAAGCAATATCCTGATGTGCTGCAGAAATTCATGCGAGAATAGTCATAAAGTTTGAAAGAGAAAAAAAATTACAAAGACAGGTGGCTACACTACTGCTTTTTTAAAGCATATGGGTGTGTGGACGGGCAGCTGCGCGCACTTGTGCTTGAATTTGTGCATGGGCTGGTCCTGCAAAAATCGAGGCTGCACCAAAGCTGCTCTGAACAAACTTCTGAATCACATCACAACCGCAGTCACGGTGACATAGAATCTGGTTTTTGAGTGTCCGTACCTCTTCCTGTAACTCTTCTTGCAGCTCATGTAAAGCTTGGTTGCGTGCAGTGATAGCATCTGCGTCAGCAATCGTCTTAAGAGTTTGCAGTCGCTTCTTCTCTCGACATTTGGACGCGGCCATACGGTTGCGTTCCAAGAACTTTTGACGTTTGGCTTCAGGAGATTCTTCTTCAGCGGAAGAATGTTTGCGGGAACTGCTGCTACTGATGCTACCACTACTGCTGCTATCGCTAGCACTAGTAGGTGATTTAGATCCCATGGAAGAGGCTCGGCCTGCATTCTTTAGGGTTGTCTTGATCTTCTGTGGGGCCTGTGCGGCTTTGGTTGCAACGTTCTTCTTTGCTCTTGTGGACGTCTTGGCTGGTGGCTTGGATTTGGACGCTCTAGTGGCAGCCCGAGCGGATGAGCGCGTGGCGCGACCTTTGACAGGAGAGATGTCGCCCATAGAGGATGATTCACGCGAATCGGAGTCTTTGAAGGAGCCAGCCTCGTCATCGCCTTCATCATTAGACTCATTTGAATCCACATCCATGGTGCTTTCAAAATGGTCACTCATATCTTGGCCATCTGCTTCAAGATCATCCCCTTGAAGGTCAAGCTGGGAATAAATTTCACTAGAGAGAGTTGTGTCCATGCTGCTGTTTCTTAAAGTATCGCTCGGTACAAGAGAGTCCTGTACAGGAGAATCAGGTGCAAGAGGTGGAAGATCCAGGTCACTGTGTTTTGACTTTTTGGAGGGAGAAAGGTTAAAGGTGAGGTGATCATGAGTAAGAGTACGGGTAGCTTCAACAAGTGTGAGAGGTTGGTCAGAGCACATGGAGGATGTTCGCGAACTAAAGGCGCTCGAAACGGTAGAACCTGAATAAAGAGGTGGTGTGGGCATAGAGGAGTTTGGGGAAGCTGATGGGAGAGAGATACCAGGCGACATTTGGCGCAGAGGCATGCAGGCCACATCAAACACCATGTCCGACCACGGATGCTGTTCGGGAAGCGGCCGATGTGGCTGCGGGAGCATAGAAATCGTACTTGGGGCCTTGAAGCTGGTTTCAAAGAGATCAGCATCCGATCTCGGTGTGCCAGGATTGAGAAATTTGTAGTTGGCCTCGAAAGGGCTGTAGGGATTATCTAAATTGAGACCGAACCCAGGTGTCAGTTCCTCGGATTCCATCAGGAAGTAGGTCAAGGTAGGGATTGTGTCTGTATGGGTGAAAGAAATAGATGGTTGATAGAAGAGGGAGTAGTATGTTCAAGTGTGTCGGGTATTTTGTGTGTAAATGGGGAAGGTCATTGATTCACAAAGCCAAAAGGAAAATGAATTTATCCATCATGAAAATGAGGGGAAAAAAAAATGAGAGGGTAATAATAGGAAATAGTTTTTGTTGGTTGGCATCAGTATATCATTGTGACAGTCAGGAAAACAGTGTCAGAGTTTTTTTTTTTGAACATCAAACGAACAAGTCCATCATCGGCAGCAGGTGAGATAAACATATGCAATAAAGGGGAAGATGTGCAAGTCAAAGTCAACGTTGATCTCGTCTGTATAGAGAGATTATAAACGCTTTTAATATTTTCCTTTCTTTAATAGGCAAGAAGTGAGAGGATTTTGAGTAGAAGAGATAGTGATTGTAATAGGGCAATGAAAAAAGAGTAACGTGATGGTGTTTTTTGATGATCTTTCTGCTTTTGATGGTGGCATGTCCGCAGAAAAAAAGGGACATGAGATTCTCTGGCCATAATATATTGTATAATACAATATAAAAAGACAGTGAGGATCACTGGATAAAAATGCCTACCTCGACGGATATCGGCTTCCAAAGACATGATTTTGATTCTTTAAAAGAAAAAACTTGTTGGCTCTGACTTTGAAGAGAACAAGGATGTGTGAGAAGAAAAGGGGTGCTTTTGTAATTCTTATTAATGTTATTAACCGGGCTGTAGGCTGTCGCGGTGTTGTCGATAAAGAGGGACGCAAAATAAAATGTTCGGGAAAAAGAAAAAGCTTGTGAAGGAGGAGAGGGGTAAAGAAGACTGAATGAGTTTTTAAATACTTCTTGATATGTCTGAAAAGAAGTGTCAAAGTTACAATGAGCAAGGAGCGTGATAAAATGAAGATCCAACCAAGAAAAAAAAGGAAAAGAAAAGAAGAAAGGTTAATGCATCAAAAGAAACAAGAGTATTTATAAGGATGTGTCAGAGTCAGATGGTTGGGGAAGTGAATTGCCTTATTATTATAATAATATATATAATATATATAATATATTCAAGGAAGATTATATTCGAAAATATTGTCTCTATTGATGGTTAGTCAAAAATGCATAACGTAAAAAAAAAAAAAAAAAAAAGTGAATGAATGAATCAAATGAATCGACACAAATAAAAAATGAGGCAGCCAGCACCCACGCACACGCAGACGCACATTGAACACTCGCGCATTTTTTTTTATGGTCAAGGAGAAAACAAAGGGTGCGAGTTACCATATTAAATACGATTCAATAAGATTCAATCTGATCGGGGACATGAACACTGTTTTTCATTCTTTTATGAACAGCCATCTACCCTCACTTTTGGGAACCATTAAGATACTTTTTTTGTCGATTGTTTATTTAATCTTTATCTCAAACAATTCAGTCTTTAATTCAATAAAGGAATATTACGAGATAGAATAACTAGAACAGCAAATAATGGAATATAAAAAAGGCGCTATGATACATTGTTTTATTATTACAATGCACACAAAATAAGAACAAGGACAGAGACAGATTTTTTAGCCAGAGACCTGTGTTTTAAAGGCACCTTAAGATTAACGAGAGAGCACAGAGCATAAAAAAACCGTTTTCAACTCTATACTAAAATACGGAAGAGCAGGTTCTGCCACTATGCAATCACACCCCTTCTGTATCCTATCAGCATTCAGATAAAATACGTTTCTGCAGCCACTGCCCGTGGCTGCAGTCCAAGCTTTCCCAATTTGGATTTAAAAATTTTGTGTTACGTTTTGGCCAAAGCGAGGAACAAATGCAAAAAAAAAAAAAAATGAAAATCACTATCCTGCCTTTTATCAGTGGTCATTGAAGGGTTCATAGTCGTTTATCGTGAGCTCGTTTAGGAAGTATTTGTCAGTCGTCATAGGCTTGGCAAAGAAAAGAAGAAAGAAGATTATTTTACTAAATTCAATTTAATGATACCTACAGCAATAAGATAGCACTGTTCATGTACTAAGGCTTCTTGCAAACACAGGATCTGCACTATTTCAGACGTCTATTCCTATCTATTTACCCCTGGGCAAAGGAAAAAAATTATGTCGTCATTCCCGGCCCCAGTTGAAATTTGGGTTTTTTTAGTGGGAAGGAACACACGTTTAGTTCAAATAGCTTGTTATCTATACACACGCATATATCGCCAATTTTATTTGGTCACGATACCTTATATTTTTAATCTAAAAACGATGATTGAATTGTTCTGGTGGCATCTCACTACGTGACGGACTTGCAACAATACTCGTAACAAGCGAGCTAATTGGCTGCCAATACACTCGAAAGTATTCAAAAAATATAAGGTATCGCGACCAAATGAAACGGGCTATATTTATACTGCACACACACAAAGGCAACAATGCAACGCATAGTAACGACTAAAATAATACCAGCAGACACTAAGCGAATAGGACATATGAGAAATGACGATAGACAATCAGGCACTAGCTGCCTAGACTCTCTTTGTTGACCGTGCGTGGTTCGAGTACTGATGGACTAATGGACTGATGGACTGACGGCGATTGTGTGCCAAAAATGGTGCGCCTTATGAACCATCACAGGACGCAATGTTTCTCCCTTACTTCATGACGTTAGAATATTCATGCACGTTAGTACGATTTTCGCATTTAAAGTATATTGATAGCTTTAGCTAAAGCTAAGAATAAGAGGGTCGTGGGCCCTGACCACCTACCCTGTCTAATTTTTTTCTAGTCTCTCAACGGCTCATCGATTATGAATGCTCGAGTGGAGAGAACCGAGCGCTAAGAAAGACAGACCTTTTAATTTTTTAATACATTCTTATTATTTCTCTCACGTTCATTTATCATTTTAAAAGACTATCAACGTATAACAATCAATATGATAAATATATAAATGCATGCAATATATTATATATTATCTCACAGTGTTGTCATTAGTACCTTTTTCAGGCCAGGCACCATGGTTTGATGCGGGGTAAATTGGACAGTGTATGATTGGTCTTTGTTTTCCAAGTCATAGATCATCGTTACGCCCGCATTTGGATCATTCTGAGAACAGAGTTTTGTGAACCTTGATGTCAGTATTGCGTAGAACATGTACCGAAACATTGGAAACGAATGCAACCGTGCGTAACTGTTTATAACTACCGATGATCCATTGATATGACCCGATGATCCTTTAGTCGGAAGCGATGATCTTTTAGTCGGAAGCGATGATCTTTGGTTGGGCAATGACCCTTTGATAGGAGACGTTAATCCCACGACAATCCGTTATGATAAAAGAGCCATATGTTTTAATTGCATCCATACCACTCTCATGCTTACTAATGACTCATACCATAATATGATTTATTATATTTTTCAGATAGACGGAGGTATCACTGGAAAAAAATTTATCTCATTCTTGCTTTATCATTGAATGGTTGGTTGACAGATTCCGAGGTCAAGATAGCCTTTCGATCTGATTTACTGGCGCATTTTACTCCATTAACATTGCGATCCCATCGAGCATGTATGAGTGTGATGGCTAATTCAGTATCACATTCAAATCATAAGGACGGTTGATAATCTCTTTGTTCCTAAATAAGGCTGGTTTCTCGGAACAGCATATATTACAAAACTTCGTCATAAAAAAAACTATTCATCATTGTTTAGCTATCTATTTCTAGCAAGTAGCGTCACCACACATATTCGCCCCTGAGGTTTGTGTTTCTGCGTGTTTTCATAGGAACAGCACTGACGCTTTAAGGTTTTTTTGAACCTCTTTTGCTTGGTTCTTGGCTTTTTTAGCCAACAATGAGTGCATTCATTTGCGTCATAATCAATGTTCTATTGACGTCTTCTTGTTCCTCTCTATCAGTTGGATTGAATTGGGTTTACGAATGAATAGATGTATATTTGTGGATTGTTTTTGCCAGCGAAGTTAATTTACTCAAACTTTTTTTTTTTTTTTTTTTTTTAGAAAATTACTTTACTGCTATAGTGCCTCTTTGTAAAGTCCCTTCAAAGAGGGATTTCATTACAGAGAGTATTCATCTAGGATTGAACCAATAACTCAATACTTGTAATAAAAAAATCACATTATAATAAATCTCGCGGTATGAAAGATCTGTCTGGGTTTTCTTCTTCTCTTCCAAAGATCTGTGCTGCTTGCTCTTTTTAGTTAGATCTTTTCAATAAAAATTGTTTGCTTAATAAACTTCTTGTAATTGAAAAGGACTACAAAAAGAGCGAACAGCACAGGTCTCTGCTCTCCTCTTCTTCTTTCTCCTCTTTTTTCCTCGCCTTTGATTAACTACAAACCATATTCTTTTTGTAATTCGCGGTTTGGGGAAACCTTATTTACGCGACAATGAACCCGCTCATCAATTAAGGAAATGAGGAATATAACGTAAAGTACGAACACTTTAAAACGTCAAACTAAAGACTGTCCCTTTCTATTTTTGCAATTTTTTTTTTGTATTGCTTCCTGCGTTTTTTTTATTATGATTATTATTTTTTATTTGGTTAATTATGACCGAAGAAAAACGTGTAGAAATTTATTAGCACAAAAATAAATTAATAAACAAATTTTTCTGTACTCCAAACAAAAAAAAAGGTATCAAATAATGGAATTATCCTGATATCTGATGCAGAATAGTTCAGGAACGAAGCAACCGATGCTGAGAATCAAAAAGAAAAAGCATCCAAAATACTTTCTATCTATATCTTGATCACCCATCATAAGAATCGAGGCTTCTAGAACTATATCCAGGCATACGTGAATGATATAGTAACACGTTTACTAAGGAACTATATAAAAAAAAAAAAAAATTAAAGAAACTTGCAGTGTTACGGGGTGGAGCCATCCTATTGCTGGCGATTAATTAGTTTTTTTTATGGGCCAGAAAATGTAATCTTTATCAGCTTTGTTACGGCTCTGACTGACTCTGCTCCAAGGTCAACTAAGATGTTCTCGACCCTTGGGATGTCAACCGGGAGACATCAAGAGATGGTCCTCGAGCTAGGAAAAGCGCGTGTGATTGGCGCCAATGCTTTGTTACCAAGTACTGGAAGCCTCAATAGCGCGACCATGCAGTCCAAGTTCTACAACCTGGCTGTCAAACAAAAGGCACTGAAACTGGGGTAGAAGGAAGGAAAGCAGCGGTCATTGATGGCTCTACAGAACCCACCAACGGTATTAAAAGCATCTTATCTTCCCCCCCCCCCCCCCCAGGGCAATATAGCAAGCATCGAAGGTTACATTAGTAAGCTTGTAGAAGCGGAAACACGCCTTAGTTCCTTCTACAAGAAAAGATCTATCAAAAGGCACCGGTGGAATACGAAGTGGACATGGGTGAATAGGCTGCCATTCGTTTGCTCCAGATTGCTAGTGGCTCAATTGGAGTGAAAGGAAAGAGACTAAAAAAGTCGTAATTGCTGTAGGCCAAGGCTGAATTTCCCTCATCGCATGAGTCGTTCCAATCTTACTTCATTCGAGCAGTAGGCGCTTTCAATGCTACCAGCTAATATTTACGCTTATTTCAGGTCAGGTTCCTTGAATACATTGTTGATGCTGTGAATGAATACTACAGCTCTAAGAAGTATCTAACCTACCAGGAATTTGTAGAGCAAGTTGGTATTCACCGGCTTTTAATCCCATGTGCAAAGTATCCATACACAGAGATGTGATAGTTGGCCGCAGCATAGCTAATAATGCCCGTGGCTATCCGCTCTGCCAATAGCGAACTACCTATTTCCAAAAAAAAAAAAAAAAAAAAAAAAAACCAGTATTCTTCGTACAGCGCGTGCCAAGACCCTAGCATTACTCGAGATAGAGGAGCCAAGTAACTGCAAAGGAATTCAGTTATAGTCGAACCAGGAAATTTTATATAGTTTACTGAAGACTAATTTGCATGCCGCGTCCATGACGTGCTCCAAAGTAGAAGGAACTTTTCCCCTGTTGAGCTTGTCATTCTGGTGAATACACACTTTTATTTATTTTATTTATTTTTTTCCTATTTATTTTAAAGGATGGCTCTCCTCTAGGTCATCCTCACGCTGCCTGAATATCAAGATTTATGTTCTTTGGTAAAAGCCGTATGTTCATCAATAAAAGCTGCATATTCATTAATACAAGAAACTATATAAAATCTCTTGGTGTGTGGACTCACATCTTATTCTCACTTACTCTTTTGCGCTATAGTTTGCCCAGCAAAAAGTTTGACTCACGCTCTACAGCTCCTCTCAACGTTGCTCCCATCTATCATCTGAAGCTATTATTCGCTACCCTACTCTCTACTTCTGTATATCGATTAGTGCACTCTAGCGGCACTAGAAAAGAAATGATTGGACAATGGGAGTGCCAACTCATTAAGTAAAGTGAAGAAAAAAGGCTATGGCCCGCCAGATGCCGTGCTGCCTGTGGAACCACAAGGGGCTTTTTACAGCCTTATAAGGATGGCGTATTCGACTCATGCGGCAGTCCAGGCACATCAAGCTGTGGTGGAAGGATTCGGTGAGGCCCTGGATCCCTCCAACTCAGTACTGTTATTTGATGGCGGCCAAGCTCTAGTGAAAGAGCAAACTCATACAGAACGGGACCGATCACGCTCGGTATCATTGAAAAAAGCGAAGGATTATATACGAACATTCCAAGGCCGGTGCGACCAAGACTATAGTATTCAGAAAAAGTATCATTTGGATACCAAGAGACATCCTAACCGAGGGTTCGAGTGGAGAAACCGACAGAAGGGAGCAGTGGCAGCTAATCTTGAGGCCAAAGGCCGGAGCGTTGATATTTGTTCCTTGGAAGCGGATCTTGAGATGGCAGGGGAGTATATGAAAGGCGATGTGTGCCTTACTAGGGACCGCGGTGCTTTGGAGTACGAAGGTATCCAAACGATCTGGTGGATGATCCCGAGACGTAAAGCCCTTATCTAAAATCTGGACCAAGTGCTCCTATCACTGAGCGTTACACGTTAGCAACTGGTAGCCCTGTGTGTTGTTAGTCTGAATAACTATACACGTAATGTACCATCACTCGCTTGCTACCAATTTGAGCATCATAAAAAGACAATTATATCTCTCGTATATTGCTATTGCCGGCATTTACTAATCTGTCAGCATTCAATGATTTTATTATCATACAGATGCAGAGGGCTTTGTCTAGGAGTATTTGAGGTCAGACGAGGGAACCAAACGCAATAGATTTTTGAAACTTCAAAGCGAGTGTTCATCGAGCTCAAGCAAACACCAGCTCCTCTTACGGGCTATCACTCGGCCCAGCAGTCCATTTTGATTATGTATTACTCAGCTCCTGGTACCAAGGACTGTGCAGGCAACAGCATAGAACGACACAGTTGCGGCAGGCGCACGAGGTCGAGGTAAATAACATCCTTTTAAGTGCTGCCGATAGTCATTACTCGCGGCCACATATTGCTTACGATAGTAGATTGGCAGGCACGAAGTCTGCTTTGCTAAACGGTTCAAGTATAACCGTTACCGGACCGTGACTGGGCCGGCCGACCAACATAACAATCAGGCGACGGCGACGCCAAAGTCAAGGTACGATGTAAAGTCCAGATACGGCGGGCGCAGCGTCCCCTACCTAAAGCAATGAAGGTGCACCAGTGGAAAGCACCCAGACAAAGACCTCAGAATCCTGCTCAATCATCATCAAAGAGACGTACACTAACACGCAAAGAGTGAGTTTTAATTTTTTTTTTTTTTTTAATACTCCAACCGGGGCTTACCGCATCGCCGTGGATGTTGGCTGCATGGTATCCTTTGGCCTTGGTAAAAGAAGTGCTACCTTAAAAAATATGATCTGTCATTGTTATTGTGATATTGGTAAGGAAAGTGTACCTAGTCATTTACTCAGTTCTGGAGGTGAATATCAGAAAAATCAATCCTCTGCTTTCTATTAGCTCTGCTCCGCTTGTATAAAAGCCCGTGTTCCATAGGTGCTCCAATATACGTATTGTAGAGCAAGCCTTCTGCTTGAGGATGTGAAAAGTAAGAGTCACCAAATATCATATGACATTTTTAGATTAGACATTGGATATCGACAGCAGAGACTCAACTTTATGATCTAAGTATCAGCTTTTGTAGAAGATACGGCGGTGGACCATATACTTAAATTTCAGGCTATCAACTCCTCATCTGAAGCCAATATCAAGTTAAGAGATATTACTCCTATAAGATCGACTATGGCATCATAGCATATCGCAAGTATTTTACAGTTGTCGCTTCGTTATCTGACATTATTGTTTAACGCCATAGTATTCGGAAGCTTGAAGCCTGAACTACTTCCCCAAGCAGGGTATTGCTAGTTGGTATTCCAATAAAGAATACAGTGCAAAAGTAACAACTTTCCATATAACTTTTGGTGACTCTTACTTTTCACATCCTCAAGCAGAAGGCTTGCTCTACAATACGTATATTGGAGCACCTATGGAACACGGGCTTTTATACAAGCGGAGCAGAGCTAATAGAAAGCAGAGGATTGATTTTTCTGATATTCACCTCCAGAACTGAGTAAATGACTAGGTACACTTTCCTTACCAATATCACAATAACAATGACAGATCATATTTTTTAAGGTAGCACTTCTTTTACCAAGGCCAAAGGATACCATGCAGCCAACATCCACGGCGATGCGGTAAGCCCCGGTTGGAGTATTAAAAAAAAAAAAAAAAAAAAAAAAAAAAAAGTCACGCAGTTTTGCATGTTAGTGTACGACCAATAAGGATATGTTCTTCGTGGTAGGATACGGACGAGTGGGTTCCGACTACAACTTTTGCCTTACAAAATGAAAGAGCTGTTGGCAGTATGTCTCAAGGGGCTTCGGAAAGAAGCGATGCCGTTGCCTCTGACTTCAGCTGTAGGACAGGAATACGGATCGTGGTGGAAATGAAGGGAGATATCTCACAGCTCTGGGGATGTGGGGTCAAAGGTATCAAGCTTTTGGTTGAATCTACGGCAAATGTATATAGTTGGCTGTCGGACAAGTCAATTCACGCGCAACTGCAGTTCATCTCCCTACTATCGTTCTCCCTACTGCTACTCTCCCTACTGCTGCAGCGCAGTCCGCAGCAACCATCGTCGTTACACCATCAGTATCACCTTCATCGTCGACCCGGGTACCTGCACCCGAGACTTACTGCAATTTGGCAGTTAAGGTAAAGGCGGCTTATCATCCCTCGCTAAAACTCTGTCGATGTCTGCGGTAACAGGAGCAGTCAGCGCCAGAAGGAGTCAACCAAACTGTTGAGGACATCAAGACCAATTTGTCTGCTCTTCATGGCTATAATGTAGACTTTATGAGCTACACTGGGTATCTGAAGTTCCATGAGGGGCAACACCAGCAGTTTTATGGGAGAGCCTTCAAGGAGTACCAATGGGACTGCCAGTGAGCTAGGAATGAAGAGTTCGCGGCGGTCACCGACCAGCTTCATCAGATGGTTGGGGGAGGTATCGGACAAAAGCAGCAGCCAGACAACTACATAGTCATTGCCATCAGGCCAGGCCAGTTCGCCCTCAAGCCCAACTTTCTGGCCTACTCGGGACATTTGGCGTACTTCACTAACAAAGTAGTTATTCTTGCTCAGATGATGCCGAGGTTTATTTTACGTGCAACAGGCTGCTGGTGGGCATCATAGCTTCCTGGACTCAGGTTCATGCACTAGTATACATTGCCATGGGCGCGGATAAGTATTACGCTTCTAAAAAGTATTCCGGGTGCAAGAGCTTTATGGGGTAGGTTGCAATGAGGCAGCTGTACTTTCCAAGGTGCCACACCCGTCTTCACCGAGATATTCTTGCGGCCGAGGACATCTGCGGCATTGTGCACAGGTGTCTTCTAGAGCAGCGGTAACCTCCATGCCTCCAGCCCTTAGACTCGAATGGAAGATCCGTCTAGGAGATACCTGCAGCATCGAGTGCAGCACAATCTTGGCCATATTACGTCACCTAGGGAGTAATTAAACTTTGGTGGTAGCTTGCGAACACACATATGGTTATCCAACTATTTAATCAACTATTAAAACTTCTTACGCCTCCTCTTTGATCCACCTTTTGCTATGATACAAAGATGCCGCTGCCCGCTGTGCTCTGACCAAGACTCGATACTGTGAGTGTGCCTGTTCTTGTGCTTATGTCTGTTGCCGCTATCGCTCCTTAATGTATCCAAGGAGGCAGTTCATCTGCATCCACAGGCTGAAGGTAATGCGGTCGTTGTGGTCCCTTCGGGCGGCTACGAATAATTATATGTTGCCATTACATTGCGATGCAAATACGCCTGATATAATACAAGGAACTTGTCCAACAAAGTCTTTACAGGATGGGTGGGCACTTCTTGGGCGTATAAACTCATTGACAAAAGTGAGCGCGCCTACAAAGATAGATCGAGTTAGAGAAAGAAATCCTATATATAAAACAATAGGAAAATAGGTTAGCAAAAAAAAGCTGACTGTTATTTTGAAGTGACTACCATGGAACCAATCTGGCCTAGGAGAACTTTGTCTCCTGTGTTTAGCAAAAGAAAAAAATAAATAAAATAATGAAGACTTACACATGGTCCCGGCATTCGCTTGGGAGTCCCATGACATCATTTGATGATGTTGAAAGCTTGATTCTTATTCCAGTATATGACTGGTGTATGTAATAGTGATAGTAGTTGCCGCTGTATGGGCTTGAAATGGACTCCATTGGTTGCTATCCTTAGTTTATTGCATCCGTTGCTTCCTCATCTTGCTGCCTTCTCTTGATAAATCCGGGTTGGTAAACATTGCTAAAAGTCGGAGGACTAGGTTTTGTTGGGTCTATTGAAGCCATTGGGAATCACTCCAACATATCACACTCATGATGATATGTTGGAGTGAGCGGTGAAAAGACTATGTGTGATTCGAGTGTTGTGGATGTAGACGGTGAAAGACTGTGTTGAGAGAATGTGAGTGGTGTTAAGGAAACTTTAGTGTGAGGAAGAAGAGTTTATATACCTTTTCAAGTTCTTGGCAACACAGCATGATCGATAGACCCATATCTCTGTGGTCACAGAGTAATTCTAGAGAGTCCACATAGCAAGAGTCCACATAGCAACAGTTATTGTGTCAAGGCTAGGACTCTATCTTTCATGGCATGTGTCCGTTGCTCCAGGCATGTCACCAATCATGCGGGATATATATATATTTCTGGTGTGAGTACCTTTGGGTTGAATTGCATACAATGGACGTATGTGAACAGAGGCAGGTTTCTTTTGCAAAGAAGTATTAGAGTCATGTCGTTCTCAATGCACCAATCAAGTAGGCTCGTACCCAATCCTCTCTACCGCAAAGAGGACAGGAAATTTCTACTGTATGAACACCCGAATTTTTTGACCAATGGTCTCCTCTCGTTACATACAGACATTTCCGTATGCCGGCGTGTTTAAGCTTCTGTCTTTTGTTTCGGCCGGTTTTCGACACCACTCCAGATATTGTGGTAAACAGGCTAAAATTACAGAACGGTGCAAAATAACCACCAAGGACAGCAAATATCAGTTTCTTCTATGGGGATACACTTCCGTCTCGTCCCTTCATTCCTTTGTATCGACTCGTTCGGAAGGGCTGAAAAGATATCATATGCTATTTCATCTTCGCTATATCCTCAGAAGAATATATAAAATTTATATAAAACCGCTGGTGGTAATGCTGAAGATACGACCACAAGCTGGGTTTTTTTCTGAAGGCTGGTATGTCAAGGAGATCGAGAGTTTATTATTTGGTTGCTAGGTGGGGACCTTTTATTAGGCCCCACCATAGGCGTTACTAACTTATCTGATATTATGAATTAAAATGAAAGTATCCCTTTTGGGTGCACCCCCAAACCCTAGGACGTAACAAAAAGATTATGGTCTGGAAGGAGCATGAATATCAGTTAGAAGCACTTCTCAAAGCCATCTCTCCGTGCGCGTGTAGAAATACCAACACATAAAACCAATAAATTTTTATACGAAAAGGAAAGAAAAGCGAAGACTTTGGCATTCAATTTAAATGTTGCATGTATAAGGTTTATAAGTGATATTCTAACGATTGCTAACCCTTCAGTTGCTAGTTAAATCGTTTTCTACACTAAGGTAAGAGTACTCTATTGATGTGGACATAGGCGACAATGTCCTTTTTTCTTGTCCGCGCCCTAACTACGACAGGAATAAAATGCCTTGCAAGCACATATACATATGTGGTGTTAAGGATCTACGACGGCTTTGATGTTCAACATGGCGCTAGTCTCCTCGCCACGATTGTGGTTCTGATAACCAAATTAGATTCTCGATACACCTTCCGCCATGTTCGTAGAGCTCTTTAATTGCAGTCTTCGCCATCTTGATAAAATTCTTCATGCCAGCCGTCCCATAAACATCCTCTCTGTTACCTCTTTCCTCAACCAACTTTCTCACTTGCGCGCGTTGAATTCGACTCAGGGCTCTCTCTCGAGAGGATATCTCGCCAGTTATACTGCACCAACTGAACCAAAGAGGGGAAAGGAAAGAAGAGAGAGTAATCGATACAATGATAGTGAGAGGTGTTCAGAGCAATAAATCAGCTGATCTCGACTCCCATCTATTTCTATGACGTAATTTGAGTCTTCCATTGTACTAGAGCTACAACCGAAACTGACCCGATCTTCAGAGACATCATATCCTTTCAAAGTTGTCATCCGTATTTATTTAATTATTTAGTTATTCTCCCCTTCGCCACTGTAATCACATCCGAATATGCCAGTTCCATTTGAGGCCTTCATTCCTCTTGGGTAACAAAAAAATATAAAGAACTTCTTCATAATCAGATTAGTAAAGACCCATTCGAGTTCCAGATTCTGAATTAACACTCTCCATTTGATTCACAATTAATTGAAAAATATAGTTTGATTACCGGATTTTTTGGAGCTTCGGGAATTCTCTTCCACAAGCTCAAGACCAGTGTCAACGAGGGACAGGTAACAGAGCAAGATCCAAAGAAGACAATCGCAGCAAAGAAAAGGGAAAAAAAAGATAGATCATTATGTACTGGAGCCAGAGGATACAACGTTTAGACATGGACTATCTACAATAGCCATATTTACTCTACACGATGCGGCACCTTTTTTTTGGTGTATCATTGGTCCCTTCCCATATAAGTCTGTTCAATGGATGAGGAAAAGCAGCACGGATTTTTCTTTTTTTTTTGGACATTTCATTTACATTCACTATGTATTTTATTTTGTAGCCTACAAGATACGGCCTTGACCGCTGGGACAGAATCATGATGGAGCGCGACTACCGCCTCACGGGCACGAAACGCGGACAGACCGTAAGGCTTCTGGTTCATAATTATTGCTACCGTTTACTATCAATATCTGGTTGTTGCTTATTCATAATTGCTTTTCTTTTTTTTTGAACGTCGTTAGCATCAAACAACTGCACCTTCTGGATTTTCGACTAATAGCGCGTGGGCGATAGAAACGGAGCATTTGTAAAGAGACAAATTAGTTCATAAATGCACAAGAATAAGCACCTGAATATTTGTGCCATTGTTTACTAGAAGACCCTCTTGACAAGCAGAGACGAAAAGCAGATAATACATTTTGTATCAGAAGAATATATGCAATTCTTCTTCACCTGGGCGATGAATAAAATAGCAAAAAGAATAGACACTCCAACGTTCATATTTCCAAGCATGTTTTTTTTTTTTTTTTTTTTTTTTTTTTAGTTGGCCTTAATGAGGGTGTAGTCAAGACTTCTTCAATTGTTTGTATAAAGATAGAGGTTCTTTTCTCCATTTTTTCTACTGTTTTTAGATGACAGCTTCCTCTTCTTGAATGAAAGGATTGGCAATCTCCATAGTACCATCCATAGGCGAGATCAAAATGACGGCAGGGCCTCTGCAAATGATGAGCCCCAAGGTTCTGGTTTGGTCTAGCAGACGCCCATCCTCAGGATCTAATTTACATGACAGAGAAGGAGAAGGGAAGGTTCCAGACAATATGAGCAAGAGTATAGAGACATGAGATACTATTAAGATTTTCATATTGATATGTCTGGCTTCATGGATGGCTCTCTCCTCATGTCTCTATCTTTTTTTTTTTTTTTTTTTTTTTTTTACCTCTCAGATATTCCTCTGTCTCATCCAAAACGAGGTTCAACAGTGGATCATAACCTTTCAATGTCCCTACGACTGCAGAAAAAAAAAAAAGGATGGACCAAAAATCAAACAGAACAAAGAGTTAGTTGAAACTTCTTGATATTGTTTTTTTATTGTCATTCCAAGCGAATTCGTTCGAAATTACCTTCGCGTCCGCCGCTGTATTTGACTCGAATTTTCTGATCCATGTATTTGCCAAGGTCCAAGATCGATTCCTTCTTGGGCCTTTCTATATGAGTTGAACTACTGCCTCCACGTCCACCGCCGCGTCCACTACCACCACTACCACCACGTCCGCCACGACCACCACCCCCACGTGAGTTATATCCACCTCTTGGCTATTTAAAATAATATAAACGAGCCAGGAATCAATTCACGGATTAGTGAGATTGTTAAAAACCATTGATACAGATTTCTTCTGCAACAGCAACGCTTCTCCTTTGAAGCTCACTTTATGTTATCGCTGTTGTTATTTTGGTAGAGGCAAAAAAAATCTGTTTGTCTTTTGTCCGTCTAACTTGACTTTCCGTCTGGTGGATATGGCAGGTCCTTTCTTTCTTTTTTCTTTTTTGTTTCCGACATTGAACATGGCATGCAGTCTTATTCATCCTTCCTATGTCCCATGTAACCATAATTGGATGTGTCTTACTCTGTCAGACATGATTGCTTGTTTTAAATGATAATTATAATGGAGGTCGTGTGGAAATGGAAAACACTTTTTGCATTCCAAGAAATACTCCAAGCCACGGTACCTAAATAAAATCGTTGGAATCATGTATAGTTTATTTATTATTGTTAAAGAAGCAAACACAAACAACTCCATGAACTCTACAGGAAAAGAAAGGCCACTTGGTGGCAATAAGAAGTATAATCAAGATATTGCTCCTATGGATCCCCTCGATGCTGAGAAGATCGAGAGTATCGTTAACGCCAAGTTAAACAAGGACCTAGAACAATTGCTGATGCCAAAAACGATATCATCAATTGTGCAGCAGCCTTTACAACAGCAGGAGACACAAGAACATGTCTCAACTATCGATCCAGATCTATTGCCTGTCAATTGGCCCAAACATGTCAAATATCTACTTGACTATGAATATCATCTGTCAATTCCTGTTTCTCTCCTTGATATTGTACAAGGACGTCGACGTCAACAAAAGGAGCTACAACAGATAGAGGCACTTGGAAAAGACAGAAAAGAAAGATATGAAGAGGACAAGAATAAGGAAAACGAGAGTGATGATAGTAATAAAAATAAGGAGGAGAAAGAGGGTGATGATGGACCAAGGAGTGAGCTCGAGTCAGACTATGACGATATACCCATCGGACATGCCATCCCTGGTTCTCTTCGAACTCTCTCCTCAGATCCCCCACCTTACGAAATCCGATTCATTGATTCTCCTCCAGATCATCCAGTGCTTGGATCATATGGTCTTTTTGCTACAAAACTCTTACGGCCAGGCCTTCATCTGTTGGATTATATCTCATTAGTCGTCCCTGATGGATATGCAGATCCCAACTCGGACCATACATTGTACCTCTGTAATGATCTCAACCTTGATGCCTCAGTCCATGGTAACCATGGACGGTTCGTCAATGATTTCAGGGGGATCAGGACTCAAGAGCAAGGTCCCAACGTCTGTTGGGACCTCCATAGAGATGTGATCACAGGACAGGTCCGAATGGGCTGTAAAGTCCTTAAACGGATTCAGCCAGGTGAAGAAATCTTGTGCACCTATGGAAAAGCCTATTGGAAGAGTCGTGGAATACTAGTCACGGGTAACGAGTGGGAAGATGAATGGGATACTGATCTTGATGACCAGAGTGATGATGACGATGATGCGAAGTGAGTAAATGTAGTAAAATAGAGAGTATTGCATTGATAGAGGACATCCTACAAACTATATCAAAGCAATAAAGTATAAAATGATATGCAAGCACAAACACGACGGCAATGAAAAGATGGACCAGAGCGATTGTTTCTTTCCATTCTTTATTTTATTGCCAGCATCTCCTTTTTTATTCTATGCTTTTTTGTTTTTACTGCAACTTCTTTGCTTTGGCCTGCTTGGCCTGCTTGGCCTGCTTGGCGTTCTTCCTGTAAAAGTTGTAGAAAAGACCAAGCATGGTCCACATGTAGACCCACAGAAGAGCAGTGATAAAGAAGGGATATCCAGGACGACCCAAAACCTTCATGGAATACATGTCCCACGAGGCCTGAATCATCATCAGGCAGAATTGAGTCATCTGTGAGCGAGTGATGTAGAACTTAATGAAGGAAACCTGCTTGAAGCCAAGAGCTGAAAGGAAGTAATAGCCGTACATAATAACATGAATGAAGGAGTTCAATGCGGCAGAGAAGTAGGCTATTATTGATTTAGGTTGATTTTGAGGTTGATATTTTAGTTCAGAAGAAATGACCAACATTCCAACAGAAATATGCGGGGTTTCATTATTCATTATGAAACACCAAGTACACGCCATTTGCATCTTGTTATTTTTTTTTTTACCTTCACCGTTGGGGGCAACCAAAGTGACCAGCCACCAGATCGTAAAGATGGAGCAGTGGTGATAGACGTGCAAGAACGAGATCTGGCGGTTGTTCTTCTTGAGGACCATGATAATCGTGTCAACAAACTCCATGATCTTGGAAAAGTAAAAGAGCCAGATCATCTTGGCCATCTAGATGTAAGGAGGTTAAAATAAATTAGACATGTGTTTTGTCAAGTCTGTCGTGGACTCAAATTGTACATACGCCGGTTTGTAAGCGTGCGCATGCTTATTTGCTTATTAGACATTTTTTTTTTCCAGATGCAAAAAATGCTCAAGTTCCGTGGCATAGTTCCTGTCAGCGCATTGCTATACTCTTGTTCATGAATCATGCGAAAAGTGTGGGAGTACAAAGTTTTTTTTGTCTTTTTTCTGTTGAAAGCATATTCCCTCCCTAATTCCTTCCCGCTGCATTATTTTCAGGTGTCAATTCGTAACTTGAATAATATGGTACAGTTGAGAACGAATTGTGTGCAGATCTCTTTTTTTTTTTTTTTTTTTTTTTTTTTTTTTCGAATGTATCAAGGTGCATACGTGTTTCTTTTGCTCATAAACTCAAAAAAGAAGAAAAGGATCCATTTGGGAAAACAAAAAAAAAAAAAAAAAAAAAAAAAAAAAAAAAAAACACGGATACTTACAGGCAATCCCTTGCTAGAGTGGTCCGCTAAGTTCTCAAACAATCCATAGTTGGACTTGTAAGCCTCATAAAGAACTCCTCCGCACATGTAAGCACTGATTGAAACCAGGACAAAGTTGTGAAGCAATGAAAAAGTCTTGACCTCAAATCGTTCAAAATGTTTCATGATCTGCATTCCCAAAAAGACAACCACCAAATACGCGGTTGCGATCAAAAATACATGAAATCCATTCATCAATGGAAGATTTTGAACTGCCAAGGGCGATTCTACCGCACTCAGGAACCGGTCAACATGCTGAACCGCTGTGGGGAAAAGCTTCTCCAGCTGGCCCCTCACTGCCGCCTCGAGAGGGTCGACATAAGGAGCTGCGAGGACACCGAAGTTCCTAGCAAAATCAATAAAAAAGTCCTGAGGTGACTTGAGGAGTTGCTCCATGACGACAAGAATAGACACAATCGGAGGGAGGTGGAGGGGAAAGGAATGAGAAGAATGGAGTGTGTGAATAAAAAAAGAAAAAAAGAAAAGAAAGAAAGAGAGAGAAGAAAAAGAAGAGAGGGGGTCAAAAAAGTAGGGCTCGATAATTGGTCCGAGAGAGATATGGGTGCCACGACCAGGAACCAAAAAAGTTTTTTTTTGTCTGAGGCTAAAAAAAACAAGCTGTGTCTTGTTTGTACCCATCTTTTGTATTTATGCTGACAACTTCGATTTGTGACAGATAAACGTCCCTCCAACCCACTCAACTCATTCAACGTGTACGTGTATAGAACTTAAAGTAGAACATTCTCCGTTCTTTATGTTAGTCCATTTTCACATTTTCGCTCACTAGCCAGGATTGTGCTCAATTGATACACAACAAATTTTGCCAAAGTCGTCAACCTTTAAAAATAAAATCATTTCGCGTCATCATCATGAGAACAGATCTGCTTAATATTGAATGTGGGTCCAGCTAGATGTCTCTAAAGGCATATTAAACTGTGCTTCAATAAACATTTTCAAGTATGTATACATTCATTCTGAAGTGCTCCTTCTCCGAAGCGCTTTTTTCCCTTTGGTGGTATTATCAATGGCTACCAAATTGTGGAAACAAGTGTCGTATTCACGTGTAAAGCGATGGTCATTTACGAGCACGGCAAACATAAAACATGCCTTACATAAAGCACGACCAGCACAAGAACACCAAGTAAAGTATATATAGGACAGGTTGATAGTAAAAATAAAAAAGAAGGAAAAAAGAAAATGGAGTAATGGGATAATTACAAGTAGGAGCTTTGTGTTCACTCTTTTTCAATCATGCGATGATAATCTGACCCACACCGCTCTGAGTTCACGACTTCACGACCGGCGTGTATTCGCTAACTCGAAATACATCTTTTAGCTTCTTAGGTCGTGACGTTGGCTTAGTAACGTCATTCGAAGCTGTGGGTGCCGGTGCAGGTGGTGTCAGTACGGTTGCTCGAGGTTTCCAGGTAATTGGTTTCGATAGTGTTGACTCCTGTTTTGATGCAGATGAGGAGCTTACTGCAGGCTCCGGCTTAGCTGCTTGAGCCTTTTGACTGGCATCGCCATCAGGATCCACCGTTGTATCCGTCTCTGCCTCTCCATCTGCTTCAGCATCTGTTCCGGCATTCAAAGCCTTGTCTTCTTGTTCAGATGGCTCTCCGTTTTCAGCCCGATCCTTTTTCCTCTTCTCGTACCATTGGTGCTTCCGCTCTTTGTTCTTGAGCGATCCGAGCTCTTTAGAGATAGTCTGTCGTTCATTCTCCACACGCGTCAAGTCTTCACGAGCTTGCTTCGCATCCATTTCGAAAGTCGCCGGATTTGATTGCTTATACTCTGGCGACTCAAGACGAAGGAGATGAGCCAATAGAGCCTCACGATCTGCAGTCTTACGATGAAATTGCTCGTTGAGCGAATTGATACGGCGAACACGAAGCTTAGCAGCATTTGATGCATTGGCCTCTCTCTTCTGAACTAAACGCTCCTTACTACTCTTTTGATCCTTTTTCCGCTCGGCTTCTGGCAATTTGGATCGAGATTTGCCCCGTTTATACTCATAATCTTCTTCTAGCAATTTTGCTTTAGCTTTGGTCCAAAGTTTTCCTTTGTTCGTCAGTAAACTAGGGTCTTCGAGAGCAAGACTCTGAGCAGCGCAATTGATGGCATGCTCGTACTTTGTCAAGGACCGAGAAGAATCCTTCCCATAAATGAGCGCTTGATGCATAATCATCTCTCGAGTGGCTGCATCTTGCTGTGTATTGGAGGAGCTCTGCATAGTATTGGGTGTATTAGCACCCCATGAAGAAGAGGAACTAGAGTTGAATGAGCTAGGTTCTGGCAATACGGGCGATGAGTCTTCAACTACAGTATTAGGAGGAGTCTTTGTGGAGGACCGTCTACGCTTTAGTGGTCTATGCTCGTTCTATAATACGTCAATTCAAAACATTTTTTTCTTACATTTTAGTCAGTCACCATGTCAAATATCACATCGTAACTCAGATATCAGATCGATCAAAACCATTCCCTAGATTTAGGTTTTAACCCATGTTTACCTTGCTAGGGGTCCTTTGCTCTGGATGGAAGATAGTAACTGGTTGAGAAACGTAGTTAGCCTCCACATTACGTGGTGCAGGCCCAACATACTGATAGATCGCTCCGCCAGATAGCACTTGCGATGGTGTTGGGATGAATGAAGGTGCCTGTGGTTGTGAAGAGCTGGTTTGTGAATTCTGTCTTTGGGAATTGCTTTTAGAGATGGAGGGCTGATGATATAACTCTGGGGTCTGTTGTGACAAATTAGGATGATGACTATATCCCCTTGAAGGCTGTGAAAGACTGGCTGATGTCTGTGATGAATGCGACCGCTGAGTATGTGAAACCTGTGAAGGTTGAGATGGTTGCTGGAAGAATTGTGAATGCGAGTAATGAAGCGTGCTGTGTGGTTCTGGCTGCATAAATGAGCTCTGTGAATTATCGAAGTGCATGGACCCCATACGGCTTCTTTCTCGCAAGTCACGGATACCTTTGCGAAAAGCAACAGCATGGAAAGGCTTCATGGGAATAGATTCCATAACAGTTTTGAGGTCGTCGTCGTCAAAATCAATCATAAGCGGCATGTATTCATCAGTGGCACCAGCATCAGTAAATGATTGAAGATATTGCGAGAGGTTACAGTGATTAAGAAAAGCGTTTAATGTAGGCATCTCATTGAAAGCCATGAAGCTGTTGCTAGTGTGCCTCCGGAGTGGAGCAGGGACATGCAAGGTACGCTGAGAGTTCCTATCCTGCTGACTGAGGGGTGTTGTTTGTTGTTGCTGTTGGTGTTGTAATTGTTGATAATGGTGTTGCGCATTATCAAATGTATTTGTATTGTTATTGGAAGGCAAAGCTGCGCCTGTAATAGGAGGACCAGATGGTGGCGAAGGTGTACGAGTGGGTTGGTGCTCCTCAGCCGAGTCAAACTCTGGGTCAGAGGGGAGCACAGGCGAAGACATGTCCTCGGGAAGAGTGTCATGGCGTGGCTCTACGGAATTAGTGCCCGTAGGTAGGCTATGGACAGTAGCCATGGTTAGGAATGAATGTGTGTTTGAAGTCCAGAGAAATGTAAATAGTAGTGTCTAAAAACAAACAGTTGGTTTGTGATTCCTAGAATGGATGGATGGAAAAACTGGAAGACAGAGAAAAGAGAGAGGGAGTTCATTTGAGGGTTGACTTGTCAAGAGGTAAAATCGGAAGGAACCGACGAACTCTTTTTTTATGCATGGAAAGGGGTGGGTCATTGTGAATTGTTGCGGTATTTTTTTAAAAAAAAAACCAAGCCATGCGCAAAAGACACAAACACAAATGGGCGCAAGGTTTCAGGGCATAGCAGCCCACAATGAAAAAATATGATCAACAACCATACGCTTCTTTGCCTCCATATCACTCTTAACTCCTGAGCACGTTATCTTTTCTTCAACACAGTATTTTACTTTATAAATTAGATAAATGACCAGATTGGAAAATGTAAGAAGAGTCAAAAAGGTAAGTAAGTGAGAATACCATTAACCATACAAAAAAATACTCAACAGAGACAGAACCCTGCCGCTTACTCATTCATTGTTTTCCTGAGGCAGACCTTTCTATTGCCTTTGTCTGTTTGTTTTTTTTTTTTTTTTTTTTTTTTTTTTTTTTGGTGGCGGTAGGCATCCCTCTTCCACACTCCTGTAGGCTCAAACAATTTTTTAAGGGGAGCGAAAGAGCGTGTCCGTCAAGTTCAATTGGCTCAATTGTGCGCTCAATCGCAGTAATACCTTTTATGGAATTTAATGCTCACCATATGATAATGATATAAAAAAAAGGTACGAGCCAGACGGGGCCTTCGTTTTTTCCAACAGGGGCCTCTTACCACCGTTTACATTATCTTAGATGTGAAAAGAACCAAAACCCCGGATTGCAAAATATGAGTTATAATAACCACAAAAAAAAAGTTATCTTAAAATGAACGGCCGGCTTTTTTTTTTTTTTTTTTTTTTTTTTTTTTGGAGAGGCAACTTTGTGGGTTGTGAAGCCACAAACAGATCAGGAGATAGTCATTCAACACGCGAGTATTCACATTCAGCATTCAGCATTCAACACATTCTTCATAGAACTGGACCCCCTTCCTACTAGTACTTCTTCTTCCTCAAGAATCGCTGCGATACATTCTATTCAAGATGAATATTCGTGAGGCTACTGTATGTTTCAGAGTTCAAGAAAAAGAAGCTTTTTTTTTTTTTTTTTTTTTTTTTTTTAAAAAAGAAAGTAAGAAAGTAATCAAACGAATGCAAGCTAAGACTTCGTTTTCTTTTTTTCTTAGTTGGACGATATGATCGCCATGCAAAACTGTAACTTGCACAATCTGCCAGAAAATTATCAGATGAAATATTGTATGGCAAATGTTTAATAGAGATAATCAATGCTTTGTAACTTTTTTTTTTCCACAATTAACGTGTGTTAATGCTTAGACAGATCTAAAATGAACTTATTTACGTCTCATATATTCTTTAAACGTTCAATTCATATAGACTTTTATCATTCTCTCACTTGGCCTCAACTTTCATATGTGGCAGAGGATGAAAAAGGCAGGATCATTGGATATGTTCTGGCAAAATTGTAAGGACATGAACAAGAGCCGTGAGAGATCGATAAAGCCCAAGATGAAGGCCGAGACAATTAATCTTTGGGCTTTTTTTCTCCTTTTTTTTTTTCACTTTTGTGGTGTACTCGATGAAAATCAACGTATGAATCATTTAGAGAGGAGGATCCAACAGCTGAACCACATGGACACATCACCTCCTTGTCAGTAATGCGTACTTACCGCCGACTCGGTGTTGCAGAGAAATTAATGACTCAATCACGTAAGTTTTTTTTTTTTTTTTTTTGGAACACAATATACCAATTTGATTTACCTTTTTTTTTTTTTTTTTTTTTTCTTCAGTGGAAGAGGTTTTCAGCAAGACAGCGGGAGAGATACAGCTGTTTATTTAATGGATTATTCTTGCCAGCAAATTTCCACAAGATCAAACACACAAAAGAACATGAAAAAAAGCATGCGGAGGAATCAAAAAATGAAGTATATTTTCGAGCTAACTCACGTATTTCTTTTGTGGACATTTCTTCCATGAATACCATTTTAGAAAATGCCATGCGCGATGTGTTTAACTGTAAATATGTTTCTCTTCATGTTCGCAAGAGCAATCGTGCTGCCCTTCAGCTGTATAGGGATACTCTCAACTTTACGTAAGTTTTGGTATTATTATAATGTTGCATGTAACTTCTTGCTTTATTCAATTACTGATATAGATATATTCCATGATAGTGTGCAGGACATTGAGAAGAAGTATTATGCTGACGGTGAAGATGCCTATGCATGCCGCAAAGTCCTCAGGGAATAACTGAAGCTTGAATAAATTTGCACTATAGTCAGGTGATATCACATGATTACCCTACATATTTAAACCATTCCTTAGTCGAATCGACTGTACTTGATTCTGCGTGATTCTCTTTAAAAAAAAAAAAAAAAAAAAAGACCCAGGAAGGAAGACAGGACGCCAGGACTACGCAAAACTCTCCTCTCCCAAACTTTTTGCTTGCTTCCTGCTTCCTATTTCGCTTTTTTTTTTTTTTTTGGACATCATTTTCGTACAAATTAAATCTTGGTCCCACCATGTTCTTCCTGGTAAAGGCCTGTGGACAAATACAAATACATTAATTAAAGAAAATAAGCTGACTATTATTTCATTTCATGTATCATGAAGAACGGGATCCTCGTCATAGCTCGACTTTGTTTGTTGCCCAACATACTGCAAAGTGAATGATGACCTCTCATTATCTAATACGATGTCGCTGTCACGTTTTTTTTTTTTTTTTGTTAACAGCGGAATTTATCACATACAATCAATCTGCATCCTTCTTACTTTGGTCCACATATGAAGGAGTTCCTACTCCGGAACCTTCATGGAGATGTAGAAGGGACTTGTTCAGGAAGAGTTGGCTTCATTATATGTGTCTTGACCGTTACCAACATCAGTCCAGGCAAAGTCTTACCCGGATCAGGCCTTGCAGAGTTCGTGGTTCAATACCAAGCCATTGTCTTTAAACCTTACAAAGGAGAAGTAGTGGACGCGATCGTGACTAGTGTCAATCAGGTTCGGATAACTATCTCAAACATTTTCAAACAGCAACAGCAACAGTAACAACAATAGCTATCATTGTTATTATTTATAAAAAAGCTATTGGAAACAACTTTCAATTTTTCAAATGCTTTACGTTAACAACATTGAAACTCTTCCCTTTTTTTTTTTTTTAAAAAAAAAAAAAAAAAAGATTGGGTTCTTTGCGGACGTTGGGCCTTTGCAAGTCTTTGTTGCCCAAAAGGTAATAAACGTTTTTTCTACGTTGTTTGTTTTATTTTATTTTATTTTTAGAATGATTTTTTAATTTTTATTTATTTTATTTTATTTTATCATTGCAACTATTCCCTCTCCCTCACCGCCTATAAAAAGTTAATGCCAAATGATTTCAAGTTTGATTCAAATGGTCCCTGTTACAGAGGGGATGACCAGGTAAAAAAAAAAAAAAAAAAAAGTCCATTATGGACATTGTCAACATTTAGAGCCAACTAATGACTTCTCCCCCTCCTTCTTTCAATACACTCAATCATAGATGATCGAAAAGAATGGGCAAGTGCGACTCAAAATTGTTGGATTGAAGTATCAGGCAACTCAGATCGTAAGTTTCCTTACATCTATTCCGTCAATCAAAAAACGAAATAGAAGTTTATTTTTTGATCTGTTGTCGGCTTGATTTCCTCCAGCAATTAACATTTATATTAAAACATATCTGTATATTATAGAATGCTGTGGGAACGATAAAGGAAGATTACTTGGGCCAGATTCAATAAATTAGACTGCTGTAAAGGGAAGGAACAGGATTGACAATAAAAAACATAAAACATCATCTTGCTCTTTTGTACTGAAGTAGACTTTTAGATCTATTTCGAAAGGAATAAAAAGAAAATTTGCTCCGCATGCATTTCTGGTAAAGTTTTCGTCTTGATACATCTTTTATTATCAAAAGAAAAAGAAAACGAGATATAGCATAATAAATGATGAAAAAGGTTCAATACAAAAAAAAATATATCTTTTTTAGTTTTTAGTTGGTAATCACAGCAGTACTAACGGCAGCACTAGTCAATTTGGCGTTGGCTATAACTTGCAAGATCTCCTGAAGCGATTGCTTCCACCCATTCAAGCGCTGACTCAATTGCTGCCACTGGGGCTGTCCAAAAGTCCTGTAAATCGATCGGCTGATCACAACCACTCTGGAGACCTGGTTCAGCTTGGCCTCTACCAGCCCAGCACGGATTACATCAATCACCCACAACTCTACCTCGGCTTCATCCACTTCCAAAGCCTTGGCAATCTCATGGTAGCTCAACTCGCGGGACAAATTCTCAGATCCCAAAGATGCCAACGACAAAAGGCGAATCTTTCGAAGAGCTTCTTCTTCATTCAGTTCAAGTTCTTGTACAAGGCCACTGTACTTGGCAGTGAGAGCACGATAATCTTGAACATTACCATTCATAAAAACAGAGAGGAGCTCATAGGCTTTCTCGGATTTAATGTGTTGAATAGCATCGACTTTGAGAAGATTCTCAAAGTTGAGAACCTCAGGTAAGGCAATAGACTCAACGATTGCGCGCTTGGCGTGGTCCTTTTGAGAGTCCAGCTCTGCAGTCTGAGAGTTGAATGTGTTTAAATACTTGAGAAGAAACTCGTTGGATTGGTAACTATGTTTAAAAATAAAATAAAATAAAATAAAAAGAATGAAGGAGGAGCTTAATAATTAGAGATAAAAATAATAATAATAATAATAATAATAATAATAATAATAATAATAATAATAATAATAATAATAATAATAATAATAATAATAATAATAATAATAATAATAATAATAATAATAATAATAATAATAATAATAATAATAATAATAATAATAATAATAATAATAATAATAATAATAATAATAATAATAATAATAATAATAATAATAATAATAATAATAATAATAATAATAATAATAATAATAATAATAATAATAATAATAATAATAATAATAATAATAATAATAATAAATAAAGAGGGGAAAAAAGTGTAACATTCTTTGACTTACGGGTTACCAGTCTTCTTCAAGCGATCAGAAAGAGTCAAGAGCAAATCACGCTCAGCTTGGATATTAACACCCCACTCAGACACCCAGGAGGAGACATACTGAAGCTGGGGAAGAACCAAGTCCATATCATCACTCGCCACAGCCAAGTCCACAATCGAGTTGAAAACGGAGAGACGAAGACTAGAGTTGGCAGAAAGAGTGTTGAAGATGTTTGAAAGTCTAAAAACAGATCCCAAAATATGGAAAGGGCTGTCAGTCAGAAAATTGACGAGAGAGATTCTGATATAAACATGTATACAAAATAGTAATAAAAAGCTTACACCTTGAACTTGATGGGTGTTTTTTGAGTAGGCTCAGAGATCAAAACTTTGAGGACATCCTCGACACTATCCTTGTCAGCTTCAAGAACAATGACAAGCAGAAGATTGAAAGCAGACTCGAATTCTAATACACCATTAATAAAAAAAGAAAGAAAGAAAGAAAAGAAAAGAAAAGAAAAAGGTATATATATAAACATACAAATCAGATGGTTTACACAGTCGTCAGAAAATGAGAAGCGTACGAGGTTCATTTTCAATCGACATTTTATCCTTTTTCTTGTTTTTCTTTTTTCCTTCATTCTTACCCTTCTCTGGTGCCTCCAAAAGAGTCTTGCACTCTCTAACAAGTACCTTGGTGGCATCAACAACCTTGTTGCCCTCAACTAAAGGAACGAGTTCCTTAACAAGAGCCTCAGATTCATCGCTACGAAGAGAGCTAATGTAAGTGGCCAGCTCGATAGCCTAAACAGCACGACAACAATTATATAAGCGAAAATATAAGTTAATATTCGTTTCCGGAAGCAAAAGAAAAGAAAAAGAAAAAGAAGCTTCTTCCATTCTTTTTCCATGAATATCCAATGTTCTTCTTAGCGAAAACATTCTTTGATGATTCAGTTAAAAAGATTCATGGCTGCTATATGGAACTGAAAATCCTTTCTGTTGGTACTGTTGGTTTTTTTTTTTTTTTTTTTTTTTTTTTTGATATCTCTATCTCTCTCTCTCTCTCTCTCATTATTGTTTTTACTCGAGGGATCAAGAATAATCATGACAAATGCTTCTTTGAATCTCATTGCTGATCAATGGGGATTAAAGGCCTGCTATGAGTAGTCCTATACAACGGTTGCATTTTACGCCTCTATGATTTCTGTAAGGCACAGATTGAAGGGCTGAAGATCTTTCAAGTTGCCTGAAATGATAGAAATGCGAGGGCTGAAAATGAAATAAGGCTTGGGTACCTGATCCTGGACGGGGGCGTCAATGAAGATCTGCTCTGCAGTCATGATTGGTCGATGAAGAGATCCAGAAATGAGTGTACGCTGATGGTGAAAGGATGTCTGTAAAATGTGTGACCTCTCCTTCACCTTGCTGTCCAGCAGACGGACGAGAAGATCTTGTAAAAAATTTCACAAACACCAGGGCAAATAACGCCACTGAATTTGATCACAACACGTGCCAATATGTAAGCTTTTTTTATTGCTCTTACACAGCGAGATGTGCATCTTCTATCTTTCTTTCTTTTTTTTTTTTTTTCGCATGGGTATTACATTGCGATAAACAAAAATAAATAGGTATGCATGGATTAGGGGATCGGGATATTGTTACTAAATTACTCTTAATCCACATAGATCATGAGCTTTCCTCCACTACGATCAATAGCATCTCGAACATCGCTATCATTCTGGAGCCTTGCAAAATCTCCGCGCTCGTCGCGGTAACTTAGCTCACGGTTGTCGGTATCAATGCGTTCAAAAACCTTTTGCTGAAGCGCGCGGAAAGTGATGGAAACAGGTATCCTCATTGCCATAATGTCTTCCTGGAACGAGATCTTGAGTTTAATCATCTCCTCAGAACTACCGTTCAATGGCGGTGCCCCCGCAAATGATGACTGAGAGCGCAGGCTAGGTGAAGTAGAGGTAGATACTGAGTCATCTGGGTAGCCGCGGTAGCTTCCAGAGCCTTGCTGTGACTTGGATGCAAATACAGCTCGAGGTCCTGCCGAAGGCGACAGGCGTCGATCTGCTGGATTGGCTGAATGGAACATATTACTGGAAGGCGTTGAACGTCCGATAGATGGTGAGGTTCTGCCATTACCTGCAGTTCCATTTGTTGGTATCTCGATATCTCCTTCTTTTAGCGCAAATAGCCGCTCTACAAGAGGATGTTGTGTGATCCTCAAGGGCAAGTCACACAAATCCTTAACATATTCATCCAGGTCTGCCCGACGGGTTGCCGTGATAGTATCTGTGACAACTTGAAGCGGAACAGGCATAAAAGGTAGGATCCGAGGTTGGTCGCCCACTTTGCCAGACTCTACAGGGAACTCTTCGAGTAACGCAATATGAAACTCGTAAAAATCTTCGTACAATCGATACAATGTCCGCGTCATTCCATTGGATAACTCAACCTTGACGGTGAACCAGTATTGATCATCCTCTTGAAAGTATGACTCTACAGACGCAAACAAAAGTCGCGGCACATCCAAATCGTGATTGTCATATGAATCGCTATTTCCTTTACTTGATGCTGTTCCTGTATTCATTCCGTTTCCTTCATCACGATTCGTCTATTGTAAATTTAACATGAGAGTATTAGCACTAGCACTATTGACATTACATTCGCATCATTGGTAATAAATATTAAAATAGCAGAGAAAAAAAGTTCCGAATTGTGGGGTCTGTGGGCAAAAAGGAAAAATAAAGATCTCTGCTTGCTTAAACTAAACACATTATGTTTGTCATCACAGTAGATGGCTCAAAAGCCTATAATGAGCACCCCAAATAGTGGCTAATAATATAGCAAGGACCGGACAAGATGCATAGCATAATAATAAAAAATATACGAGAGCATTCAGGAGCGATCACTTTACCATACGTCTAGCAGAATCAAAGTCCTGAGAGGCATGTCCACGAAGATTAGGCTCTCTCTGTTGGGATTTGAGATCTCCTCGCGACATTTTGTTTTTGAGTTGTTGGAGGGTTGGTCCTGTATTCTGATTTGATTGATGCTGTTGCATAAATTGTTGTGGGTTTACACCCTGTTGATGATATGATTGATGCTGATGATGTTGTTGCTGCTGTTGTTGTTGCTGAGCTTCGCCCGCTTCGAGCTTACCAAGAGGGATGCTATTTGCTTTATATTCTAAAGCTTGCTTTTTCCATTCTTCGATGCGAGGAATGGCTGTTCCTGTCTGGCGAAGCATCTCCTGCACATCAATACGTTTCCCAGTAGCCATATCTCTGATCTCGACAAAATTCACAGGGATCAATCCAGGACCTCCAAGCCTTCCAATATGCTTGGCAACATACCACTCTTCGTTCGATTTAGCTATGACCAAAATGGCATCACCAACTTTGGCATCCAGCTCATCATGTCTCTCAGCATTAAAGTCATAGAGGACAATACCATATAAGGGCTGAAATTTTGACTTCTGCGTCGGGGTAGTTGATTGTTGCGGTTGTTGTTGCCGCTGTTGTTGTTGCTGTTGCTGTTGTTGCTGTGGTTGCTGATAGATTTGTCCCTGTGAAGAATCTGTATGCGACCCAAAATCATTGCCATTCTCCTCGCTATGGTTGCTATTGCGCTGGCTTTTCTCTAAGATCTGAAAGTAGGTGACAGGAACATAGCCACGGGCACCAGTGACAGGATTGCAGGCTTCGTACCAATCTTCGTCGTCCTCATTACCAACGACGTGGAAAAAGTCGCCTTTGGTAAAGGAGAGTTCCTCGCTCTGCAAGGAATTATAATCGTAAAGGGCTTTGATAACCTTGCGTGGCGGGGCCAGCGCAGCGGGAGCGCGGTTGGGTGAAAGACCACCAGAGCTGTTTTTATTCTGGAGAGATCGTCTAAGATTTTGCATCTGAATGGAGTAAATGAAATGCGGAAAAGAGAGCAAATGAAGACGAGATTGATCAAAGAGAAAGTGGATGAGGGGAGGGTGAGTGAGACAGGGGATGGACGATGAGGAAGAAAAAGGACAAATAAGAAGAGTGAAAGAGATAAGAAAACAAGCACGAGGCACAAAAAAAAAAAAGAGAAGAAAAAAAAGAAAACAAGCACACAGACGCAACAAAGAAAATAAAACCTTCCAAGGCAGAAGCGAGCGAGTTGATTAGTGGGACTCGGTAACACTTGAATGGTGTTGTGAATGATTTAATATGCTCAGATGCATTCACAGGCCATCCATGCAGAGAGATATGCAGTAATTTACACCATGGATTATTTTTTTTTTGCTCCTTATGATAACAGCTAACTTGCTCAAATATTCGTTACTAACACAGCAAAAAAAAAAAAAAAAAAAAAAAGCATTGGTGTCTTTCTTCCTCACGATCTTGCGATCCCAACTTCAAAACGATACCTTTATCTAATACATTTCATATACATGTAGCATGTATCCCCCTCTAATTATATACAGTCACCCATATTTGTGGGCTCTATTACCGTAGTGATCATAACGGTTGTTGAGACTGATGGATTATAACTCCCCATGCCCAGCAATCTTTTATTCGATTATCTACGTGCTGTCGCACCAAAGTCTACTCGCGTAACAGAAATGTTTAGTAACAAGTTCTCATTGTAATCAGGTCTCTCATCAACAAATATCTCACCCTTCGTAACTACCTTCAATCTTTTTAACCATCTCTTCTTCCTTGGCTCTACTTATTAATCAAAGGTACCAAAAAAAATCTAAAAAAAAAAAAAAAAAAAAAAAGAAGATTACCAAACCAAGAAAACATTGAGTACGAATATGGATATGGCTCAATGCCAATCATCTTTCATGGCGAATACTCAAGAGGATATGGAGACAACCCAGCTCGACAAGTTTTTTTTATCGTTGCCAACAAAAAAGAAGCGCTCATTTTCCTTTAAGTAGGAGCCTTTCTTTTTTTTTTCTTTTTTTTTTTTTTTTTGTTAAATGCTCAATGCCAACTATCATTAATGGTCAATAAAGCATAAAACTGTAACTCTATTCTTGTTTCTCTCTGATGGTCAAGAGGAGGAGCCGGAATGTATTATCTACGCCTTCACTTCTCACATCCTATATATAACTCATAAAAAATGTCATCTTCCTATCTTGGTTTTTTTTTTTTTAAAAAAAAAAAAACTCAATTGGTTCACACCAGCTCAGATCTGTTTTAGGCGGCGCAGTTGCCTAAAACAAGGAATATTCCGGTCTTCAATAATTCATTGGCAGACAACCAGATCCATAGTCATGTCAGGAGACATTAATTACAACTGGAAAAAGGAGTGGTCACAACTTCGCAATTACTGTTAACTTTGCCTCTTGTTGTCAATCCTGAGTGTTACCAGAGGTTTGTACTCGTTTGAAATAGAGCCTAGCAGCTGCGGCAATGTCTCGAGCGCGGAAAGGCAAGCTACTGCAGGAGATACGAAGGCAATGCACATACCAATATTGCTCTACAACGACTCCCGATCAGACAGTGTCTTGTAAAATCAGTAAGGTCCATTGTCAAAGCACAGTCCATGGTCAAGGGCATTGACGGGAAGCCATTTATTGTTGTTATGCCTTGTGGGCTTTGACGAACGGAGCAGCGCTCACTCACTGTATGCAGTTTGCAATTTTTTACCAAAGAGCGAAGGAACAGAAAAAGAATTGAGTCCAAAAAGGTTTGGCTCTGTTAGGATACAATAAGCTGAGGAGAGCGTAGGAGAGATGGCCAAGGAAAATGGAGGATGAAGAAGAAGTGGAAGACAGAAGGTCCTGGGTATGATAGGGTTTTTATTTGGTAGCGCTCAACTTCCATTGGAGTCATTCTACGCGTCTCTCACTGATTGCATGTGCTGGAATTTTGGCACGCGTCCATCATTGTGCGGTACTAAATGGAGCGCGTAAGTCTGTTTAGCATTTTTGGTGCCATCAGTCACTCCCACAGCATTACGGATATCGTTAAATCTGACAAAATTGTGGCCGACTTGGTATGGTGCGGAAATTCGTGTCCCTGACTGGGAACAATCACAGTGCGAAGCTTTTAACCGGCTATCGGATAAGGAAGCATGACAAACTGTCTGCTTTAATCAAACCTCTTCAATCCATTTTTCGAAAACAGACGAAGGAGTTCAAAGTACCGAGTCCAGACCAGACCCAAACACATATAACTTCGCTTGTAAAATATTCAGCCAATCGTCCCCTAACCAAGAACACTCCATTCATTGCTCATGCATGATCCTCGAACTTGTTTTTAGTGAGTCAGCCATTAAATCAATAATATATACGCGAAAATGATCAAAAACGAAAAGGATACAAAGTAAAACTCACTACGATTATGGATCTGAACGTTCGAGAACCTAAGAGACGCTTGGTTACGCAGGAAGAAATAGATATTTTCTCTTTTAGTAGTCGATTTGTTTTTGTTTGGGCCAGAAGGGCACTGCAAAATAGGACTTTTGGACAACGCCTCGGCGCATCGGCTGTGTACAGCAGGGCGACATCGGAAAACTTTGGATGTCTTTTTCTGTTTTCCTTACTGTAAATAGTGATGTGAAAGAGTCATCCGAAACAGTTTATGTGCAATAGCGTGATAAATTAAGTCAAGGTTTTTCTACTCTTCGCTCTTCACTTTTTTTCTTTTATTTTTCCAATAAGTGGGTATTCATCAATATTAATGATCAAGTAAAGGAGATCGGCTTTCTTCTTTTACCGGTGGGTTTGACGGGAAATAGACCCCGGTGTGCAGATAATTGTTCCAATGAAGAAGTCGGCGATATATTTTTTGAATGTTCGCTCTCCAAGGCTTTCTATGCAATACGCACTGAGAAAGGAGAATGGGTGAACTGCTGCAATACGGCATGCTATTGTATATTTGTATCAACGCTCTGCATCGACTGTTGTCCACAGTGGCAGTTTAACCAATAAAGATAAAATGTGACAAGAGCTTTGTTGAACGAAGACGCCGTTTATTGTCATGGCATGCTATTCCACTATTGTACTGTATGCACAACGGACACCATTGCAGAGTTGAGAAATCGATCGATTGAAGCCAAAAAGATACGGTTTTTGTCTTGACTCGTTTGCAAAACTGCATGGTATGCATCCAATTAGTCTCCATCTACACATAAATATACCAATCCCACATCATGTTCTTCACAAAAAAATATAAAAAAAGGGACAGACCAACAACCAGAAGATTTTTTTTTTTTTTTTTTTTTTTTTTCTTTCTTTCTTTTGACTTCACTCTCATTCTTCTTCACTTCCCTGTCCACTGTGTATCGTTTGTCTACTTTCCCCTATTTTTGCTTTTTCATTCATCAATTTCTTGATTAGTTACATTTAGGATTCGCACCATGTCTGTTCTTACAAATGACCAAATCGAGGACCTCATTACTCAGTCCCTCGAAGGTGAGGAAAAAATATTAAACCAAGCAGAAGTAGTAAAGAAATAGTTAGTTATTCATGGACATGGTTTATTTGTTATGATTTTTTTTTAATCGTATCAGATGGCATTTTCTCACAACTGCCTTGCACCCCAGTCCAAGTGGACAATGGCCTATTTGCAAAAAGTGGCATAAAGTGGCATGTTGTCGGGGTATGAAGATCCTAACATTTCTTTCATTTTCTTGTTCCACTCAACTCATTCCCATTGGACATCTTATACTTCTCTACGTTTTTTTGGTTCTTTCAAACATGTTTTGTCTACGTATTCACGCTTTCATGCATATATAATTCTCACATATTTGTAGCTAGAAATCACTCGTACTCCCCATACTCTAAATTTCGTATAGGTGCCGCTTTGCGCACAGTAGATGGACAAGTTTTTAAAGGTAAAAAGAAAGAAGGAAATAAAAGAAAATTTCATTGTGTTGCCAAGCCGATCTTCAAAATGTTCTTAGTGAGCATGACTATGGTCTCTTATTAACTAATTTTTTTTTTTACTCTTTATTTTGTTTCAAAAGGCTGCAACGTCGAGAACGCTTCATATGGTAAGTGATCAAACTGGGGCCATCATAGGAAGGCTGTTGCATATCTTTTCAGAAAAAAAAAGAGCCAAAATAATGAGAAGATAATAGACTGACATTGATGTACAACCGATTATTACAATTTAATGTCTCTTCTCACGCACAAAACATGCACATAAAAATTATTGGTGTTACCTACTTTTTGTTGCTATGCCATACCGGGTAACTGCGCATTGGGATTCGATTCATCAACGCGGTGCTTAGGAGGAGCCATTTGCGCCGAACGAACCGCTTTTGTGAAGGCAGTTGTAAGTTTTTGTAAACGATGATTTTTTTTTTTTGAGGCTTAACTTTCGATCAGGTTTGGGACGCGCCTTTTACCAAATCAACATTAGTCGCTTAATCGCATCTTCACCAGGGACGGGACACGACAAACAACTCAAATCACGTTCACATACCAGTCACTTGTTCATTTTTCATGTCCTGTATTGAAGCATCATGAAGAAAGTAAAATTGACCATTATCATGGATTTCTACAATATACATATATATATTTGATGATCTCATATAGAGTGAGGGTCATTTGCGATTCGTGGCTATTGCTGTTTCCTCGTAAGTATTCACACGTTATAATCGCACACTCGAAAGATATCCCAAAGTCAATGTTCTGTTTTGTCACTCTCTGTGTTCTGTGTTCGGCGTGTGCTAAAAACTTGTTCACAAAAAAGCCACGCGGCGTGTCTCTTTTTGGACATTCTTCAATGTATTTAACAAATCGGCTATTCTTTCTTGTATTAATTTAGTGACTATAACCACTATATTACTCCATGCGGCATCTGCAGGTATGATGGAAAGAGTACTTCAGTTCTAACGGTAGAAATGCCTTCACACATTTACAGTGCACTATTAATTACCGCGCCCCAACGGGTAACTTTGCTCAAAGACAGAACCAAAAAAGAAATAGAGTTGGATGATTAAATTAATTGCTTTTCCTTTTTACAAACATGCTTAGACAATTCATGAATGAATTCGGCAAGAACCTTGAAATCTTCTTTGTCAACGATGATAGGACATACAAGCGTGCTGTGCTCGCAGATTTATTGCCCTATGCGTTCGGCCCTGAGGACCTCCCTAGTAAACCTACAGAAGGCGTATAAAAAAAAGGAAAACTTGTCTTTCTTAATGATTGACGCTCGTGTTATTCTTTCAACAATAGTAAGGATAAAAAAATAAAAAAAATTAGGCTTTATATATATATATTCTTTCTTTGTATCTGATCTGTCATTGTTTTGTCAGAAAGGACTTGGAGACCTCAAGGGTGTTCAAGATAGTATATATGTAGTATTTTATTGTAATTTTAATAACATGGTCGCCTAAAAGCCGCTTAAGAAACAAAAAAAAAAAAAAAAAAAAAAAAAAAAAATACCGCAGTAGAACCATAAACGTAAAGATGAGATGGATGCTGTGAGTAATTTCAAGTATAACGTAAAAGAAAAAATATATATGATCCATTTGTATTTTTACACCATCTTTTCAAATTTGGCGCCTGTTTTTTTATGGAGCATGGAGAGCCATCATGTGGTATGCATGACGCTTTCATTAATGTGTCATAGGGGTCATAAGGGCGTTGAAAAAAATAAAAAGAGGAAGTGGATGTATTAAATGGCTCCCGGAAACTAACGCCGATCTCAAATGGTGACTTCTGCAAGGGAGAGGTCTTGTCATTCGTTGCATTTGCACAATGTCTATTTCTGTTTTTTTTTTTTTTTTTTTTTTTTTTGGTGGAGGATTAAGAAAGACTCTATAACATGGATTGCTCAGCTTGGATCGGTTCTAAAAAGGGTTGTATACATCTACGTATAAAAATATGTATTCTCTGCTCTGCATTTCATTGAAACGAAAAGACGGATTGACGACTCATTAACAATAAACAAGCAAAGGGCCACATGGCGCGGAATAAAAAATAAAAAATAAGTTGATGAGCATTCGTACTCATGTATATTTTTATAACAGAGCTCTGTTTTTTATGGAGGGAAATTATAACGGGACGGGAGAGCATTTTTTTTTTTTTTTTTTTTTACCGCGCATTGGAGTATGAATGAAAAGGTTCTGACCCGATGGACGGGATGGACCAATGACCACAGACAATAGACAATGAAAGATCGGGACAAAATACAGATTTATTGAAAATACATATGCAGGTTTAAAGACAAGAGCAGCAGCAACAGCAAAGCAAAGCAAAGTAGTAGAAAAGCAACAAAGCATGGGGCAACTGTAAGGGAGCAAATATTAATATTTATATATATAATTATACTCCCAATTTTATCTACCTCCAAACTACTACATTTAGGAATCAATTGTTCATTTATCATTTTATATTAACTGAACTTTGCTTTGGCTGATCAAATTTGTTTCATCATTACAGTCATTGAAAATCGTGATTTAGCAATTAATTCATTTCATTTTGGCCCCTCTCACTCCTTTGATTGCCCTGAGAAGGAACAGAAAAAATAGAAAGTAAGGCAGAAAAAGAGGAACGATTCCCTACACATCATAAGACAAACCGTTGGGAAAGAGCAAGATGAAATAATTTCATTTCCTTTCTTCAAGACGACATCTATCAAGGGGGAAAGGAAGGGGGAAAAGTCCGTAATGCCTGTTATTTGGCAATGCACGAACCCACCAAGTTACGCGCCTTTTTTTTTTTTTTTTTTTTTTTTACCCCTGTCTTTTGTCAGCATGACAAGAAAAATGGACGAAAGAATGGACATGTGCTTCTTCTTTTTTTTTTTTTTTTACTTTATTACCTTGGTGATCTTGTCGACATCCTTGTACGCGTAAAAATGGAGAGAGGGAGAGAAGGGTCAAAAATATTTAGTTTTAGAAATTGCTTCGAATTATGATCAATAGAGCATCAAGGATAGAGGGATGTGTATGAGTCAAAACGCGATAAAAGGAGCGATAAAGGAAGTAAAGGAGGAGGATGAAGGAGAGGGGTGGGGAAGAAATAGATTGACTTGACTCCTTTTGTTTTTTTTTTTTTTTTTTTTTATATTTTCAACCATGTGGCATCGTTCTTGCCGGGAGTCAAAGATAAATTATTCCCGCCGACATTACACAGGTGTACAAATATGCGTTCTTTGTTTTCATGAACATAAACAAAAGAAATAGGTGTGCCCCATGCACGTCGTTTAACTCAATCTTGGTCCTGTGCGTGCGTGTAGGTTGCATGCATCCATTGGCATTACACAATAGTTTTTTTGTTGTTCTAACAGTTTTTTTTACTTACTTGGCTGGAGCGGTGCTGCGTTTGAAATTGACAGGAACAAATATGCACGCATCAATTCACTAAACGGAGACTAAGTCAGGAAGGGAAGTGAGAGAAATAGAAAATATAGAAATAGAGAGTGAGAGGAGAGAATGAGAGGAGAGAGTGAGAGTATGAGAGTGAGGTAGTAGGAGAGTGAGAAATATAATAAGAAGAGTGAGCAAGAGAGCGAGTGTATTTTGAGAGAATTGATATATTTATATCATTAGTCACAACAGCCATTTCACTACAAGAACTATAAGCAAGATCGCGATCCATGACCATGACCATGACCAGATGGGTTGTTCTCGGCCATATCATGCACCATGCATGTAGCCATGGGCAAAGCGACTGTCCCTTTTTTCTGAATCTTTATTTCTTTCCTTTCTTTCTCCTTTTCTCCTCTCTCTCTCTCTTTTTTTTTTTTTTTTTGTTCCTTGATTCAGTTTTGTCATCGAATCCATCTGTCCATTACATTCATTCACATTCATTGATTCATTATTATTCTATACGATCGTCATTCTCATTATCTTTGACTCTTTTCTATTCCTGTCTTAATACCAATCACTATTCCTTCTCTGTCCCTATCCCTATCCCTATCCCTGTCCCTGTCCCTGTCCCTGTCCCTGTCAATTCTCTTTCGACACTTCGATATCCCTTACCATACACCTATACACAATTCTCCGTTATTTACAACCGTATACGACCATCAATTGCTTTTCAGCACCTTCAACAACGACCCCTCTGTTCACGAAAATACCCCCTCTCGATTTAATTCTACCCATTCCATTCGACTCGCTCGTCGCCTTTCGTTTCTGACCTCGACCTTGACATTAACCTTGACTTAATCCTAATCCCTCTTTACGTCTACCTCACTGTCCTCACTCCCTTGCTCTTGTTCTTCTCTTACTTTTCTCACTTTTACCCCGCTCTTACTCTCGCCCCCGCTCTCATTCTTACCCCGCTCTCACTCTTTATTTCTATCCCTTTCATCTTTGCCCCCGTTTTAAATTCGACCTTGTCACGACTGAAGATCTAATCCACTCCAAAAAAAGACAGAAACAGAAATTATTCTTCGCTTTCACTTGCTCAAAGGCTGTCTGGTTGCTCTATTATCCTATTCTTACAAGAAAAATAAAAGATGGATGAGCTCCAGCGGTTGCGAACCAAGTCAGCAGACACACTCGCCGCTAAGAATATCAAGGTGAGGAAAAAAAGGAATATCACATCAATAAAAAAAAAAAGAAAGCACGATAGAGATAAGCAATGTGTGAATGTGTGAGTTTGTGTACTTAGAAATACAGGAGGGCACGAGCCCAAAGCTTTCTACATGCACATTGATGTGGAGAGAGAGAGAGAAAGAAAGAGATTTGGTTTTTGGTTTTTGGTTTTAAAGTTTTGGGTTTCTGTACTTGCATTTTATGTTTCAACCATGACTATTATCTTCCCCCTGTTTTCTTTAGTTTTTCGCTTTTGAGTTTAGTCCGTTAATTTTTTTAAATGTCCACGCTTACTTACTATTGACCAATTGCTCTTCATCTTCATGGATATGCTACTCGCTGATATAGGGAGCATACTTTAGTTACCTCGAAGTTTTGGATGCAGCTATAGTCGAGTTGAGGAACATCAAGTTCGTTGGCAATGGTATGGACAAAGGATTTGTTTTTCGCCGTTATTGGTTGGATGATTGAACGGACCCACCATAGTCTAGTGACTAATTAGGCTCTTTTTGCTTCTCCTTTTCTTCCTATAAAAACTATAAACTATAGTTGCAATCACGACCGGAGCAACTGTGACACTGATGGCTCTAACCAAGGACTGTGTGGTCTCTGTCCAGGAGATTTTGGCAAAGCATGATCCTGCTATTGCTGCTGTCACTGAGCCTCCTACTACAAATCCACCCTTCAGGAAGCAGGCAAAAACTCCAGCCTTCAGGAAACCATCCCTCGCTAGACACTCGGAGCGGATCAGCTCGGGGCAGGCTAGGACAGTCACTATGCTGACAGAACAGTTACAAGCTGCTGCCGCTGGCAAAAGCAAAAACACCGTTAATAATTCAAAACTGGAAGCAAATGTAGCAGGGAAAACTGAATCAAATACCAATACAACTGCAAAGTCTTCGCCGTCGCAATCACCATCAATATCATCAACATCATCAGCGTCATCATCAGCATCGTCGTCACCATCATTACCAGCATCGTCCAATGATGCCACAACATCAGATCTCGATATTTCACAAAGTTCAACAGATAAACCGATAACAAGAACAAAGAGGGATCAGGCCACAAGCACAGAAGATGAGAGGCCAGCAATCTCTATAGCAAGTGCAATGACATTATCCAATCCATTATTAAAACCAACACTGATTGCAGAAACAACAATTGAAGAAGAGACATCGTCAGACGAAGAAAGACATCAAATAATGGTAGAGAAAGCGGAGAGAACAGCATCATTATCAGAAGCACACGAAGAGGTACAAAAAGTAGTCCACAAGGTAGTAGCAGGAGAATCAGATGTAGAACAGGTGAAAGATGAAGATATAAAGTCGAGAGAAGAGACAACAACGATGTCAATTGCTTTGGAAGAAACAGTGATATTAGATGATGAGCCTTTCTCTCTCGACACAGCCTCTCCAATGACCTATTTACCTCCCCTCTGTTCTGATGCTGGCACTATCCTCTCCGAGTCCAATCATCGACTCCAAGATAGCACATCTTCTGTTATTATTGAATCTGACCACTTCGTACTCAGTTCGACGCAATCATCGAATACGCCTTCAAAACCAGCACAGAGTCGCAAATTGAATGAGCCGCGTAGTTCTGAAGACTTTACACCTGACGAAGAATCTTCCGATGAGGATGAGGATGAGCCCGAGTCACAACAGTGTAATGAAGACCTGACATAAACGTTTTTGCTTTTGACAGTGTTTCCAACTGGAACCAACGATAGCAAAAAGTAAAATAATAATAATAATAATAATAATACTAACTCTTTTTTTTTTTTTTTTTTTTTTTTATAGCTTCGAGCCAGAATTCGCATAGGAAGATGTCTTCACAAAATATCGCTATTCCACAAGCGCGAAGGCGCCCCGGTGTCTGCTCCTCGGCCTCAGTTCCTGCATCACCAAACAATTCGCCCACAAATATACCCTCAACCAGTTCTGGTTCACATGGCACCACGCGGTCACTCTCACAAACCAATTACTCGATATTAAGGAACAACAGCAGTGGTCTTGCTGCAGTCATTCCTGAAGGCTGTGTCGATCCAAGTAATTTGGTCGAGGCGGAAAGGATTAATGGCGACGATGGGGGCGAGCTTGACCTTAAGCTGTACGGGCCAGCGGATCATCTCCCCATGATCCCTATTTCACCTCTTCGGATAACTCATCGTTCGCTGGTGGAGAAGGAAAAGTCATGGTCTTCAATCCTTGAAGAGACGAATATCAAGATTCAACAACTATGCAATCAAGCTCGTCAGCAACAGCAGCAGGATGATTCAGATGACTGTTCAAATGATCTGGAAATCCAATCACTTCAGGAAGATACACGCAAATATACCTCTCAGATTAGCAACACCATGGCAACCATTGCCAAAGTGCGTGAACTTCTCTGCCGATCTGCGGGTATCACATCGATCATGGAGTTCCCACCATATCTGATCGCCTACCAATTGACATTAATCGAGTCGGCCATCTTTTTAGAAATCCCTCCATCAGCGCTATTGAAGCATACTGCTAAATCACCACATCCCAGCATCACCGCCTCAACCGACTTTTTCAATTACCTCACAAGGATGATTGAATATTCGATTTTATTCCCAGCAGAGGCGTCAGGCCGTGCTCAGATTATCAACCACTGGATCAAAGTGGCCGTCAAGTTGCATGAACTTGAGAACTTCCAAACACTCAAGGCGATTCTGTGTGCATTAGGCACGCCACCAATCAAGCGATTAAAGAGGACATGGAGTTTCCTGCCCCGAAAGAGCATCAATAAGTTTGAGACACTGTCTGACCTAATGAGTGAAGATCGAAACTATGGCAAGTACCGAGAGATGATGAACAGTCTTTGGGCAGGTTCTATAGTCACATCTCCCGATGTCTCTTCGCCTATTCTTTCCGACTCTGCCTCATCCATGTCAGGTAGTGGTCGATTTGACAGTTTCCTCGGTAGCTGGAGCAATTCCGAGACAAAGTCCAAGGAACGTCGTCCTATGATTCCCTTCCTAGGAACGTTTATCATGGATATGACATATCTGTTGGCTGCGGTTAAGAAGAACAGTGGTAGCAGTACAGGCTCCACTGCTAGTGCTGCTACTACAACCACTACATCCTCCTCTTCATTGCTGTCCAAGATTCCAGGCTTCTCCAGTATTCGAGAGACCAAAAATTTGACAGTCAACACAGCGTTCAGCCCTCAAGATGACGCTCGTATCCAGGATTTGCTATTGACCTTGACAGCGTATCAATCTGGACCTCGTTATTCACCCCAGCCTCCTAGGGCTTACATTAAAGCCTCAGTCAAGACTCAGCATCACTTCCGGGCGCCTTCATTGAGCTCAGCCTTGCAAATGACAACCAAGTATCGCAGTAATGCGGCAGCAGCAGAAAGAGAGAGACAGATGCAGTTCTCGCTCATGGATGACGATGATGAAGATTTCCTGGGGCTGGGGGCTACAGGTGCAGGCAGTGGAAGCGGAGGAATCCGTTCAACACAGCAGTTGATTTGGCATTACTTGTTGACAAGGCCATGGGCTCCTGAGCGGATGGTGGATGAACTGAGTATGATCCGTGAGCCATCCAAGACCAACAACAGCAACAACAGCAATAATAACAGCAGCATCAGCATCAACAGTAACAGCAGCAGCAACAGCAACATTAATATTAACAATAATGTGAACAATGGTAGTAGCAGCAATGTTAACTTGAGCGTTGGTAACAACAGCTTTAGCGGCAATGGCCACAGCAAAGGCTGTAGTAGTGGCTCCTCGACATACTCAGCAAGTAGTGGAGTGGGGTCGGCGCATAACTGTAGCAGCCTTGAACCGCACTTGAACATTGGTAGCGGCGACAACTCAAACTCTGGGCCAGCCACGCAGGATGAATGACTTGTGCTGAACTGGCGTCCATTGAAGCCATAAGACGCACCTAATTTTACATAGCCTTTCCTTTTGCTGGCGATCTTTTTTTTTTTATCTTTTTCTTTTTTCTTTCTTTTTTCTTTTTTCTTTTTTCTTTTTTCTTTTCTTTTTTTTTTTTTTTTTTTCTTTTTTTTTCTTTTTTTTCTTTTTTTTTTTGTCATTATGATTTTTCATCTGATGTAGGCATTGTCCCTCAGTATTGCCTTCAGCTTTTCAATAATAAAAAAAAATCTATATGATAACCTCTAGCAAAATTCATATCCATGATTTGGAAAGATCCGCATTATGTCACATGATCTGCAATTGTGCTGTGCCCAATGTTTTTTTTTAGTGGAAAAAAAAAAAAAAAAAAAAGGATTCACGCTCATTTGTTAACAACAACGCCTCTTCCTTCTCATTCATTTTCCATTCCCTTCCTTCGGATTTTCTCTTACCCTTACTATTTTTCTTTCTAACCCTATAGGTGGTGGTAAAAGAAAAAAAGATAAAGAAAGGAAAGCGAATTTGACGACATTATATTTTGCAGTCAAACATGAAGAGTTTGACATTACTGTCACAGATCCATCTGGCAAGGTTTGGTCGACCTGCAGGAAAAGACATCCACCAGAGTGTTGACCCAGAGACAGGTCATGTCTATGTTGCTTATTCTACTGGGCCTTCTGAGAGTGTTCTTATTAAGATCTCTGACGTTCGAGTAAGAAATTATTAAATTATTATTATTTTAAAAGAGAATAAAGGATCTCGGAGCTAAAGAAAAAATTTGTCTAATTATTTGTTAGTCACCATTTCCCGAGATCACAGAGTTGGCGACGTTCCCACCAGAAAATGATATCCATGCAGATAAATGGGGTCAAGTCAGAGGAGTCAAGTTTTTAGTTGAAAATCAGGCTATCTGTGTGATTTTTTCCCACGGAGATGTTGTTCTTTTTCATACTGAACCTACAGAGACTGGTGAAAGTGTAAGGCTTTTTTTTTTTTTTTCTCCCTTTTGCTTCAATACTATAGGATGGATTCTTATGAAGTTATATTTTCCATTCTCAACCTATCATATTTTAGCTGGAAATTGTGGGATCGGTTGACTCAGGACTTTTATGTATGGAATGGAGTCCTGATGAAGAATTAGTTATCATGGTCACAGGTACAAAAAAAGGCATTTTATAGAATATTAACGATTATACTTTTTACGTCAAAAATTAAAGGAGAAACCGTCAATGACGAATAATCCCTCTTTAATATTGTCTTTTTTGCTTAAGGCGAGGGATCGATTCTGGAGATGACTAAGGATTTTGATGTAATATCAGAAAATCCAATTGATGTGGAAGAGGCCGGCGAAGGTAATATTAAAAAAGTCTTGTGCCCTTTTGTATGATCTTTATTTTTGTTTTTTTTTCCCCTTTGATGTATCAACCTTTTTTTTTATTATAATAATAATAATAATAATAATAATTAGAGGTCAGCGTAAATGTTGGATGGGGAAGGAAAGAGACACAGTTTCATGGAACAGAGGGAAAGCAGGCAGCCCAACGCAAAGTGGACATATTGACCTTCACATATTCCCCGGACGACGATGGGCAACACCGTTTGTCATGGCGTGGCGATGGAACGTTTTTCTGCTGTTCTTCTAAGGATAAGCGCCATGGTAATAAGACTATTGAAAAAGGGGGCGTACGTATGTTTGTTAATAGATTTCTTGGTTGCGATGTGATTTCAAACTCATTATTACTATTATTATTTTATAGGCCGTCGTGTCATTCGTGTCTATAATCGGGAGGCAATTTTACAGTCTACAAGCGAGTCAGTAGATATGCTGGAACATGGATTATCATGGAGACCCTCTGGAAACCTGATTGCTTCAAGTCAACGACTACCTCATCGCCATGATATTGTGTTCTTTGAAAAGAATGGACTGCGTCACGGAGAGTTTACGCTGAGGGAGCCTAATGAGACCATTGTTCGAGAGTTGGCTTGGAATTGTGACTCGACAGTGCTGGCAGTCTGGCTGCAACGCCCAACGACTGGATCTTCTTGTATTCAGCTCTGGACCATGAACAACTATAAATGGTATTTAAAGCAAGAACTGCTTTACAATGGTGAAGATGGATCGACAGTGGCCACCTTCCATTGGGACCTTGAGGCTGCATTAGTGCTTCATGTGGTTACAGAATCTGGATCTTATCAGAGAAATGAGTATTGCTGGGATATATTTGTCAATGACATGTTGCATCCCAATAATTTGGGTACTGTGGCTGTGGCGGACGGGGCCAATTTATTGATCACACCTTTCAGAGTCATGAACGTGCCACCACCTATGGCGGCCTTCACCTTGACATTGCCTTATAAGATTCAACATGTCTCATTCTCTACGTCGAATGATGGAGATGATTTAGCTATTTTGTTGACAGACCAGCGGGTGGCGTTTTACGAGGTAGCGGACAAGACGACAAGACCCTTGTTAGAACCAAAATTATTGGGCATGATCGAGCTTGCTCAAGTTCCCTCTGTTACTGTACGACAGATTGCATGGGTTAACTCAGATACCTTAATTGGTCTTCAGTACGACAGCGATGTATCAGCAGATTCGATCGTAGTTGTCAAAATGGCATTCGAAGATAGTGATGATGTCGGACAAAACAGTAGTAAAAAAGCGCCCAGGATTTTGTCTAGGAAGGATGTTCCACTTGAGGGTCTCTTCCAGCGCTTGTACTTTAACCAAACATATGGTGACATTTTGCTACAACAGGCCGATGGCAACCTGATGTCCGTGGAGCTTCGTACCGATGGAGAAGAAGTAGAACCAGTTATTGACAAATGGGTACAAATTCATTGTTTACCGGAATGTTGTCTTTATATGGGCACCACCAGGATTGGCACAGGTCCAATTGAATACAGAGAAAAAACCGTGATCGGATTAGCTCCCAACAATCGACTCTATGTGAATGATCGACTGATTTCGTCAGAAGCAACCTCGTATTGCTTGCATAGCCATTTCTTAGTCTTCACAACTGCAACTCATTCAGCACGGTTCTTGCCCTTGGAGACTCCGCTTTCCGAATTCAAGGTTATGGACAACTCGATGTTACCATATGATGAATCAATCCGTAGAGTGGAGAGAGGATCAAAAATTGTGTTAGCAATCCCTTACTCTGTCAACCTAGTTTTACAGATGCCACGTGGTAACTTGGAAACTGTGGCACCACGGGCTATGGTCTTGTCCGTAACTCGAGATGCATTGGACAAGTGTGATTTCAGGACAGCGTTCTTGACCTGCAGGAAGCATCGTATCGACCTGAACATATTATATGATCATAATCCCAAGGTATTTATGGAGAACGTAGCCGAGTTTGTGAAGCAGATAAAGGAAGTCGATCACCTCAACTTGTTTTTGTCGTTCCTGAGGAATGAAGATGTGACACAGACACTTTATCCGCTTTCCGGATTCGGGTCTAACCCCAAGCAGCCTCAACAACAGCAACAATCCTTAAACTATTCTCGTGTAAATGGCGGTAGCAAAGGTGGCTACAAGAAGACGCCTCTGTCTCCAGAGCTTGCGGAAAAGGTTAATCAGGTTTGTGATGCTATCCGAGCAGAGCTTCAAAACCTTGACAGGAACACGTACATCAACTCGGTTTTGACAACATATGTACGCAAGTCGCCACCGGATCTAGAATCGGCTTTGTTATTATTGGCGAAGCTTAAAGATGAAGACCAAGCGTTAGCTGAGGATGCACTCAAGTTCACTATCTTTTTGGCAGATGTGGATCGGTTGTTTGACGTAGCTTTGGGGATGTACGACTTTGCATTGGTGTTAATGGTGGCGCAATGGTCCCAGAAGGACCCACGGGAGTATTTGCCCTTCTTGAACGAGCTTCGAGTGTTAGAAAAATATCACCAGCGTTTCAAGATTGATGACCATCTAAAGAAATATCAGAGCGCATTACAAAACTTGAGCCAGGCTGGAGAAAAATATTTTGAAGATTGCATTGCCTATATTAAGCAGCACAACTTGTTCAAATTTGCTCTCACGATCTTTGGAGGCTCTGGTTCAGGGGTTAACATAAAAAAGCACAAGACTGTACTATCGATTTATGGCGATAGTCTTTCTGTGAATGGAGATCATTCACAGGCAGCTGTGGCGTATGTGATGGCTGGAGACAAGGAGAAAGCTCTAGAGTCGTACAAAGAGGCAGGATACTGGCGTGAGGCAATGGTGCTTGCTCGACAACTTGAATACGATGCGCCCGCCACAGCGTATTTGGCTAGAGGACTTTCAGAGCGACTGAAAGTGGATAAAAATCATTTAGAAGCAAGCGTGTTGCTAGTGGAATATGCAAAGGATACAGAGGAGGCTGTAGCTACATTGTTAGAAGGTCGACTGTGGAATGAAGCGATCCGAATTGCGTTCTTGTACAACCGCCAGGACTTGATGGTGACACACATCACGCCGGGAATTGCAGATGGTCATCATGACTTGATGGAGTCGATTCGAGATATGCAAGAACAATTCGATAAACAAACCAAGAGGCTGAAGGATCTGAGGGTCGAAAAGGCATTGGCAGAAGCGGAAGCTGCCGCTACGGTGGCAGAAGATGGGCTACTGCCAGATGATGTAGATCTAATGTCGGATACAACGTCGATGGCTTCAGGATTTACTCGATACACAGCAGCCAACTCGGTCTTATCAAAGTCGTCCTATTCTTCGCGGTCCTCTTCACAGTAAGTCAAGAAAAGGGCCTTTTTAAATTGATAATAATGATGTAGAGACTAATCTAATATATGTTTTATTTCTATTTCTATTTTAATCCTTTTTACTGCTCTCTATTAGATACACTGCCAGGCTCAAGAAGAGAGCAGATAGGAAACGTGCTCGTGGAAAGAAGGGCAGTGTATATGAGGAAGAGTATCTAATCAATTCTCTTCGCAAACTCATCTTACGAGTTGATACAACCAAATGTAAGTCGTCTTATTTTACCCATACTTTCAATTAATGATCATGATAGCAAATACTAAGCAATAATGACTTTTTTTTTTTTTTTTTTTTTTTTTACATATTGGGCAATGTTGAAACAGCCGATGTCCATGCTTTGCTTGAGTGTCTGGCGGCATCCATGTCACTGGAGCGAGCCAAGGTACTCCAACAAGAATTTTCGAAGCTACTTCAAGATATTGAAGCACACATGCATATTATTTTTGTGCCACCAACTGAAGAGTACCTGAATAAGAAGAAGGCCGTAGAGGATGCCAAGAATGAACGCAAGAAGTTGGTGAAGCAGATGCAAGCTCAACAGCACTTGATGTCACGTCATGAAGAGGCTGTACTACAGGCACAGATTACTCAATTGGAAGAAGTAGCCGAGCAAGTAATTGCAGATATCTATGGCGAACCACCTGTCATGAGCAAGGATGCTTGGGATGTAGATCTTGTCTAAATCTCTGTAAAAAGTAAAATAAAATAAATCAATAGAGTATATTGAACTTGCAATTTTTTTTTTAAAAAAAAAAAAAAAAAAAAAAAAAAAAAAAAAAGATTATAAAGACTATTTGTGAACATCTTCATTAAAAGGTGAAAGAAAAAGAGTCAGAATACCACAATGGCGCGCGATTGCATATTACAAGGTTAACGCCTCGCACACTGATATCATAAGCACATCCAGTTTGAATAACCAGACGACTGTTAATCATATCAAAAGCGATAGTGTGTATCATCATTTGTTCTGAAATACAGAAGGATTCATAAGGAAACAAAATAAAAAAAAGAGTCACTCAGCTTTTATTTGAAATTGGACTGGTACACCAATCTCCCACAATGTTTCGTCAGATATTGTGAGGGACCAAAATATCTTTTTTTTGTCAATTTTGGAACATTTTTATGTTTAGCAGTCAAATTCAAATCGGACTTGCTCCCCCCAATTTCTTTTACTTTTATATTCAGTTGTTTATTCCTGATAAACAGTCTTGGATGTAGTAAGTAGGTAAAGTCATTACAAAAAGTGGCATTACTAGGTGTCATTAAAAGAGAATTGGAGTTTTTTTTTTTTTCTTTTTCTTTTTCTTTTAGGTTGAAATGGTTGGAATAGAAAAGTAGGGGATTGAGAACAAAAATAAAAATATAAAATAAAATAAAAAGAGGAAGTAGCTAATGAAGTAAAAAGGATACAGACATGTAAAACAAAAAGAGGGATGCGGGGATACGGAATGGGATGGTATATAACAATATAATAATAGTAATAACAGTAAGTTTTTAGATTTGAAACCTAGCGTCCATCTGTTAATAATGCATCAGGTCCGCGATAGATGGCGATACCCAAGGCCGTTGAAAGGATGCAGAGGAAGCGGCACCAGCGCCACATCAAACGGAAGAAAAGGATCACGCTATGAACCAAGCCAAAGATGCCAAAGATGCCACGACGCGATCGTCGGCCCACATAGTACCCATCACGCTTAATGTCGTATCCATAAGTGGATGCATCATAATCCTCAAAGTGTGCCCATCCCACCACAGACTCTTCCCCATCTTCATCGTAGCTTGTGTATCCACTATAGTCATCATACATATAACAACAGCATCCTGGTGTCGATGGACGATGATAGTTCAGGTGATGAGGATCCGAGCAGTCGGAAAGGTCATCATCATCTTCAGAAAGTGCATGGCCTGAATTGAGTCGCTTAGGGCGGGGTTGCCGCTGATGGAGATGGTATAGATCCACATCACTATCATCGCCATCATGTCCGATATCAAGTTCACCATGCGTACCCTCCGTATCGCTTCCTGTATACTTGAAGCGATGGTGTCGCTTGCGGATGCAGCTAGACGATTCACACGCAGACTCCTCGCCCATGTCCTGGATTCGTTCACGCCAGCCCTTGACTCGTCCACCAGCGTCATCTGAGAACATCTCAGAGTCGGACTCATGCCGATGGTTCTTGAGAGCCTTGGGGGATTTAGGTGCGTGTATACCTCCTATATGGATAGGTTGCTGCTGAGGCGATTTTTGAGCAAGATGATCCGGTACACGGGGTGGTCCAAAGAAGGAAACATCTCTAAACCATTCGCTCTCCAATTCTGCCAAAAGTGTTTTACGAGGACGACGTTGACCTCGTAGTCCTGGAGATTTGAGCACCATTGGCTGTGGACTAATAGATCCGTGCAAAATAGTTTTGAGTGCTTTGAAATCTGCATCATCCCTGTGCCACAGACTCTGTATGGGCGACGATGGGACTGAGGGTGACATCAAGGGTGAATTCATTTGTGAGAGTCTTGAGGACATTGTGCTAATTTGGTTTTGCAACTCTTGTATAGTGTTCTCTAGTTCTCTAACGTGCGCTGATTGTTCACCATAAGCTGTTTGAAGCTCCGACAATCCACACAGGTTCGCCATCAAATCTTCATGGTCTTTTTGCATATCTGCGAGCTCTTGTGCAAGTTGTTGCGACCTCTTGTCTGCTTCTACCTTTTGATGTACCAACGCAGTATTCTTGCGCTCAAGTGATTGTAATCGATCCTTCAGCTCTTCAAAAATCCTGTTGTCCTCCGCAAGCATCTCCTGAATGGTCATTTCATCGATTTCGTCGCCCTGCATCTCCAACGCCAGATTAGCCATTGTTGAGCCAGGAATGGATCCTGGTGCTGGAAGCTGCTTCTGAAGTTGGATACGTCGCAGTCTGATCATACGACTCGCCTCGATCAGCCTTGTGTTCTGCTCTTCAAGATCTACAACTTTGACTGTTGTCCGCTCCAGCTCATTCTTGACAGTCTTGAGTTCCTGCTCTGCTCTGCGATGACGCTTGAATGCCTGTCGTCGTCCTTGTTTCAGCTCTTTGGTGATGGCGTCAATCTTGGCTTGCAATTCTGCGTTCAGTTCTTCCAATGACGCCAATTTTTCGATATCTTTATGTGATCGTGACCTCATCATTCCAGAATGATGGTTGGAGTTTCTACGGAAAGAAGTCTTATGGTGTGGACTTGTGCTAGAGGTGTTAATTCCAGAAGGATGCAGGGATGATCCAGATGCCGCTAGTCCCGACGATGATGAAGGTTGTTGATCAAAGTCAACCCAGTTTTCATTATCACTATGCGCACCGTCTTCGGCTCTGTTGACTGCGATATTGCCGACAGCGTCTGGTGCAGACGAGAGTATGATTTTGCGGGGAGGCGTCAGCTGTCGAGGACGATGCATGCGTTGATGCCTGAGTTGGGTCAGGGCATGTTGGTATTTTGCTTGCAGGTTGGTGTTGGTTTCAACAAGGTCCTGTCCAACCATTGCAGCCATACTGAGGTCTAAGGTTTTTGATTTGTTGAAAAGGAGGTGTGAGTGATAAAGTATATAGGAAAGTAATCGTGGTAACAATAAATAAATGCCAGCAATATGTTAATCCGAGAAAGGAGTGAATATGTGCATGCGAAAGAGAAAGAAAGGAATAGCGAGCTTCAAAAATTAAATAGTGGTGGCAGTAATAATAACAACAATAATAATAATGATAATTACAATAACAATAAAAGAGGGCAGCATAAAATGAATAGGAAAAAAAAAAAAAGTGGTTGAGTTGAGAATATTGGAGCACAGACACATGTCAGTGCTTGATGGCCTTTGTTTTCCTCTCTATTCCGCTTTTACTCAAGTCTGGCCTTCTCTGTTTTGTCAGGTTCTAAAAAGAGTTTAAAGGACAACTACGTAGAGCCACAATGGGCTTGAGAACTTACTGCGTTCTTTTTCTTGGATCACTTCATAAGCATTCTGGAGAAGCAAACGTAAGTCCATCTCACTGAGGTTACCTAGACCCATCTGTTCTAATGTAGGAACTGATCCGTCTTCTTGGTCCTGCTCATGCTCCTGTTGTTGCTGATACAACATTGGATCAGAATCAGATCCATGGTGTGACTCGTGTTCTACAATATCTGAAGAATGTGTTTGTGTGTGATAAAGGGACTGCTGTTGTTGAATATGATGGGAATGGTCCAGTTGTTGGGGTTGTGCATCAGACGATGATATCGATAAAGAATTTTGCATGTGTGTGCCTGAATGCTGGGTTATATCTGATTTGTCCTCATCCTGACTAGCATTGTCCGTAGCATTAGCAACAGGGCTGACAGGAGGAGATATTATAGACTCAGCTGCATTGACATCAACAGAGTCCGAGGATTTAATGGCGGATCCCTGAGTCTTTTTGATTATGGAGTCAGATGATGCAGAGTGATATCCTGGGTCAGAATCGTCCAGAGAGGAGGATGAGACTGCCAGGGAAGCGAGGGTCATATCAGAGACAGAAGAGGATGTCGAAACAGACATTTCTGTATCGAAGAAAGGTTATTGTAAACAACGGAGAAGCAAAGGGCGGGGGATAGATGTATTGAATCCTGGGTTGAGTAGAAGAGAAAGCAAAAGCGAGGAGGAAAAATAAATAAAAGTATAATGCAACGTAAGTGTAAAAGGAGGTATATACGCGGCGAGGAAAAGGAGGAGTGGATTGAAAAAGAATGAGAAGGATGGGATGAATAGAGATAAGGAAAAAAAAAAAAAAAAAAAAAAAAAAAAAAAAAGGAAGTAATGAAATTAGGAAAGAGAAAAGGGAATGAATGGTAGAGACAAAGGAAGTGTGAGTGTGCGTTAATGTGTGGTGAGAAGTGTGAGAGCCCTGCCATATGATAGAGCGCGTGCTGACTATAGACATGAATTAAATTATTTTTAAAAAAAACTCCCTCATTTAATAGTAATTTCGCACATGGCATTTTAGAAAACAGCTTTAAAGGTGGCCGACTGACTTGTCACAGGGGCAGAGAAGGAAAAAAAAAAAAAAAAAAAAAAAAAAAAAGAAAAAGTAGATTGGAGAAAAGCAATGAGGACGGGCCAAGAGACAATGACAATATGAATATCTTAAATGAAAAGGTATACCAGTGTCATCTTCACCATTGTCACCACTCTCTTTCGTCCGTTTTTTTTATTTTCAAGGTGCATGGTTCACTTTCAGGTGAAAATCACAGGATATCAAACAAATCGATCCGACAATAGACTATCATTAGGGACTTCTGGCATAGAGATGTAAACAGTTACAGTCGTCCCAGTCATATTGCAACTACGCTTGTTCCCTTCCTCTCCTTATTTTGTTTCTTATGTTCCCGTAACGCCAATAGGGTATCAGGAAACATCATAGACCCAAAATAATACATACGAACTTTGCACGAAGGCGAACTATGTGGCTGGTCACAACTCTTTCTTTCCTCCTTCTCCCGTTCCTGTCAAGAAGTGTCGACATAAAAGTTAAACTGCACTAGCATGGCATGCGCGCGCTTTTTAAAACAAAAGAACACATGTTAATTGGATACAAACAATGACACTTCCACACTTCCACACTCACATCCATATTGGTACGCATAGCCATAAAAAAAAAGTATAGGATTAAGGACCCTTTCCCATTCCGATCATTTGTCGGGAACATTGAAGAAGAATGAGAGAAGCTACCCCGTCCGGGATAATGAAGAAAAGAAATGTATGTATAGTGTTCCATTTTTCACGCCCAAGTGAACACAAAAAAGAGTTTCAGCAATCTGTTTTGTGTCTTGGATCAAAACTGTTCAAGTGAATTGTTCATGAGATTGGTTGAAGTCGGTATGGGATGGGCTCGAGGGAAGGAGAAAAGAAGACTAAAAAAAATAGTTAAGGACACCAAGGACCCATTTCTCACTTGCTGCTGCTGCATGGTCAATGCTCTCTCTACTCACAATTGACACATGTTATTCTCTATTCCGCGCGCCTGGACCAGAAGATTAAATGAACCTGAATGATCGTATTTATATATCTTCCACAACGCCCTTTGAACATTATTGAATTGATATTTTTTTTGCATAAGCATGACCCCTCAATTCATTCCCATCCTTTAGTATAGTTTAGTGCAACAAATAATTGGGGCAATTTTTTTATTCAGCAAACTTCAGTAACCTGCATTTCAAATTCAATTACTCAATCGAGAGCAAAATACTGTGAGCAGCTGAGCAAAGGTAGGAATTGCTAAATATCCACTCAGGTCGATTGGCGCTTTGCATCTGAGTTAAAAAAAATATAAAAGCACACAAACAAGGACGAAAGAAGAGAAAGAGAAAGGTAGTCAAAGTGAGGGTAGGAAAGGAGAGGAGAGATTGAGTGTGTTATAATTGTAATGTAAGAGATGAGTTGTTGTCAAGTGACCAAAGCATCTCACTGCATCGTACCATTGACAAGAAGCAGTTGATTGAAAGAGGGGAATGAGACGGAGCAAATATGAATAATAGTGACTACAGAAAAGAAGGAGGGTATAGACAATAATATGGACGCAAGCGATTACCAAATGAAAAGTAATATAAAAAGAAAGAGTACACGAATACACATCTCACTCTACACATCTGTCGATTCGCCTAGCTTAAGGCCAGATTTTGCTAGGATAGTGTCCAAAATGTCCTGACCCTTGACTGCATCCAGAACTTCGCTTTCTCGAGGCACCAACCCAATCTTGCGTAGCCGCTCCTCTTTGGCCTTGCTTAGTGTGATCAGACCGTTGGCCTCGAGCATATTGATCAGATCCTGGTACTCACCCCGATTGACTGCGCTGACCTTATTACTCGATCGACATGTCGCAGTATAATGATCAAACACCTTGCCAACTTCACAGTCCGCTGCCTTGCCGCTTTGAATCTTCATCACCATTACTGATAGGACAATTTTTTGATGAACGTTCAGCGCCTTCATTTTCTGAACTACAGGTGATCCAAACGCTGACGCCAAAGCTCTTTTGACATGCTCCACTGTCACCTTGGGTGCGTCTTGTAAACTCATGGGTGACGTCATTGGTGTCGTCATAGTAGGGATTGTGACGCCTGACCCTGCAGACATAGAGTCCACAAATGAACCCGTTTGACGACGAGAGATAGTAAGGTGATCTGCATCAAGCGCACCTCCTGCAACTTGGTTTTCCAGATTGGCCAAACGGATCTCTGACAAAGGCGAGCCTCCGCGCTTTAGCTGCAGCTTTTCAATACGTTCCTTCTTCTTGGCCTCTATCTCTACCATCTCGATTGTTTGCCGGCAAATATCAAGCGCTTTTCTCAAATCACCTGTCGCAGCTGCTACCTTACGCGCACAGAGTTCAATGGCAGGCCTTTGCATTAATGGTGCGACACGAACCTTTGTGGCTGTCTCTTTCTCATCCTTCTCATCTCTATCGGCATCTTTTCCCTCCAGAGAGAACAAACGGTCCATGATGATAGCACGGATTTCTGCCACTTGATATGGATTGAAGTTTAGCAGCTGTGGTTCACAGTTTCGGGCTTTGAGTCGAGGCAGGAATCGATCTGTCATATCGAGCGCGTTAGCAATGCCGAACAGCGTCAATCTAGAGCCTTCCATTGAAGACCATTCAAAGAGTTTATAGAGTACTTCCTGATCCTTTGTCAACAGTTGATCAATCTCGTCCAGGATGACAACACTATCGCGAATGAAAAAAGAATTCGATTACTAACACATTAAAGGATAAGAAGCGTGTATAAAACAAAATAAAGTAAAAAAAATCTGTTGTAAGCGATACAAAGATATTAGGCCTTACTACATGGGCTTATTCTTTTTAGCATCATTGGAAGAAAGAAAAAGGGATTCAAGCGCCTTGACTGTTATATCCTTTTCTTTGTCTTTCGACTTGTCTACAGTCAAACCTAATTCCTGCAATAGCTTCATATAAACGAGTTTCGGATCTTTGATCGTCATGCAGTTAACCATCACAGTTTTAATCCTGTGCTCTGCAGCCTTCATCTCAGGCTCCATATCCCGCATAATCTCTTTCAACAGTGCAGTCTTTCCCGTGCCAGGTTGGCCTGAAATATACAGTGACCCAGCCTTGGCTGTCAGAATATGATCCTTACAGAATGTTTGGATCATCTCTCGCTCAGCAACGCGTCCAATAAGTCTATGTGGCTCAGTTGTACGCCTAAACATTGTTTTTGCATCTTGGTAGAATCCAAGTAGTCCCGTTGCTGCAGGTGTTGACCTGCTGCTGTACGTGTTCACGTTTGGAGAAGACCCTGTCAAAGGAGGCGAGTGCAATTGTGCCTTAAATGGGACAGCTGTATCAGTCACTCCTGAATGTGTCATAGATCTCTGCAGTCGCCTAGGGGTTGAATATCCAGGGACCTTGGTAGTATTCTCGTTCTCACCCTGTGTGCTTCGGGTAGATTTCCTTCCCTTAGCATTAAATGTCACAGGAGTCGCATTGCTCATGTTCTCTATCAACAATAAATATCATTTGTCAATCGTTTACATTGGATGGCTGTTAGTTGAGCATAAACAATATAAAACGCGAATCAGGTACGCTTATATCCAAACAAAAATCATGTCGTGACTATCAAATTCACACCTTTAGACAACCTCATCATTCTATTCATCGCTGGCGTCAGACCTGTGCTTTGACTGGTGGTTGTAACTCCTTTTGCTACCACATCATTATTACTGCCGCTTACACTGCATGAGAGTGCCGTTCGTGTGGGAGTTTTGGGAGTCATTATTCCTGTACCTGCAAAAGATGAAGAGACCCTTCTGGGTGTGTTAGGTGGTACTTCAACGCTATCAGTCGTTGAGCCCATGCCGTGAACAGCCTGCTGCTGTTGTCGAGTACTCCTGCGCGTAGGCGTCATCGGTGGCGTGATAGTCTCGGTGCTACTGCAAGGTTTTGTGGACACAAGTGATAACGGAGATGTCTCTGATAAGGACAACGAGGGCGAGAAGGAAGAAGACTTCAATGCAGCCCTGACATCTGACACAGCTCTTGCTCTCCGTGTCATTATGGTCTTTTGAATGGCTTTAGACTTTTCTCCTTCTTTTTTTTCCATCACTTCAACTATAGCTTGAGCCTCCTTTTCTTGCTTGAGAGGCTTGGCCAAATCATCGTGCTCGTCCTCAGATAACCCGTCCGCCAGACATTGAGCGAAATTGGGTGCAGGAATCACATCTGTATCCTTCAAGAGAAGTTGATCTGATAGAATTCTAGAGCGTCTCTTGCAAGGGGAGGATGGCCAAGCTACCAGGCCATATAATGGTATAAAAAAGTGAGATAGGGAAGATTTATCGATAAGTATGTCGCTTCGAAAGCAGTAAAGTTTTCAAGACAACTTGATGAGGTTGCTCATGACGCTTAAAAGTCATTCATTCTCGTTTTTACCTTCACTGTCCTGGCTCTCGTCGTCCGAGAAGACGACGATGGCACGCTTTCGGAGGAAGTTGACTGACATTGCTGTTGAACGAATTTATTTATTTTTTTTTTTTTTTTTTTTCAGTTCTGGCCTACGGGTTGATTGGGTTAGAGAACGATTGATGGTCAGTTTATTAGTGGAGTTTTCGTTGCATAGACAGATTGATGCGACAATGTACATACAGCAAAGAATTGAAGAAAAAAAAAAAAGATTAATTAGACAGAATCTCCAACAGTTGCAGCGCAAGGCAAAGGCAAAGCAAGGTTGATGATTGTCGTTTGTTGTGTGTCTGAGTAGGAAAGACGACTTCTGCGTAAACATTCGCCGGACTGCAATCTTGATTGAGAATTTTCATTTGGCTCCTTTAGGGCTGAAAATACGCGTGCTTGACTATGACAGCCACATAATATGACTTTTCGTTTGGCATTGACGATGATTGATATACTTCTTTTTGCATGTAAGCTGTGGTTGTTGTAATACTGTAAATTTATTTTGCTTTTTAAAGCGAGTCTTTTTTTTAGGTGCGCTCTACTAGAGCACGGATATTGCGCACAAGTAGTTCAATAAAACTATTCCTTGAACTACTATCCCATCTCATCCTCTCTTGTGTCTAGAATAGCCAATTGCAGTAAAAGAAAAAGGCAAAGAGTTGTTAGCTTAAACAATCTACCTTTGTCTGTATAGTAACCCGCTTATTCTAAATGAATGAAAACAAAGTGATTAAAGACTGAAAACTCACCAAGTCAAGGCTGGCAATGTTATCCAAAACAGGTTTAATCATATGTCCCGCGTCCCTCTTCAATGCCTGTGCTTCCGCGAGAGTGGGCTTAAAGTTCTTGGATAAACTCTGGTTCACACTTTGGCTTGTATTCAGACTAATGCCAAAATCGCCTGATCCGTTACTTGTTGCCATCGACGACGCAGTACCAAATCCTCCAAATCCGCTGTTCCGCGCAAAACTAAGTGAAGATACGCCAACAGAGCCTCCCCCAGCACTAGTACCAGCACCCGATTCAAATCCACTGAATACACTATTGTGCCCAAACCGTGAGACTCCCAATCTTGATTGCGACGCTGTACCGTCTAACAGACCTCCGTATTGTCCAAGGTAATATTCCAAATGTCTCCAAAACACAGTTAATGATATCTCAAGCAAGTCTATAAGTGAGTATATGTGTATAAAAAGGTGAGTCTATGAGCTTAGGTATATCCGTCCCAGGAACGAACATTTGTATATCATTCATCATATTCTCACTTACAGAGATCCGACATGATCTCCTGAGTGGACGATAGTAGCATCTTTTGAAGCACTTGAACTGCAAGCTGATCCCTCTGGATTGCAACAAGCTCATCCAGGTAATCTTCATCCGAAGACTGCAAAATATCCTGTTTTTCCTCAGGAGTCAAAGACGCAATGTTATCTAGTTTGATTACTTGTGTTTGATGGCGAAGCAGAGCCTCTTGAACATCATTGGTCGTGCGGCTCATAAAGCCGACTAACGTCGCCAATGACGGTACTGCAACCGAATCATGGCCACTGACCAGATTTGAAATCGTCCAAGTGAATAGAGGTGTAAATGATTTGGATGCTATAAAGATGTTTTGGAGTGTCAATTTTTTTTTTTTTTTTTTTTTTCAACTAAAATAAACAGAATTATGTACTACATGAATATTACCTGTACGATTGACATTTTCTGTGCTGATTTGACAATACGACAACAAGTTTTTGCAAATATCTCGAGCAAAGTTCTTAGCATCTCGCTCGAACAATGATGTTCCACTTCTAGCAGTCAATGCAGGAGCTAATGTGGTTGCCATCATCTTTTCAGCGTCACTGACAGGTTGAAGAGATTGTGACCATTGATCAGCAGAAAAGTACTTAGGGATCAGTGCTAACAAGAGATTATGCAAAGGACCAAAGACGGATGCTGCAGACTGTGGCCCCGAACACAGTTGTTGAGATAGAATTTACAGAGATTGTAAGTTTCAAGAAAATTATCAGACACAATGCTAAAAAAAAAACAGGAGGAAAAGGACACTCACTGCTGACTTGGTTGCGATGTGGCCAGCAAGCTGGTTTAGAAAAGCGGTGATGACACGCAGCTCACGAAGAGAATTAATTGTGGTTGGCACATCGCTATCTCTCAGAATAGAAGCAAAAGTGTCCTGATGACTAGTCACAAATAATTCGGCCTATGTGAAATTGATTCGTTTTTTCTTAGCAAGGGATCCATAGATCATTCTTGCACATATTTCAACTTGCCCATTAATCAATCAAACAAGTTGTGTATTATACCTTGGATGTGGCTGTACGATGGTTTCGGCCAAGATTGGCGAGGATCGCAACGGCGACTTGAAGCATAGGATAGACAATGTTGTGATAAAGATTGCTCTCTGTTTGCTCAAATGGACCAAAGTCTGATTGGTGACGAGGATAAACATAATTCACACTTATCAGCCCCAGTGCTACTGAAGAAAAAGAGGGAAAAAAAAAAAAAAAAAAAAAAAAGTGACTTACCAGCAGAATCCAGGTTGGATCGAATGTCAATGACAGCTGAAGAGTTTGTAAGGACATCGAAAAAGCCATACTCAAGTAACTGCTCAGCTCCATCCCTACGTTGAGCAATACGCAAGAATAAGGTCATCCTTGCCTCACTCAAAATCGGCATTCTGCTCACACGGCCTTTGACGCATGCTTGCAGTTCAAGATCCTCCCGAGCCATGATATCAATAAAATGCTTTAAATAGTTACGTTGAACCAAATGCACCAGCACACGGTTGGTAGTCTCTTTCTCAAATAAGCCATATAACGTATTCAGAAGCGTGAACGCAGCGATCTTGCAAACTTGATCGACATCTGAAGCATCTCTACACACGATCTCCAAGAGACGCTCACCTGCCTCCGCTACCAAAACCTGATTTCCAAGCTCGATGGCACTTCTAGCGCCGCTGCCTACCTTCGACCTTGCAACATCTGAAGCGTAGAGCGATGAGCTTTTTGCGCTCTTGAGAGTATCATCCTCCGATCGTGTATACTGAAAATAGTTGACAAGAGCTGAATACATGTTATATCGAGATTCTGATGTTCCAGGGCGAAGAATGCTTGCAATAATCCCTCTGGCGAGACGATGTAGTCGTTCAGCTGGCAAACGCGTGTCCATTTTGTTCGGGTCGGTTGAAGTTGCCTGGAAGATGAACTGTCGGAAGTGATCTGAGCGGAGGCGTTGAAGGATGGAAAGGACAACTTTGGACAAGATTGTAGTGATGTCGACTGGACAGTCCCTCTGGAGCTTAGCAAGCACAGCTTCCAAGATATCGTAAAGTATCATTTCACGTTTTTCAACTTTCAATGAATAGAAACCAGGACCTAATGTGATCTCGATTAACTCGCGCCAAGATTCAAACGCTGTTCTCCTTGCAGCTTCTAATTTTCTGGCATGATTCTTGGCCAAGCATTGTCCCATGATAGCCTCAATCTCTGCATGTGCTGCAGCCTTGTGAGCGACCCCAGAGATTATATTTTCGTTCTCGAGCTGCGACTTACGGGCAACAAGAAGTGAGAATAATTTACGTGCGTTATACAACTCAATACCGTTCTCATCCTTCTCTAAACAGGAGTCCTCGGAAATATCTGGGAAGTAATAGCGTTCCAAGTCCTTGATCTTCAAGTCATCATCCCAAGCAAAGTCAAACGAATCTAAAAGCTCCAGGATCTTCACACGAGGCTGAACCAAGTTGCCATTACGAGCTCGCGAGATCGAAAACATAAAATCGTCACTGTTGGTGGCGCGTGCATTATCAGTATTGTCAAAGATAAGCGATAATAGACGAACAGCCTCGCTGCGCTGATTCGTTTCGCATGCTACTCGCAGCTCTAAAGCAGCTGTGCGCATGACCCATGAGCGTTGGTAAAGCTGAGAGAGAAGGTTGAAAAAGTTGGCTCTGAACTGAGAACCATCTCGACGAATAAAAACGCCATGAGGACCTTCGAGACCCTCCTCGAATCGTATAGGAAGTGCCTTTAGTTGCCTGTAAAAGAATGCTTCATTGGTTCGGAGATAGCGCATCGTTGGCTTCGTAGTCTCCGGCTCTACACAGAGACGATAAATAAGCTCTTGGCATTTTGCAGCAAGTTGAGGGTGAGTGATATATAATGGAATGGATGACAGAGAAGTGTAGTCAAAATCCTGTCCATCCACACCACGGCGTAATAAGTCCAAAGTAACATTAAGAGCGGTAATAGACAGATTGTTGGACAAGATGTCAACATTCTCAGATCCTGCAAGTCTGAACTCAGTTGGGTACCCTAGCAAGAAATGTGCAATTGAAGGCGGACTACGAGACTCATCCAAGTTGTCGAGTAAAAGGCGCATAATTTGGAGGCGGACCGTGGAGGCGGTGATGGGAGGCGGCGCGAAGATGGCTCGCTTCTGGACTGCGTTGTGTGATTCTAACCCGTCAATAGCCATAGACGGGTCGGCATGGGGGACGCCGAACTCGTCTGTCTGCTCATCCTCCTCTTCCTCGAGCTTCTGAGCGAATCCGTAGAGAATTTGGTTGGAAAGAGACGAAGTTTGCAAGAGTCGAACTAGCCTGTTGATGGCGGTGCTCCTGTGGCCTACTGTACTGGTGAAGAGAGGCGATGCGGAGAGTCGGTCTAGAATCTCAATTGAAAGCGAGCAAATTTCTAAGCTCACATCACAGTTAATGTAGCATGCAATATCAACAATAGAGGCATGGCTAAAAGCTAAATGTTGCTCCATTGGTGCTAGCGATGATAAAACTGAATTTCTGCTACCAGATGATAATAGAATCTGGATAATATACTCCTTGAAAACATCCTGAAGCTGCATGGTCTTGGTCACGATCCTGAAGCATCTAAGGATTGAAGATTTCAAGTAAGGCGTTGTTTTATCTTCCTTATTCAGAATGTCTACGCCAGTCCCGATGACTCTAAATATTTCATGCAATACGTCTCCACCTGAAAGGAGACGCGTCAACACTTCAAACGCAGGATGCAAAGAAGCGCGAAGAACGTTTTTCCTTTGCGCCTCGATACTGGTGTCGTCTTGATCCTTTTTGAGGGACTCTCCAATCACAAAAGAACCAATGTCGAAAGAAAGAAGGCATCGCTCCATGAAGCAAAGACAGGAGTCAACGACCTTCCATTTTTCGTTCGTGACACGGTATGTTCTGTTAAGAGCTTTGACAAAGATTTTATCCAATACAAATCGAACGTAAGGGATGACTCCAGGCTGGCGGTAACTGGATCCAAGTTGTGACGAAATCGATGGAGACCCGCCAGACAAAAGCTCCTCTGGGTTTAAAGGTACTTGGATCAAATTGCACAAAAGTCGAGTGAACGAGAGAGTTTCAGGGAATGTCTTATTTGCGGCTTCAATCTCCTCAATATCATAGTCGATTCCAGTATCCAAGCTCTCCTGTTCTTGACGAGGCGACGTCGCAACAACTGGACCCTTGTCGCCAGCGGAAAGTGTCTGCTCAGGCGAAGGTGTAGCATATGATTTAGGTAGGATTCTTGCTTGCTCCAAATAATCCCATATCATGTTAATAGTCTCGCTCCTATTAGTTGAAGGTGTTGCGAATGCCGCAATAGCATCCAAGATACTAGCCTTGAGGTCCACAGAGATCGGACAGATGAAGAAACGAAAGAGTGAATGGATAACTTGATACTGTTTAGAATCGTTCATGGCGGAGCGAGCAACTGCGGAGTACTGAGCTACAACACTAAGAAGATGCAAGAACGATTTAAGGAGCGCCTCCTCTTCTGGTAGGATCTTTTCCACTTGTCCCCCGGCACTAATTTCAGCATTAAGTCTCTCTGTGTAATAGTCAACAGCCTCAAAAAGCTTCCCCCAAGAGCATAGAGTGTTGGGCGTTGCTGAGCCTTGTGTCCCGTAGCGACCTCCATTACTCTTCAAAAATTCATAAGCATAGTGAGCGCATTGAGGCCCAGTAGCAAGTGACCCCAGCATATCAAAGAATGAACGCGCTGTATTCTTGCAATCGACACCCCACTTGAGGAACCTGTAAAGTCTATCATCATTATTGGGCCAAAAACGGATCCCTGCCTCAGGACGTCCTTTGTACAAAAGAGCAACGACAGTAAATAATGCATCAAGGTCGTTCCTGTGTGCTAATTGCATCTGTGATTGTCGCAGTGATGATTGGTGAGCGACCACATCCTCTTCTCTGTGCTTGATCTTTCGAAGCAGCGTTTGCATAGTGATAATGAAATCACGCATCGTCATCTCGAGCAAGACAAGAATTTGGTCTTGCACATCAACAGCCATCCGAACTGCAACAGGTTTACCAACGGTAGTTTCAAACCCATCAGTATTTTGATCCAAAATACCCAACGATGCATTGGACATCTTAAAAGGGACCTCAATCTCGTTTCCATTGATCACCACCTGCGACTTGAATCCAAGGATATAATTGGCGATAAATTGAAATGCATCTGACGTAACAGCGTTCTCAGTCACTCTTTGAAGGTCATCCTCTGACAGGCCGTTCCCACGATTTTGGTAGACATTTCCGATACATAGACTAAATTGCAACAAGATAACAGCTCCGATAGCAGGGACAGCCCAATTCTTTTCCGTGATGAAACTCGCGTAGTCAGTAAAGATTGTCTCTTGAGCCATGTAGATGGGAAAATCATCGCTGGACTTTCCACGGATTCGCATATGTTCTGGAGAAACCTCGAAGGCTGCCATGACAGTGACAGTGAGGTATATGGCGAGTGGATCAGAAAGATTCATTTTCTTCAGGGTTATAATAGTAGATTTAACCGTTGAAGCAGGTAGCTCGTGGCAAAATGCAATATCAAACATGATTGTGGCAACTAGAACGCGCTCCTGCTTGATGAAATCAAGACGATCTTCGTTTATGGGCATGCCGAGCTGTGCCACCAATGTTGACGTCTCAGTCATTGCATTCTTGAGAGCTGTTGCCTTCTTCTCTAGATTCTCGATCAAATTGAGGGCCTTACTGCCTAAGTTACTTTGCAAGAGATCGTCTCTGAAGTTGACTATTGCCCTGCTGAACTCTGTAGGTGCATCATAAGTACTTGACGTATCCAAAATGGCATGAATGATATGGAGCATTGCGATTTTTTCTCTGTGGAACAAAATAATGGCTGTTTCAATAGCTGTACGGTCGAATCGTGCTCTCCGTTCGATACCATAGTCAAGAAGTGAAGAAGCAATATATTCATCAAGCTCCAGTTGATCTGACAAAAGAATGGCTTCTGAGATAAAATCCTCATTGACTGTGCGTACCCTGCCATTGATTTTCGGCGAGCCTAAAGAAATGTTTAAAGTTAGATTAGGCGAAAGAGGAGAGTCATTTTAACCTTCAAGTTACCTTCCAACAACAAAAAGCAAAAAGGAAAGAAATGAGAATAAGAAAGTGAGAGAAAGGTGCTAGTGGGATAGACACATTTATCCATACCAAGCTTCAGCTGAGCTCTGTGGCCGACATTAGGTGCAGGTATCTCCAGAAGAGTGATGATAGATTGCTTATGAGTTTCTAATTGACGCACAACACCGTGAACATACTCATGTGAGTCTGAGAGCAATGCTTTGGAGACATTTTCGGCAAGCTCCTCAAAAGCCGGAATCCATTGTTGTTGTTGTTCCATTCCTTAGAGTGTCGGTCGAAATGTGTTGATTTGGCTCAGGATGCGGGGCGTTATTTCTATCGCCAGACGCGTATCGTTCGCGGCGCCAAAGACAGCAAAAACGGTGACTACCTGAAGAGAGAAAGGGTGAATGTGATGGTCGGAATGAGTGAATGAAAATTGCTATTCCTTCTTCCTGATACAGGATCTAGAATGAATGGAATGGATAGGTGAGCAATAAAGAAGGGAGGGTAATGAGAACAGAAGGGATGAAAGTTGTCCTTAATGATTGATCTCCATCTCTGTTTATGGGTTTTGAGCATGGTGACTGGTCGGTATATTAAGGGGCTAAATTGGCATCGACCAAAACGCGACGCGTGTCTTTTCCACAACCATCATGGGCTCTCCAATTCGTCAGTGAACACCAAGCATCATGTCGCGCATCATCCTCGTACCAGGCAATGGAAACGATCAAGTCGAAATTTCCATGTGGTATCCCTCTGTCATTAACGCGCTCACAGCCGCAAAACACCCAAAGACAGGTCACCTGTTGTTTCCAGGTGGGAATGTCCTACGCACATTTCCTGACCCCTATGAAGCGCACGAAGAGATTTGGATACCCTTTATGGAAGATACCATTGGGATTAATGAACAGGATGTAGTCATTGGTCATAGCAGTGGAGCAGCTGCTATTATGAGATACATCGAATCTCGGAAGGTTAAGGGTGTTGTCCTTGTGAGTGCATATCACTCCGACCTCGGTGATCCCTCTGAAGTATGAACAACCGATTTTGAGCATTCATACATGACACAGCAACGCTTTTGTCTCCACATAAGCACACAATTTGCATTGCCATTCTTGAGGCCCCAAAACTAAAAGGCTTTTACGCTTCTTTAGCGAGAAGCAGGATATTTCAATAGGGCATGGAATTGGAATTCTATGAGGGCTAACACCGAGTGGATTACCCAGTTTTGTATGTGCTTCATTAGAGAGCAGAGACAGTGAAGATTATTCGGTGAAGAACGATTAATTTTTGACTTTTCTTTGCCTTTCAATCACTAAACTCTTTACTACAGCGAGTCCAGATGATCATCTGGTTCCCATCGAGGAACAACGCGAGGTAGCAAGCAAAATCTTAGGGATCGACTATATTGAACTCCCAGAACGTGGCCACTTTATCAAAAATCATCATTTTCCGGAACTGGTTGAGAATGTTATTCGAAAAATGTCTACCTAGGGGCCTTATGACAGATGCATGAGAATTTTTGAGTATAGTAGGCAATAACATTACTACTGGTTGAGAAAGTTTGTTTTAAAAGAAGAAATGAAACTATACAACGCTAGCACTATCTTTTCGGTATACGCTTCATGCTGTTTCGAAACATTTCAATACCACCGACGCCTTTTTTGCCTCCTATTATATCTCGTTCGCCCTTGAGTTGCATATTACGATTATGAAATGAGAATCATCCAGGCAATAACAAAGTAGAATAAGAATAAAGGATAAACGCCAAGGGCACGGCGGTTGGCGAGATTTGAGTCAGATAGGAATCCCAAAGAGGCCCAGGCAGCCCAACCAAAGGCTACGATACACAATGGTAGTCGGATGATGAGGGAGCCCACAAATATAGATACCACACTGACAAGCACAAGCGGGAACAAGCAGTATCCGATCACGCAAACACTTTGGAAAAAAGATCTAATAGCCAAAAAAAAAAAAAAAAAAAAATCAGCCTACAATCTGATGTGGCTGAATAACTTCGGCACACACAGCCATGCAACGTGGTAAAACAACATACACTCTTCCTCCGAGAAGCTTGGCATTAACTGTGACGACGGCCGATCCAAGCCAGACAATGATGAAAATCCAGGTAAATACTGTAATCTTTTGCTCTGTTGGTGCCCTGGTACTTAAGACACTAGTAATCCATGAAAGGAATAAAACTGATTAGCCTCATTGTCTTAAAAGGACGAACTATCAGCATATGACATTATCCTTCAACTTACATAGACAGAGTTAAACACATCAAAAGCGGGCCCCAGAGATCCCCTATTGACACAGATCACGCAAAGATAACCTGAATATTAGATCTATCATACTGATCATACACATGAGAGGCGATGGCAGGCAGATCAGATTTGAAAGCATTACAATCTTTGAGAATATCCTTGCGCCCCTTGGGGTACAAAACTTGCTGAAGTTTGGCGCCGACATTACGTAGGTCGCGGAGCTAATATTAAATAATAAAATGAAAATATAAAAATAATAAAGGCTGCACATAAGCAATACGCCTTTCTTTTAACAATGCAACCGTGCTTGGTTATTCCATGAATATTTACAAGAGTTTCAGACACAGGCTCGTCTAGGGTATCAATAGCACTCCCCATCATAGCCTGCCCAGTGCTGAGGCTGGCACCGCTACCAATGTTCCCACTGAGATTGTTGTTATTGCTACTGCTGCCACCACCATTGCTTTGACTGTTGGAGCCAATATTTCCAGAAACTTTGGGCAAGGAGCTCCTGGTTGGGCTGAGGGGCTTCTGTCCAGGAAGAGGTACATCATCAGGCTCAATAGACGGTGAGTTCATGCGTTGAGGAATGTTTGTCTCGAATGGGTTGTCATATGTGTCCGAATAAGATGTCGCCTCGACATAGCTTGGTGCTGCAGGTGACAAAAAGTCATCTGGTTCGACTCGAGTGTGGTGATTGCTCATTGCGCGTATGTGTAAGTGTGAATGTATGTAGATGCTATGCTTTATTGTATTTTGCTTTCGCCGTATATGTCCTGGCACTTCTCCCTATCGTACGTGTTGCGATGGTTGATTTCGCTGCTCGCGAATTGAAAGATGATGTCTTGGCGTTTGGGACAAAAAATGGATGCTCCTTGCTCTGGGTTCAAAAAGCCTTGCTCTAATGCAGCCTAAATTACGTCATTTTTTTTTTTATCACCTGCACTACCGATAGACACAACTACCGCTACTGCGGCTACCACATAACCAAGAACAAATGCATAGAGTATCCTTTGATTGCAAGCAAAGGAGGCGCTGTTGGTAGATAGATTTGTAGTGAACAACGTTCATGATGTCGTAGACCTGGGGTAAATAAAGGTGGATGTCACAAATTTCTGGCAGACAGAGCGCTTTTTGGACGTGTAGAGCTCGTTGATCCCAACAACTACGTATCTCAAGACTCTTGCCCATTATAAAAAGAAGGATGGGTGAAGAGATAAAACGATATAGAACATAGTCTTGATCTTCTAGTACATTCAACATAGTGCATAGCACCTACTTTGAACAAAATAAAATAAAGCTAAGTCAGTCTGTTGTCCGAGAAAACCAACAATAAACTTGGTGTCTTTTCTACGCATCTCTTTTTGTAGCTTTGAAGAACATAGCGTGTTAATAAAGTGATAAAGCTTACTTGGCTTCAATTATTGTACAAACTTACCCCAGAAAAGTAACACTCAAAATACATGTCCTCGAGTTGACGCCACTCTTTTATGGTTAACGCCGCTCTTCATCCTTCTTCTTCACTTCTCCTCCTCTTTACCAAAGTTCGACTAGAATACTGTAGTGTGCTTGTCGAAACCAAACCGTCAGTTACCTATTACCTCCACCTTGGTTTTTACATTTTGACATCCCTTGACTATTCTGCACAGTTCATCGACCCTTATTGGACTAGGGGAAAAGTGTCTTTGTTATTGTGGCAATCGTAGGCAAATGCAAACAGCAGAATGTTAGATTAGCATGTATTACTCAATGGGTAAAAGGAAAGGCTCAATATAATTTTATCTGTCTTTGTACTTAATTATCTTTGTTAGTTTCCAGGCATCCGTCATTAGATACTGAGTAAACGCGTCTTTTTTTCCCTAGTGATATTAGCTGGTGCTCTTAAAGATATATATCTAGTCTATTTCTCATTGAGTCTATGAGAGGAAAGAGCTTTCAATATAAAATGAACAGCCATCTGCTACGTGTCACGATTTTTCTTACAGCTAGAAATATAAGCTTGACCCTTATTATCAATGTTGTAATTAACTTATGGATTTTAAGGGAAAAAATACATGATCCAAACCCGTCTCCATTGTGGCCGGATCATAACCTATTTAGAGGCGCACTTTACCCATTCCTCATTGAATCCGCGCTGAGGCCGTCAAAATAGTTTTATTCTTCTCCACTGCTCTACTCTTTCTTACTCCTCCATTCTCTAATCAGCACCTCTTCCATTCTGCTTCGCTTCACCAGCCCTGGTTCCTGTTCCTCATTAGCTGGGCCCCATCTAAAAATCACCTTTGTCCAACAATAGCCAAAGCCTAATACCAGAGGAGCAGATCAGCCCAGACTTTGATCTAGTCTTCGGTATAAGAAGAGTGTCAATGCCAGTACTTCTTTGACTCTTAGCGCCAGTAATTCTCAAAATGCATAACTGCGGGTGCTGGACGAGAAGAGCTCTCAGTGCGGCCATGACTTGGTCTGCACTGCAGAGAAAAGAGGTAACTTGTTAGAGCATTCGAGCTTTAAGTATTACTCGTTTTTTTTTTTTTTTTTTTTTTTTTTTTTTTTTTTTTTTCTATGGCTGAACCAGTGATGCATTGACAGACAACCTGACGCGAGCCTTGGATATAAAACTCGATACCTTCACCTAAAGCTCTGCCATGATCTTAAGATATCGGCTTTTTACCTTTGTTACCCATGTAGTTAGCTTCGTCAATATCAGCCTGTAATAACGCCTCCCATGCTGCCATAAGCGCGTCCAGATCCTCATTCCAGAGATCGTATGCAGACTTGTCGATCAGCAGCTTCAGTTCCGCATTCTTCATGTCACGCTCCTTCTTGAGTTCTTCAACTTTCTCGTGGGTCAGACTCCAGATGGCCATCTTGAGAAGATAATCAAATTCGTTTCCATTTTCAACCTTGGGTTTAACGGCGCCTGGGTCAGGAACTACTGCCTGATCCACCTCTATATCTAAATCCTGGATCCTTGTGAAACCTTTCATATGCATATCCTGAACAATGAGTGCTTTCTTGCGGTTTTGGACTTGAAGTTCACCAGAAATAATCATCAAAATGAACCGGACCTTATTATCGAGACGTGTCCATTGTTTTGTTAAAAGATCAATGAGGTGGTCCTATTAATGAAGAAAAAAAAAAAAAAAAAAAAGATAGAAATCAATTATGCCTTGATGTCTTTGAATGTATTACAAATGAGCACCGTTTGACGTGTCCGGCTTATTGCCAGGATGCAGTTTCTCTTCGCCTCCCTCATAATCACAATGTCCCTCTTTATCTTCCAGCGTTTCCATCTGAAGGGGATCAATAACGAGCGCGTTAAGAGCACAAAACATTCTTTACTTTGTCTGTAATTATTAATCATTTGTGTAAATATAGAGTTAAAAACGCACTTAATATTTCCAATGAAATTGTTAATGGCGCTATTCATAATTTATTAAGTTTATGTTGAAGTTAACTATATATAAGAACGAGAGAGAATGTGTATGTTTTGTCAAAAGACATGCTATGCATTTTTTTCTTTTTTTATGCCTTCTTGGCCGAGCGCTTCTTGGTCGTAGTCGTAGTTGTTGTCTTGGTGGTTTTGGTAGAGGTGCTACTTCCCGAGGGCGCAGCAGCAGGGTCAACAACCTTTTTCAATGTACCATCGGGATTCAAGTGAGGATACTTGGAAGGATCACTTGAGTAGTTGGATCCACCCGAGAAGAATGAGAAAACCATTCCGGAAGTGGAGCCAGCAATGATGTAGATAAGCCATTTACTATGAAGTTACCAAAAGATAGAGAGAATTAATGTTAAACAGCTATTAGAACAGTGCTATGCAAAAGCAGCAGAAATTCAAGGCATCTTCACTTACGGCATCCAGCTGGTGTACTTGCCGACCCACTCCATGAATTCTGCGTACTTTACAAAATAACTGGAGCTAGAATATCAATTGAATAGGATACAGTGGTCAGTTGAAAATGATAATTTAATGTCTGGTTAAAATAATAAAAACAGCTAAAAGAACATTGTGACAAATAATGTGAACACTACTCACATAGTAGAGTAAGGTCCCATAGGTCCATCCAACACAGAGTAGAATTTATACTTTTCCTCTTCAATGAAGGTGATTAAATACTGGGTATCGTTGCGGACATAGGGGATATGACGAACTATTTCAATAAAACATTAATACATCTTGTTAGCTTTCCAGGCAATTCCATTAATAATAAGGAAGAAAAAAAAAAAAAAAAAAAAAAAAAGAGCCTACAGTCTCCATCCTTGGCATAGATAACATATGGGAGACGAGCAGGGACAATAAAGCGAGCAGAGAGACGAGGATTCTCCTCAACCCAAACTGCTGCGAACTTTGTCTGTGTCTCATTCTGCATGGTGACTGCAGCATCGAGATAGGTTGGGAAATAGTCAGCGCAAGGTGCGGAGGAGAAAGAACAGCTAGAATGATGGATTTTATAAAGAAAAGAGTACATGTCAGCCAACTAACTCTTTCTAATAATCACTCATGCCTTTCATCTATTTTGTTTCTTTCACTTTCTCCCTTTTCAAGTTCGGAACTTACAAGGCGATGATCCACTCGTCTTCAAAAATAGTATCCTTATAGTTGGCATCAGTGATGTTTGTAATTGCTCCGGTGGGATCGTCAACAAAGAGAACAGGAGGTGGGCTGCCTCCAATAAGAAGCGCTTTGGCAAGATCCATAAGCCCAGCAACACCGTGTTTCTCTGAAGTAGCAGATTTCTGTTGCTGTTGTTGCTGCTGCTGCTGCTGCTCTTGGACATACTGTTCGTACTGAGCTGTGACTGGTGCAGCCAAGAGAGTAAGCACTCCAACAGCCGCTAGAGTAGTTTTGAAGAACTTCATGCCTATTTGAGTTGTTGCTTCTTTGTTCACTTGAGTTGAGGGGAGAAACTTGTTTTGACAGAGAGGAGTGAATGAGCAAAGTGAAAAGAATCAGAAAGAAAAAGAAAGAAAGAGAGATGAGAAGAGGCAAACGAAGTAGACAGAAGATAAGGTTCCAGCAGCACGCCTATTGGTCCAACTCAGTCTTTGTGTGATTCCCAGGACAACAACAAAACAAGGTGTATAATATACATGTATTTGCATGTAAATAGTGAACACAAGTAGCCAACGGGCTGTCAGCGCGCAGATCGGCCTTTCAGCACTTCTTGTGTTCATCTCTTCTTTATTGCTTGCTCACTTGAAGTGCTGTGGGAAAAAGATAGGAGCAGCATGTGGATGTGGATGTGCTGGGCCAATAGGAACGCAACCGTTGAACTCTTTCAATGCTCAACCCTCCTTTGGGAAGGATGCTCACTGTGCCAACAACGAAGTTTCTATGGAATTCTAAAAGACCTTGTGTTCATTTATTACTGTTAGTCTTATTGTGAAGAGAGAAACAAGAGTGCTTGCAGATAGAATGATAGAATGTCGATATTTAGATGCAACTTACAAAATCGTCAGGAATGATATTTTTTGAGGTATTAAAGCCACATTGATTATGGCGAAGTTTTTCTCACTAGCTCTTTCTCTCGTCAAGTCATTACAATTCTGTTTTTTGTAACGAAGACAAATTCAATATAAACCATGGCGTGTGCTCTGTATGCATTCGGCTCAAATGGGAATGGTCAGCTCGGAATCGGATCTAATGAGGACATGAGCATACCGCAACCTGTGCTTTTTGCTCCATCTCTTTCTTTTCATACTCGTTGGCAACAGGAAGAACATCGGGAACAATATGAACAAGGACAACGTGGAGAGTGCCAAGGCCATGATCATGCTGCGAATTCACCATTCATTGACTTTGCAGCAGGTGGAAACCATACGGCAATTATAACTCGAGGAAATCAAACACTCTACATGACAGGATCCAACAAAGACTGTGAGACACTTCTCTCAGAAGCTTCACAGGTGTTTTCGCTTCATGCCAATAGAACAGCCTTCCCGTCTGGGGAGGGAGAGGAGGAAGAGGAGAGTGAAGAGCAATGGGGTGACAAAACAAGGCATAAGGATCGATACCAACATCAAAATCAACAGCGATGGCGATCCATTGCCTGTGGATGGGCATTTACAATTGCTGTTACTGAACCTGGTTATTTTGAATCAAAACTCGTCAATGGCGCCAACGATGATATTGAGGGGACTATAGCAAATGAAAAGAAGGCAACATCCAAGGTCTTTGCTTGGGGCTCTGGCTCTTTTGGTGAACTTGGACTTGGACCTCATCTCACAAAATCCGGTCGTAAAGCTATTGAAATTGAGACGGGACTCTTGAACAAAAATTCAAATTCATATCCGCTGGAAATTCTCAAGGTTAAAGCTGGGCTGAGACATGTATTACTTTTGGCCAAGGAGGAAAAAACCGCTATGCAAGGAGATCAGTCAATCAACAGCAATAACAGCAGAAAAAGTAAAACTTTCTTGGTAGGATGGGGTAGTAATCGGCAGGGGCAACTCGGCATTCTCGAGCGACCATCAAACACAGACGTAGTAGGCGATGTTCAGCCATCGTCCTTGTCTTTTACAGAAAAGGAGCTACGCGGGAAATTTATGGAGCCAACCCGTATTCTGATCTCCAAGCTTTCGGTTCCAGAAGTAGAGATCCTAGATATGGCTTGTGGGCAGAACCACTCCTTGGTTTTGTTTTCAGATGGCACTGTTTACGCTTCGGGCTTGAACAAGTACGGCCAATTGGGTCCCTCTTCATCCTCCGCTTCTCCATCTGCGTCATCATTATCATCAGTACTGGGGAAAGACTTCAGGATTGGATTTGAGTGTGTCCATGGTTTGCCATATGTTGACTCAATATCTTGTGGCTGGAATCATAATGCTGCTATGGACACGCGCCCGTTTACACAAGGTGGGTCCTCATGCATTTATCTATGGGGAAGAGATGATCATGGACAGCTCGGCAGCGGTAGACCCTATTTTTCTGTGAATGTAAATCTGAGCGGTACAAGCCAGGTAATACCATCAAGTATCATTGTACAAGTGCGAATACCAACTTCAAGATCGACACCAACGCTAGACAATGCGCAGAATAGGGAAGATACTTGTGAAGAAATTGTCTCATACAGCTGTGGATCAGAACATACCTTGGCTATGACCCGGTCAGGTGATTGCTATGCATGGGGATGGAATGAACATGGCAATTGTGGTACTGGAAGCATAGAAGATCTTTGCGATGTACTTGAGCCTCGTAAAATTGCTCTCCCAGGCTCTAATAATTCGTCTAACAGTAGAGTAAAGCATGGTTTAAGTCGTGGATGGGTAAAAGGTGGTTATGGATCTTCTTGGGTGTGGATATAGAGCAGATATTGATCTCTAGAACACCCAATAAAAAAAAAATAAAAAAAAAAAAATTATATATATATATACTGCTAAAGCACTCTATACTTTATTATTCAATACCAAAAAAGAGTAGAATATGTACAAAGAGGGTGTTGACCTATTCTTACTGGCCGATAAAATCTCATTCCTCTTAATTATTTGTGTTTTACGCGGTCTTTGCGGATGCATTTGCCTCAGCCTCAGCCCCAGCTTTTGCCTTATCTGCTGCCTCCTGCTTTGCAACAATGAGCTTTGCAGTACTCTCCCAGGCAGCCGCCTGTGTTCCACTACTAGGATCAAAGTAAGGATGCTCACCCGAGACTGTCACGCGAACACCCCTGCGACGATAAGGCTTGAAGTCGGGTACACCAGTGTGGAAAGTGGAACGGTTATCCCAGATGGCAACACTGTTTTTCTCCCAATGGAAACGAACTTGGTACTGCAATTTCTTGGCAATCAAATCACTCAAATACTCTAGAATCCACTTGGACTCTGACGCAGGCACTCCATTGATTTCGCGGGTGAAGACTGGGTTTGTAAAGACGGATTTCCACCCCGTTACAGGGTTAGTTCGGATGACAGGGTGAACCGAATCATTTAGCCTACCAAATGTCTTACGCCCGTAAGTCTGGACCAAAAGCTTGAAAATATCGGATGAATGAGTCGCCGTGAGGCTCTCAAGGTAAGTCTTGAGAGGCTGAGAAAGGTCGTCATAGAGCTCATAGCCGTTCGACCAAATGGTGTCACCACCGGACTCGGGAATTTCCTCGAACTTAAGGATTGAGTACGAGGCAGGGGCGGGTTCGAATGAGACATCGGAGTGCCATGAATCGTTGGTATTGAAGCGTGTCGGAGGGCTCAAGCGAGAGTCCAAAACAATCACCTCAGGGTTCTCCTGATTCCTGGCAACGAATGGGTGAACATGAAGGGGTCCTGTCACCGCAAGATGGAAACACCGTAAAACCAGTTAGCCATTGACAAAATAGCTTCATCCTTTGTTCTTTCATCTTTTTTTTTCTTGTTTCTTATTTCCTTACCCCAACGTCTTCCAAGCTTGACTTGCTCCTTATAGTTTAAATCATCCTGGTCGCGGAAAAATACGACACCACGCTCAGAGATTAAGGCAGCGAGCTCCTCACTCTGCTGTTCTGTCAGCTCTGACAACTTGATGCCATGCAACTCGGTTCCAAGCTTGGGCGAGTAATCGATACGCTTTGTGACGCTGGCGAAAAGAGCCTTCTTTTCTGGATCAGCGTTTTTGCCAGCGACACGGGTAGCATGGGTGTTACGATCCGCCAAAGTAGAGTCCTCTTCGCCTGCAGAGACGACAATACCATTCTCGACAACAGTAGGGCTAACCATGGTGACTTCCTAAAAGGAGTAAAAGGGCAATGAAAGTCAAGGAGTGAGGCTGAGGTTGAAAGTGGGGCTGTGGTTGGGAGCTGATGGTTAAAGGGGAAGTGAAGCTATATTGATATAAAGGTATAGCAAGGTCAATAGGAACTACTTTTGTTACGGAAGTAGACTTATTTTAATTTATTTTTGAAAAGACAAAGTGTAAAAGAAGGTTGGAATCAATACCAAACCTTTTTATACTGAAACTGTGATACCTACGCGCAACAGAAGGAATGGACGGATGGAGTATATCTATACGCGCCATTTGTGTACTGTGAGATAGGCACTATTTTGAAATGAACAATTCTAGGATATAAATCACGACATTTCATTCTAAAAAGAGCACTCACTAAAAAGTGACACAAACGTGTGTATTGCGAGTGCTTTTCAGAAAGCAACAGGCTAAACTCTGACTTTCCTCCAGTTTTGTAAAAAAAACGCCATCCTGACATGATATTTGAACTGCCAACCAAAAATGTCGTTGCTAGAGTAAGGGCAATTGAGGGAGCATGAAAACAAGTCCCGAGTATGTACATTGCACCGTCATCCTATCCTAGTGTACAGAACATGGATAGCCTTAATCCATTCGTGGCTTGGTGACAGCCAAATTACGCGATTTTGAACCATCTTGGGTCACTTTTTTTAGCTGTCACCTCAAATCAAACTAAAGCTTTAATATTACAAAAGAATATATATATCTCTACATGCTGGCTAATTGCCTTTAAATAAAGCATCTTGCTCTGCGCCATAACACGGAGCCTATATGCGCTTTTGAAAACCATCAAGCCTTGCTAGTCTTGATTGGTATGCTAAGATCAGAAGGGTCAGAATCAAGACAAAAAGGTCGCGGATATCATAAATATATGCCTTTAAACCCAGGGGCAAATGCCTACATATACAGGCACAGGAAACATACTGATACGTGACTGAGGTAACTGCAAAAGCATGCTTCTTTGCTAGACATTATACGCCCCCCAACGCTTATCACATTTTTCATCAAGGAAAAGGCACCCTTTCAATTCTAAGGAATCAAGCGTTAAAAGGAGCTAGCGAAAGGGCCAGAAGCCTATAACAAACTCTTTTCAGAGTATTCAATGTCTCTAATCCCAGCAAGAAGAAGGTCGGGCTATCTCAAATTTTTTCCCTCTCATGAAACCTAGTGAATATTTCTTTTACAAACTAATCAGGTCCTTATTACTTTAGCTAATTAATCATCGGTTGAACAACTAACCAGGATCCTTTCTTCTCTCTCTTTTTTTTTTTTTTTTTTTTTTTTCAGCTCTATTAGGAATTCAACGCTACTTACCAATCCTCACAGGTTGTAGCATCGACAATACAACATCAATGATCACTAGCCTATCTTATGCCTGTTGCCTTGAAAGGAAGAACGACGGAAGACACGACTGTCCCTCTGTACAGTATATGCGAAAGTATCATCCTCATTCCGAGCAACTGGATATGAATTTAAATATTAATAGCATTGCAATGTATTTGGTAGTATAAATACCAAAAACTATGCCGTACTGGACTACAGTGTTAGGTACAGGAAGGGGGATAGCATTACTAGACTCATACTATTGGGCAACAAGAAGGGCCTGCAAAGACTTGCTTTGAGCAACTTTAGTAAGTTAGCAAACCTATGCAGTTCAATTACAGCTAGTCTTTGATATTCGCGAGTGGCCCGTACGCTTTCTTAGTTGAACGATGCTGAACTCCTTTATATAGAGCATCGTTCTACTTATCAAGAAGCATTCGCGTCATTTTAGAAAAAATAATAAGAAGATAGGTGGGAAAAAGAAAATAATTATCGTAAGGCTTAGTTAAAAAATTAAATAACACCTATAGTATTGACAGGAGATCTGATGTTTTAGAAAGAGAACGCCTTCCTATCCTTATGACAAGATAGAGTCGATGCAAAGTAATGCCCGGAAACCATACGCCATTCTTATATAAACACGCTGCAGCAATTTCGATTGACTTTGACTAACCCTTGGCGATTTAGGCTTCCCAGTCAACAGAGGCTGCTCCTGGAAACATAACAGATCCAGTCGGAGTGTCTCACTGTAGCATTCTGGGGCCGTAGATTTTTTCTCACTGATCCAACGGTAGGAAGTGAGGAGATAATCTATAATGAGTGGAGCGTGTTGAAATTCTGAAAGGATTAATTAAGGATTAAAAGCCATTCCGTAAGCATCGAATTAGCCACCCATTTTGTGTAGATACTGACTTTGTCGCAATTAAAGAAGTCCTCTTGAAAGCGCCACACCCAATTATAAATAAATATATTCTACGGGTAGCAAAGATTGGCCTTGCGCTTTTATTTCTAACATCTAAAGCATTGGTTTTGTATGCCGGCTGAAAGATTTCTAACTGAGGATTCGTTTTTGAAATGGCAGGCTTTTGTGTAAATTACAATAGTGCTTTCGGCGAAAGAAATTTATTATCTGAACCGGGCCATACCACAGTATGCTAAATTTATTATATCAAAGTCATCCAACCTTTTTTAAAACAATTGTAATCAAACCTGTATAGCTTTTTTTTTTTTTTTTTTTTTTTTTTTTTTTTGCAGCGAGAAGCTAATAATTGCGAACAACCATGGAGGGAGAATGGTACAGTACATGAATAGCACATGGATGAGGATGCCTCTAGACTTTTTTTTTTTTTTTTTTTTATTTATTTTCTTATTTAAAAAAGTTAGATTGAGCTTGGAACCTGAACAAGATGTAAGAACCAATCGAAAGAAGCACGGAAGCGGGATGCAGATGTAGTTGGCACATCAGGAAGAAAATATTCTCAAGAGGCTTTGTAAATAATGAATTAAGAAGATTCACAGTAATATAATCAGTGGTGTGTAAGACCTTTTCTTTTCCAAATTGCAATTTTGTTCTTTAATATTAGATTGAGCATGAGCTGAATATAAAGAAATTACGAAGTAAAGCAATTCTATTCTCAAGTCCCTTGCATGCATTGTTTTTATCCAGTTTTGTATCAGACAAAGCAAGGAATGAACACCTTGGAAGTAAGTCTTGTATTGGATCAATAATGGTCTCGTAAAGTTCAAACTTAATATATTACTCTCAGACTTTCTATCTTGTATTGTTTGTATTGAATGAGCTAGTCTTTGGTGCAGAGATGTAATTACGTCCAGAGGCTTTTTCAGCTTAAGCAAAAAAAAAAAAAAAAAAAAAAAAAAAAAAAAGACTTGAAAGTAAAGCAAGCACAATTGTGCTCTAAAATGAGTGACAGCTCCCTTTCCACTGAGCTTTGTTGCAGATTGCAATAATTTAATGAACTGCGATAAATGTGATAATGCAGGTTCATCTTTATTTGATATCGGAATTCAGATATACACATGTTCGGGTGTACAAGATAAAAGGGGTTTCCATCTTCATTCCTCTTTGTCATAAAACGAATAATTCTATGAGGCATGTCTCTTTTTTGTTCAACTTATTTTGAGGATAACTATGAGACATTGCTACCTGAGGGCGTTCTCTGACATTGTCCTTCCCGAGCTGCTCAAAACCATTGGTCCATATTTGATGAAATTCTTTTTTAGCTCTTCATGGCGCACCGCACTGTAAACAGTTACTAGGGCAGCACAGCAGCTTTACATTCCCAGAAGGATCGTCCATGCTTGCGCTTTTTATGTACATTAACCGTTACGAAAGAGATTTTTTGATTGCCTAGAATATGGCTTGCATATTTAGTATCACGATCGTTGTGCTTCAGAGCACAAGAAGAAAAACTGGAACATCATAGCTGCTCTAGAAGTAAAGACATTATATACCTTGCCGAAGAATGGGAAATGAGGCCTTTTTTTTTTTTTTTTTTTTTTTTTTTTACAATGTACATGCCATTGTTACGATAGTCAATATCCTTCGTGAGCATTTCTTTTTTTTTTTTTTTTTTTTTTTTTTTCATAATTTAGGCCAATATTATACTTTCAAACCTCGACAATGGCTGAGAGCATTGAGGGTAATATTGCAGAAATTACTTGGATCTGCAAGGGACATTTGAGACCATGTTCATTCCTCTTTCCAAGGTACATTGGAGATTCAATGCAATTATTGGTTGAAAAAGCGGTTGTAATTGTCTCCTACTCCACAATCTCATTCAATATGAACGAAGTAGTGTTCAATCATGAACTAGAGGAACCAGAGTTGAGCACTCCGGAATAAGTATAAAAGAACCACAACTCCCCGTTTTTATTGTCTCTTTGTCAAACACTCCAACCACCTTCCAACTACTAAACGTAGCCCTCACTCTTGCAGAGACTCAAGAATAAAACGATCCTCATCCTCACACGCCTCTTCCTTTCGCAGCTTAACTTTCTTCTCAATCTTCTCGCCCTCCTCAAAAAAAAAACCTACACGCGAAAATGATCTTCTCTAAAACCGCCATCATCGCTGCTGCTGTGGCTTGTCTCACTGTCTTCTCTGAGGCTCACGTCTCCCTCAGGTCCCCCTGCCCTCGTGGCGCTCCCTTCGCTGGATGCCCCAAGGCCTCGACCATTGACTATGACATCACCACGCCCATTGGTACCAACGACCACATCGGTCGTCCTCTGTGCAAGGTACTACTAAGAGTTTGACAACGTGACTTTTTTTTTTTTTTTTTTTTTTTTTTCGAATCGCTAACCCATTTACTCAACCTATTCCTCCTAACCTTCAAAATAGAATACCGATGTCCAATCTAAGCGCGCTTTCTACAAGGCCGGTCAGACTATCAAGACCGAGTATCAGATCGGTGCTGCTCACGGTGGCGGACATTGCCAATGGGCTTTGTCATACGACGAAGGTAAAACTTGGGTTGTCATCCAGACCTTGGTCCGTGACTGTCTTCGTAATGTTCCCAATGGAGGGAAATACTCTGTGAACGTCAAGATCCCCAAGGATGCTCCTTCGGGCAAGGCCATCTTCATGTGGTTGTGGAACAATGCTATCGGTAATCGTGAGCTATACTCCAACTGTGTCGATATTGAGATCAATGGCAAGAACGGAGGCAAGCTTAAGGGTGTTAGACCTTTGATTGCTAACTATGGTCCTGGAACCTCTGTTATCGGCGAGTTCCCCAGACAGAATGATGCTGATGGCCACGAACTCTTTGCTAAACGCAAGTCCATCACCATTACTGTTCCCAAGGCCAGCAAGAGCAAGAGCAAGAGCAAGAGCAAATAAATTAAAGGAATGCCCGTTGCTAGATCCTGTCAAAGTATTTGCTTATCGAGTACACGGCCTTTTATTTTTTCCTTGGTAAACATGGACCTCTATACTGATCAATCATCTAGACGAAAACTGATAATAAAAAAAGTGTTTAGCAGGTTGTTACTATATATTCAATAAGTGTCTCCAGTATGTGTTGATGATAAGACCGACAAAAAATGATAACAGCATCAATAGGAATTAAACAACGATAACAAAAAAAAAGCGTTATGTCTGTATGGCGATCTCGAGCAGTCTTGAGTAAGATATTTGCACAACGGAGCGCTCTCTTCCTTTCTTTTGTGTTCCGCAATGTAGTATAGGGGTTAGACTAAAGATTTTATCGGTAAAGGAGAGCATGGATCACAGTAATAAAAATAAAAAATGTCGTTAGTCCATCCTTGGTCGTAAAAAACGTGTCTTTGTAAATAGGATATCTTTTGTTTATTTGTTTTTCTTTTTCTTTTTTTCCGGGATGCAACAAGGGTGACAAAGCTCATGCAGGATCATAAAAAAAAAAAAAGTACATACACGTGCCGTGGTAAGACGCGTCTTGCAAAAAGAATGGTAGTTCACACACCCACATGTCATGCAGCAGTTGGTTACTTTCCTTCTTCCCGATTAGACCAAACGAGATTTGAGATTTGATGATGGCCAAGAAAAGCGAAGCATCTGTGATAAAGATCAAGGTGTGTATTTGGGCCAAAAAAAAAAAAAAAAAAAAAAAAAAAAAAAGCAACTGTGACCGTAACCGGATTTATTTTCTTTTTCATGCAAATGAGCCAAAGGTTGGCTGTTTGAGCGATGTTCATCTCTCTTTATTGACGTTTGGCTCTCAATAATAAAACCTTCTTTTTTATGAAGTGCCGTATTATCTCAGCCATTGCGCTTTACAATAGACTTAGCAATCAGTTATGAGCTGTGTATAAAAATAAATGTAAAAATTCATTCTTACAACGAGGCTCTCTCTTGGTGATGGTGCATTGTTTTTTTTTATGCTGCATTGTGCTCAACTTCTACGTTTTTGTACTCTCTGTCCCCTAGACAAAACATGAAGGAATCATGGCGGGCGAGTATGAAGATTTGAACCTGTTTTTTACTGTATTTTGGTATTATGAAGCTGAGAAGATTGATATTTGTTTGCCTGAATGCAGATCAGGCAGGGTCAAGGTCTATATAACCTTCCTTTGAGCACACGCATCTTGAATACGTTCTGATAGCCATTATTTTTGCTTGATAAACGTTGAAAAGGAATGGTTGTTGTCTAAGGAGAAATTTGGATAGTCATTTACGGACACAAAACCCCTGTTATCCAATTCACTTTCTTTTAGTAGTCAGATAGAGTACGAACACACAAGTGGTTTAATATAATATATTAAGCGATAAGAAAATAAGATCGGTTGTGGCGATTTCTCCCTTGTTCGTGTTCTTCCACAACCGCTCATTTGAACGTCGCCAGTCAGTATGGATTCAGTAAATAAATATGATCACTGCCAAAAATGCTCTTGAGTGACAAATGAAATAGATATTACTCCTTGTGTCGTATCAATGTAACTGAATATGTCAATAGTTGCTTTTATGCACACGCATCCTATTTTCAGTCTTTAAGTCAGCTTTGCATAAGCCCTTTTTTTTTTTATCCGCTCAACAGCTTGACTTCCCTATCTTCTTCTTTGTGCAGTTGCTTTTGGCACAGAAAGGTATGGAAAAAGACGTTTTCGGCTATTCCTATTTTTTTTACTTTTCTACAGTACTCGGGGGCGAGATAAAGGTTGGTCATGACCTTTCTGACAACCCTTTTCTTTTTTCTTTTTAGTAGGGCAAAACGCAGGGTCAGATTTATGAGATTAGTTCCGCACGATGATGACTTTTGGCTTGCACAAAGAAAAAAAAAAACGCGCATGCATATTTGTTTTTTGAACTTTAATTCATAAACAAAGGAGAAAAGAGATACAGCATGTATATGGATATGCTTGATGAACACACAATGTCGTCTACAAACATGGTGCTATTATAAATCACTGAGCATTTCTTTCCCCACAAAAATAAAAACACAAACCAGATGTTCAAAAAGGTTTTGTGATCCAATATTTTTTAAGCATCAAACATCAGATGTGTTGGTGTTTTCCGACAAACAGAAATGCGTGTCTTTTTTCCTTGGGACAAAAGTCTTTATCCTGCAAGATTCTTTGCCTTTGAAAATGCATACATTCCGATTTCCCTTCTTGGACACGCTCTCAGCCTCTAATGATCTCTTTCTTCTTGTCTAGCACAGTAGGCAGCTCTTGGCCGTTCTGCTCTCTCTCTCTCTTTTCCACTTTTTTTCTAAACACAAAAAAAAACCTTGTTTCTTGTCACGCCCTTGTTTTTGCTGCTTGTAACATGTTGACTACATGAATAATATTCTTCAGGCTAATTTAGAGTAGCCTAGTTAATATATAATAAAGGGAAGGCAGTGGCGATCAACACATTACACAAAAAAAAGGAGGTGGATCTCTCGAAATATTCATATACTTTGTGGGTTACAAAACAAACCTTTTTTCGATGGTTTGATGAGCCGCCATGTTTCTCTTTTGGACCTAAGCGCCGATGCAGATATTATTGCTTGTACACATATCATATCTGTGAGCGGATACCAAAAAAAAAAAAAAAAAAAAAAAAAATTACCCAGAATACTCAGTTGCTCTGGTGGACAAGTTTTTTTTTGCTCAATGTGCAGTTGCCGCTCAGCACTATTTTTCTATGCAAAGTTCTCTTTCTCACCTTCATTTACAAGATAATATATTTGTGATGGGTGGAGAATCCGTCTTTCTCCTGGCAATGATTAGAGTAGCCATAGTTGGATAAGTGGCCTTGAAAAGTGCATGATCCTATGATCTCTGTGTACTTGTTCTCATTCTCTTTTTTTTTTATTTTTTTTTTTATTTTATTTTCCCCTGCCTCGTTGGGTGCATTTGGCCCAGCTGTTACTATATAATATTTATTCTCCTTTTAATTTTGAGAATATGTCCATGAAGTCAAGAAAAAGAGAGATCGATTATTCATTGAAACCGCATGCAGAATAGCCTTTAGATTATTAATGTCATATGAATAGGATCAACCGCTTAGACTATCTCTCGTAAAAAAAAATGACCCTTGCCTAGGCTTATGAGGGATCTCGACCTCCATCTTTATTCTTTCACTTTCATTTTGCGTTCATTTAAAAATTCATTTTAATGTTCATTAAAATATTCATTTGTTGGATAAATCCCTAAAATGGAATAGAGGGAGACGGGTTTACATTACTGTATCGACAACTCTATAATTTTGTGTATTACAAAATATAAAAAAAAGAGCATTTGCTTAGCAATCAAAGCGAGGACAAGCTTTCCTTTTGTTTTGTAGTGTTCACATCATTGGGCACATGAGATTGACAAAATAAAATTCGTTCATCCAATGTTTTCATTTGTGGTCTGGCCATTTGAGTATGAAAAAAAAAAAAAAAAAAAAAAAAAAAAAGGAGGTATGGGCAGTGGAATGGTCTGGTCTGAAAACAACGAAGGAAAGTATTTCAGGAAATTGCGGAAAAGGAAACAGAACACAACATCTGAAGATGGTTCTACTTTCTCACAATCTTTATTTTTTTCAGTTGCTCGGCGCATTCTTGTTTTTCGACAAGGATCCATGATGCTGGGTCGAGGAGAGAAATGGCGATGTTTGTTTAGATGTATGATATCTACTAGAAAGTGTGACAAACGACACTATATGGAGATATATATATATACATTTATATAAATATAATATTTATAATGTAATAAGTGTGTGACTTTAGGTTACAGAAGCGGTCCTCTTCTTGTGTCCATCATTTTGTTGCGAATGACATTCTTGTGCTATCACTCTTCACTTCTTTTTGTCCATCTCCTCTGTTGCGTCCTCATCATTTTAAAAAGCTCACGCACCCTTTTTTATCATTCTGTGCAGGAATCATTGAAGCCTGACAGGAAGATAAATATATATATATATATATATATATATTATATGTATAAATGAAGAACGTCAGGGAGGCGAGTGTCTACCAGGGAGTGCCTATTGAAAATGTACTATTGTAAAATATAAAGGACATATTGAGAATCATTTAATAAGTGTCTGTTGTTTAGTATCTTGCCAGCCACACAGGATTTTGCTCTCGAGACGAACAAGTTTATATTACTTCATATTCATACACTAAAACAGACAACAAAAGGAATGTGTGAAGACAGGCAGACAGACAGAGAGAGAGAGAGACAAAAGACCGATGACGGCTCATTCATCTATCACAAGGAGAAGGAGAAGGTCTTCACTTTTTTGAAAGATAGTATTCAATCTTCTCTACTTTATGCACGAATATATCCTGCAGTGGGTTTACATTGTTCTTGCTTTTTGCATGCAAATGTGAAGTGTACGTGCAATGGTATAAATATGCATCTGTGTATGTGTTGTGTGTCCGTATGAACAGAAATATATGCGAATGGTGCATGGCTGAATGGTTGTATCGTATACTGTTCTATCCATGGCTGATGTGACATTGGACTCTTTTCTGGTTCAATTGCTCTCAAATGTCTTCCTCAATACTCACGCTCATCTCTTTTTTTTTTTCTTCTCTTTCTCTTACTTTCCCTCTTTCTTTCTCTCTTCCTTTCTCTTCCTTTTCTTTCCACATTCTGTTCACATTCACTCTGTCATTTAGTCAAACACTCCTTGATACTCGATAACTGACTCTGACAACTCTTAATCAACTGAATAACTGATACACTTTGCCTTCTCTCTGTGTCCCTTCTCTCTTTCTCTTTCTCTCCCTGTCTCTTTTGAACTCTTGGTTTTCTTCCTTCACTTTTCTTGTTCTCTCCTGTCTTTTGACCTATTGAAGGAATCTCAAAGCACGCTAGTCTGTTACTAATAAGAAGTACACATTTTCATTCCTCCACAAAAACAACACAGCGCTTTTTTTTTTTTTTTTTTTTTTTGTCATTCACTTCGTCCCCCAATCCCCCGTCTCCCCATCCCCTCCTCCAGCGCCATATCCTTCGTTTCAAGTCCTCCATTGTCTAAGCTGGCTTCCCTCTTCTTTATTGATCTCACTGATGGTTGCCTTGCCCACATCCTCACCCACTCTCGTGTCCTCTCCTCTCCCCTCTGCACCCCTATTCCCTTCCTTTGGTGCCCATCATTCTCTTAACTCTCACAACTCCTCCTCCTCCTCCTCCTCTTCTCACAACCACTCACCTGGTCCTTCTTCTCCTTCTTCTCCTTTGTCATCCTCGAGCTCGTCCCCTCGATTCTCATGCATGGATCCTGTCAAGGTCAAGACTAATAACACTGCTAATCTCGATCAACCCATCCTTCCCATCAAGTCGGCCATTGCAAAGTTCTATGGTCATGATCATATGCAATCACGCGAAGAATACCAGGATCACCTGCCATATCGCCAAAATGCGTCATCCGCACCGTCGGACAAGTATCATTCACGCATAAACATTGCAAACCTCCTCTGCTCTGAAGGCACTGCTGCCGACAATGGTCACCATCGTCAACAACAGCTCCGTGCTATTACAGAAGAAGAAAATCCTGATCACCAGCGTTCTCGAACCCAAAGACAGTATCATTCTTCATACAATCATGGGCACAACGTTGCACGAGACAACCACTATGGCGTCAACGGTGATGATCATGGCGATGGTTCCTATCCTTCTACCACGTTGAAGGATAAAAGCCATGAACAACCCTCAGATAGAAACGGCCGAGAACCAGCTTTTGCACATCGAGCCTCGGATAGCGCGAATCCTTCTTCCTTCAGGCCTTCTTATCCTGACCGATATTCACATGCACATTCAGACAATAACCGTCCGACATCTTCTTCAGCGGCTTCTCCCCCTGAATCCTCTATGCGGCACTATCCATCCTCGTCCATCCCATATTCGACTACACCTCGCTCCACTCATCCAGGCCCACAACAACGTTCCGCCTCCTGGAATAATGATCGATACCAAGATTATAGCTATTCATACGAGCAGGACCATCATCGGAAACCAGACCGCTCAAAAAGCGATTATGCGCTCCATCAACAGAATTATGGCCCATACAGCGCTCCATCCTCGCCTCCATCGAGCACTGCCTTCCATCATAGCAAGCCTCGCTCTTCCGAGACATTCAATTCCTCTTCCTCTTCTTCCTCTTCGACCCCAGTATCCACAAAGCCCGCCATCCCGGTCGAAGAATCTTCTTCGCTCTATTTCCATGCCTCTCAATCTTCCACACCATCATATAATTACTCTTCAAGTAATAGCGTGAGTACTCATGACGTTTCAAGCAATGGCCGACTATCCACTTCATCTTCCTCGAGGCCTGTGCATGAATATAGTCATGGACAAACCACAGAACCGAACTCAGGTGACCAATCTAGAAAACAGAACCATGGTCCCCTTCTTCCTCCGCCTTCCGTAAGCTACTTTTTTTTTTTTTTTTTCTTTTTTTTTTTTCTTTCCAATTACATGCTTCCTGTCCAATCCTTGTTCCGGCTTACAAGATGTCTTTTGCATAATCTGGGCATTCAAAATGACTAATCAACTCGTATTTCTATGGTTTCCATAGGCGTTACTCTCTGCTGCTGAGAATAAACCACCCAGGGTCTATGGCCGTGACTCGACTGTTGATGATAACTGGTCACCTCAGCCGCGCACAACCAGAGTTGTCCCCATTGATGCTCCGAATGAAAATTGGCCATACACGTACTCCGGCTCAAGTATGCTTCCACCACCCTACCCTTCTTCCTCATCTGTCTCCAAGTCTACCTCGTCACCATCCTTGGTATCCTCATCAACATCACATCTACGTTATCCATCCAACTACTCGAATACACCAGTGGAATCAAAGCCCAGGCGTATCTATGGTATTGACGCTGCTGATATCCCACAACGTCTGCCCCCACCATCACACTCGGCTTCGTATCGATCGAGTCAATATTCAAAGCCTCTCCAGGGTATTCCAGATGAGCCAGAAGGAGAGGAGACACGTAAGCGTCCAATGGGACAGGAAGCGGACGGCTATTCCCGTCATCATGTATCTTCTATGGCTGCTGCATATGGATCACAGGCGTATGGTTACTCGACAGGATCTAGCCACCATTACCCGTCCTCAGACATAGACAGGCCTAGATATGACTATGAAAACCGTAGATGGAAGGCGTCATCTAATCATGGGGCATCTTCAACCTCCTCTTCGTTGTATTCTCAATCACGACCATATTCGCGTCCACAATCACCTAATTTTGATATCAAGCCTCCATCATGGTACCAGAGCTATGCACATAGCGTCCCTCCTCCTCCTCCCAAACACCAGGATTACTATCAGGGTCACACTCAACATCACAAATCTGCTGCCTACAACGGATATTCTACACCGTCAGATCTTTCGGCTGAGCACAATCATGAACATGGACATGATGACAGCCATGGAGACCACTCATCACCCTTAAGGCGCGCATCCAAATCTGTGGTGGCCGCAAGTCAATCTGTTCACCCCTTCGACACTGCGGAGCCAAAGTCATCTAAATCTAAGAAACCAAAGCGCATCAAAAATCCAGGCCACGACGAGGATTTAATTGTAATGGATGATGAGTTTTATGCAGTTAAGGCCAAACGCAAGAGGGCTAACGCCAGTCAGCTCTCTGTTCTAAATGCGGCATTTGAGCGCTCATACTTTCCTTCCACAGAAGAGCGTCTGCGTCTGTCAAAGCAGTGTCGCATGTGTCCACGAACAGTGCAGATTTGGTTCCAGAACAAGCGACAGAGTGTCAAGGCCAAGACAGAGGCCATGGAAGCTGCCATGGCAGCTGGAGAAGGAAGACGTGATTCTAGTGGAGGCGAGAGTGGTGAGAAGGGAGAGGATGGTGAAGGGCCTCTAGCAACACGCCGTCATCACTCAAATAACAGACGCAGCTCTGCTACGATAATGACGCCTTCTGAGGCAGTCATGTCAGCCCTTCATATCCAACTAGATGGACGCAGTGTCGACTACTTTTCTAGAAAACGTCGTGCTACGATTGCAAAGATGGAACAAAACGAACAACAGAAGCAACAGAAGCAGTATCAGCAAGAACAAGAACCACAAACCCAACAATCATCGCAACAGGATGAGGAGGAGGATCAGCAATGAAAATGATATCTTGTTTCTTTTTTATTCTCATGCAAAATGCCCCTGTATATTATTACTATTTTCATTGGATGTCCTTTTTTTTTTTTTTTTTTTTTTTTTTTTTTTTGAAATTGATTTTATTTATTAAAAAAAAATGCCAATCATGTCTTATGGTGTCATGCTGAAAAATTTAATTTCAAAGAAATGAATTCAAAAATGAAAAATAGATTAACTTTGTCAAATTAAAGATGGCTCCAATCAGTCAAATGAAAGCAACGAATCATGTGCATTCAATTAGAGGTGAAGTTGCGTGACATGGAGCTAAGTGGTTGACTTATTTTCCAACGCAGAAACAATAGATTTGATCCTTCATCTTTCTGCCACTTTGCATAAGGCCTCCCCTACACCAGGAAAAGTCTTTGGAAGATGGCCCCTATTGATTCGTTTTAAGAGAATTCGAGGGCCTGTGCTTTCACAACAAGGCGTCAATGGAGAGCGCAGCACTATAGACGACGTCTATAACAAGCAGTTCTACAATTTGTAGCGCTCCACGCGGGTTTGAGGGAGCTTTCCAAAAACGATAAATCGTATCCTTTTGAAGACTATCCTTCCTTTTATTATAAGCATGCATACACAGGTTTACGCCTCTTTGCCGTACCATCATTGACAGCTGAATAGTACCAAAGGATGCTTGAGTTGAGAACAGGGACAATTTTTGAGTCTCAAAGAACCAATGCGGTAAAATCTAAACAGCAAAGAGTTTTTAAAAGAGTTGCTTCTAGCGTTTTGTCTCTTGTTTGGGTCCATATTGATAAGCTCTTTCTTCAATTTCCTCATTCCCCAGCCATAAAAACTACCACGGTTTTGAGGCCTTTTTCGTTGGATGTTTTTCTCTCAAAATTCTAATGGCTCCTGCTTCTATACAAATATACACATGTTTTATAACAAGGGCATGCAACAATATTTGTCCTATTTGCAATGATACTCTAAACCCAACTAAACTGTCCAGAATTACTGGCTCAGTTGCTCTCCTTAATCAAGTATTTAATGTCCACACGAACCTCATTTTTTCCCCCTTTAGCTGGAGTTGACTATTTTCATATCGCCTGTAAAAGATATGAGCAGAGTAATATTCATATAAAAAACTGTTTTCATAATTCGATTTGTATTATAGGATGGGAAAAGAAAAAAAAAAGGTAGAGCAAAAGGGAAGAGAAACAGTGGCTATATAGTATAACGGCCGAAAGAAGAACAAAACAGAGTATGGCTCAGCAATGTATTGTCGACCTGAAATACTGCAATGAACTGAACAAATCATTCTTTTGACTTAGATGTACTGGGACATCCAGAGGAAGCCTACAAATAGGTATGAGAGAAAGAACGAGTTAAACAACTATTTTAACGTGAAACGTAGAGGATTTTGGGCAGTGGCAAAAAAGAAATCTAGGCATACCATCACCATATCCCTGCTTCATAACAACAGAGCACATGAAGACTTCAATGGGACGCATATCCTTCAATGGGACCTTGCCCTTTCCAGTCGTCTGAATCAATCCGAGAGCAGAGCGAAGCTCTTCCTCAGAGACAGCGCCAGGAGCATCAATCTTGTTTCCAAGAATCAAGAAGGGAACACGCTCCAATTGTTGGATGGCAAGAAGAGCCTACAGTTGATAGGGAAAATGAATTAAGAAAGTAAAAGAATAAACATACGCGCAACACAACGGGGTTAATAGGTTTACAAAATAGAAAGCTCCACGTCTTGGCATTAAATATTTCCTTATTCAACACTAGATTCTTACATCCAACTCAGCCTTAGACTCCAGGAAACGCTCACGGTCTTGAGTGTCAACCAAGAAGACAATTCCGTTGACCTCAGCAAAGTAGTCCTTCCAGATGCGACGAGCTAGTACAAATAGAAATAAGAAATGTTAATTCATCTAATGATCGCCCTAAAAATTTTTTAACAGCAAAGTGTTTACATTAGGCATTAACCTTACCTTGCTGATGTCCACCTAAATCAAAAGTAGTGAACTTGACATTGGCGATCGAGAGCTCCTCGGAGGCTGAAAAATAAATGAAGAGCCAAGTATTTTTTAAAAAAAGTATTAGAAAAAAATCATGTGCATGATTAGGCATCATCATCATATATTGACACATGTCAGTGCAAGGAGCACACGGCCCAAATGACATCAGGGCCACAGATACTGTTTACTTACTAGGATGAAGAGTGGGTTGAAGAGTAGCCAGACGATCATTCTTCAGCATGTGGAGAAGGGTGGTCTTTCCGGCGTTATCAAGACCAAGGAAGAGGATCTTGGCATTCTTGTTGAACAGACCTAGTTATCGATGAAGCATATAATTGTTGAGATAAAGATGAAAACCCACAGAGCGTTAATAGGTTGTTTAAGAATGAAGTAATATATGAATCGGTTCATCTTTTCCGAGTGTCTAAGGACTGTCATCCAGCAATGGAACATGGTATTAAAAGAGATGTCCTGGTGAAAACTATAGATATAATTTTTCTCCCTAGTACATGGCCATAAGTCAGTATCATTCAAGTTCAAGACTCTGAGAATTTGCTCTCACACCATTGCTGCATTCAAAAAAAAAGACAAATCCTGAAATATAATTGTTTGATCTGTTTAAGTTCTTGCAACAGCAACAACAAAAAAGAAAAAAAAGAAAAAAAGGGCCGTTTGTGCTCCATTTACGAGATAAGCGTGTCGCCATCCTTTCGCTATAGTTCTGGTTACTGATAAGGTCGCGCTTTTTATTCATTTGTCGTGGCTGATCCTGCATAATGATGCAGACCTAGAATGTTTGAGACTGTCAGGCTCTTTGTGTAATCTTTTTCATTTCAACCATACTCACCAAGGCTGGAGAGCACATCACGGAACCACTCGATAATGAACATAATGGGATTTAGAAGTGTGTATGAAAAGTTGGTGAGATGATGAGTGGTTTTTTGGGGAGAGCGATAAGGGCAAACTTGACAGAATAAGAGAGATTACGTGTCATGTACGTAAGTCAACGAGTAAATCACGTGAACGAATCAAGTCTGATCGCGTCCCTGACCTGTCCCTGGGCGCGTTGTAAAGTTTTCATGATTTTCACCAATTAAAAAAATTTGCTCTTCACCTGTTCTCCCACACACCGTTAACAATCCTCCCTTAAAGTTGACAGCATTTTCATTGAAAGCATCTTTCATATCCCAATTTATCCGAAATAGATCTAGAGTTACAGCAACAATGTCTGACGGTGGAGATGACGCATTCATGTCGCAAGATGACAGCGATGCTTATGAGCCAGAGACCACTAAAAAGGTAATACCTCAAAAGCTGTTTCATCTCGTTTTATATGGAAACAGTTTTTTTTTTTTTTTTTTTTTTTTTTTTTTCTCGCAAAATGTACTTACTGTTGGCAGAGATTTATGAATTTTCTTTTATGTTATTATTAGGCTGTAAAATCAAAGGCTGCACCAAAGAAGGCAACAGCAGTCAGTAAGCCGAAAGCAACCAAATCAGTAAAGGTAGACCTGAATAGTACAGCGCCAAAGAAGCGAAAGCTCGATAGCAGCACTATTGGCGAAGAGGTGAACAGTGATGGCAACAATAGTCAAAATGACGATCCAAAGCCACCGCCAGCAAAAGCGCAAAAGAAGACTACTGAATACAATGAGGACCGCACCATCGAAGAGATCTATCAAAAGAAGACTCCTCTGGAACATATCTTACTACGACCCGACACATATATTGGTACAACCGAAATGAATCAACAAACACTTTGGGTACTTGATCCAGACTCTACAAAGTTCGTCAATAGGCAAGTTAGTATTGTTCCTGGTCTATATAAGATCGTGGATGAAATCATTGTTAATGCAGCCGACAACAAGGTATATCTGCCAAATACAACCTTTATTTTTGACGTGTAATTCATGTATTCTAGTAATGTTTTATAATGAGGACTGGTATTAACAATAGATACATATTTAGATTCGAGATCCAAATATGGACACTATCAAAATTGACATAGATAAGGAGAACGGGCAGATTTCAGTATACAATAATGGGAGAGGGATTCCTGTAGAGATGCACAAAAAAGAAGGGTGCTATGTCCCTGAGCTCATCTTCGGACATTTGCTCACATCATCAAACTACGACGATTCGCAGAAAAAGGTTACAGGAGGAAGGAATGGATATGGAGCGAAGCTCTGCAACATTTTCAGCACAGAATTTATTGTGGAGACAGCAGATAAAAAGAATGGTCTCACTTATAAGCAGGTTTTCAACAAGAATATGTCCATTACAGGCAAACCCAAGATTTCACCTATGAAGAAAGGAGAAGAATTCACCAGGATCACGTTCAAGCCTGACTTTCAGAGATTTAGCATGGATTGTATTGATGCTGACCTAGAAGCTCTACTGAAAAAACGAACATACGACATGGCGGGCTGTGTCAAAGGTGTCAAAGTCTATTTGAATGGAGAGCGCATCAAGATCAAGAACTTTAAGGAGTATATTGAGATGTATATACCGGAATCTACAGAGGGCCAGGATAAACCCAAGCTTATTTATGATACACCCGATCCGCGGTGGGAGATCGCCTGCATTCCAAGTGATGGGCAGTTCCAACAAGTCAGTTTTGTGAACAGCATTTCGACTTCTAAGGGAGGTGTTCATGTGGATTACGTGGCGAATCAGATCGTCAAGGAGCTTGTCACAGTAGTCAAGAAGAAATCAAAGTCGACCAATGTCAAGCCTTTCCACATTAAGAGCCATATTTGGGTCTTCATCAATTGCCTCATTGAGAACCCAGCCTTTGACTCTCAAACAAAAGAAAACATGACATTGAAGCAGTCAGCCTTCGGGTCAAAGTGCGAACTCAGCGAAAAGTTCATCAAAGAGATCATCAAGTCACCTATTGTTGAAGGTGTGGTCAATTGGGCTAATGTCAAGGATGCTCTGGCGCTCAAGAAGACGGACGGTTCGTCGAATAGACAGCGTCTCACTAATATTCCCAAACTTGAGGATGCGCACAAGGCTGGCCGTGGAGGACGAGACTGTACTCTAATCCTCACAGAAGGAGACTCGGCCAAATCGCTGGTCATGTCAGGATACAGTGTTCTCAAACGCGATTTTTACGGAGTCTTTCCTCTTCGAGGAAAGCTTCTCAATGTGCGAGATACAGCAACTAGCGCTGTTTCCACTAACAAGGAGATTGGTTATATCAAGCAAATCCTGGGTCTGAAGCAAGGCAAGACGTATACCAGTATCGATGAATTGAGATATGGTCATCTTATGATCATGACAGATCAGGACCATGATGGATCTCACATTAAGGGGCTTGTCATCAATTTCTTGGATCACTATTTTCCTTCACTTCTTAAGATTCCTGGCTTCTTGGTTGAGTTTATCACGCCTATTGTCAAGGCGACAAAAGGTCGCGAGAAGCTTTCGTTTTATACTATCCCAGAGTATGAGGCCTGGAAAGAATCTGTAGATGGCGCTAAAGGCTGGAACATCAAGTATTATAAAGGTCTGGGAACAAGCACCACGGAGGATGCCAAGGATTATTTCAGCCATATGGAGAAGCATAAGAAGGAATTTGCTCCTATAACAGATCATGCTCGTGCTCTAGTTGACATGGCTTTTAATAAGAAGAAGGCTGACGAGCGCAAGGAATGGCTCAGTCAATTCCAGGTATGTTTTGTTCGGGTAGTTTTATATGATAGTCGCTGTTGGCAAGATGCAGGCTTGTTTCTGAAACTAAGCTTGGCTCTATTTATGTTTTGATCTAGCCTGGTACATATTTGGACACCACCATTAACGAGATCCCGATAGAGGATTTTATCAACAAAGAGCTGATTTTATTCTCAATGGCAGACAATATCCGCTCAATTCCTTCAATGGTTGACGGTCTTAAGCCAGGTCAGCGAAAGGTCATCTTTGGAGCCTTCAAGAAAAAGATTGCTGGAGAGATTAAGGTACGTGTGTTACTCCAGTAAGCTTACAAACTTATGGAGGAAGTTGATGTGATTGACCAGCAAAATGAATCTAATCCAGTGCTCGAATTTGTAAACTTATTATGGCATAGGTGGCGCAACTGTCTGGGTACGTGTCTGAGAAATCCGCATATCACCATGGTGAACAAAGTTTGACAATGACAATTGTTGGCCTCGCACAGAATTTCGTAGGCAGCAACAACATCAACCTACTTTCACCCGTTGGTCAATTTGGTAGCAGAATGCAAGGAGGCAAAGATGCTGCCAGTGCCCGTTATATCTTCACAGCGATCCCAGCCATTACCCGCTGTATCTTCCACATTCATGATGACCCCCTCTTAACTTACTTGAACGATGATGGTGATTGGATTGAGCCAGAGTGGTATATGCCTGTGATCCCCATGGTCCTTGTTAATGGAGCAGAGGGCATTGGAACAGGATGGAGCTCTACCATCCCTAACTACAATCCCATGGATATCATTGCCAATATCCGTCGACTGATGAAGGGTGAGCAGCAAGTACCAATGATGCCATGGTACCGTGGCTTTGTGGGACGGGTCGAGAAGGAGGGGGAGCACAAGTACAAGGTCTCTGGAACTATTGAGGAGCTTAATGATACGACGGTTCGGATCACAGAGCTGCCCATCCGGACATGGACAACGCCTTATAAAGAGCAACTGGAGAGCTGGATCTCCGGGACTGAAAAACAGGCAGCATGGGTCAAAGACTACCGTGACAATGGAACTCTCACAAGTATTGATCTGTCTATCACTCTCACGCAGGATCAAATGCGTAAGGCTCGTGAAGAAGGTCTTGAGTCCAAGTTCAAGCTCACGAGTAGCATCTCGACAACAAATATGGTCTGCTTCGATCCTCAAGGACGCATTAAACGGTACTCATCGCCTGAGGAGATTGTGCAGGAGTTTTATGATCTCCGACTTGATTACTACCGCAGACGCAAGGTGTGCTAAAAAAAAAAAAAAAAAAAAAAAAAAAAAAACTTTATACATTTGTAATACTTCCAAAGAATTCGAAGCTGACATCAAGACATAATTGATCTCTATCTTTTTTTTTTTTTTTTTTTTTTTTTTTTTCTTCATTAATAGGACCACCTCATTGATCTTTTAACAAAACAATGGACACGTCTCGATAATAAGGTCCGGTTCATTTTGATGATTATTTCTGGTGAACTTCAAGTCCAAAACCGCAAGAAAGCACTCATTGTTCAGGATATGCATATGAAAGGTTTCACAAGGATCCAGGATTTAGATATAGAGGTGGATCAGGCAGTAGTTCCTGACCCAGGCGCCGTTAAACCCAAGGTTGAAAATGGAAACGAATTTGATTATCTTCTCAAGATGGCCATCTGGAGTCTGACCCACGAGAAAGTTGAAGAACTCAAGAAGGAGCGTGACATGAAGAATGCGGAACTGAAGCTGCTGATCGACAAGTCTGCATACGATCTCTGGAATGAGGATCTGGACGCGCTTATGGCAGCATGGGAGACGTTATTACAGGCTGATATTGACGAAGCTAACTACATGGGAAGCGGTAACAAAGGTAAAAAGCCAATATCCCGAGGTCGTGGTAAGACTCTTGGTGCTACGAGTGGGAAGGTGTCAGCCAAGAAAGCTAACGATGATGACGACTTTGAGGACAAGCCGCCCAAGAAGACCCCCGCTTCAAAGAAAATAACAACAGCCAAAAACGAGTCATCTCTACCGAGTGTGAAGCCGGAAGTTAAAGAGGAGTCGATCTCTAATTTTTTTACCAAATCTGGAGCCTCAACTCCCTCTAGTGTTTCCACTTCATCTTCAGTACCCAAGAAACAACAGTCGATCGTAGACATGATGAAGAGTAAAGCGGCACAAACTCCTGTCAAGACAGAGGTGAAGAGCGAACCTGAAAGCGCGAATGAGCCGTTGAAGATGGCAGTTGAAAAGAAGAAAGGCAAGAGTCGGCTCAAAAAGGTCATCTCGGATAGTGAAGATGAAGCTGATGGTGACAGCGACTTTGGATCATCTCGCAAAAGGGGTTCTTCCCGGATTAATGATGATGATGACGTTGAGATGGATGATATTGTTGTAGCACCTCGTGAAGCACGTGCTCCGAGAGCTGCTCGTGCCAAGCGGGCTGCAATTGTAGATCGAGACACAGAAGATGAAGAGGATATTGAAGAAAGCTTTTTACCATCACCAAAGAAGGCTACTACAATGAATGCACTTCCTCCTGTTAGCAAGCCCACGAAAAGTGTTGATTTGGAAGAGCAGCGTCTAAAGGAGAAGAAGGAGAAAAAATCTTCGCCGGCAGCGATGGATGAAACTTTGAGTGGAGATGATGGAAATAAACCATCTAAGGCTACCACATCGAAGCAAAAAGGCAAAGCTACAAACAAGGCACGAAGTCGAAAGATCTTGTCGGATGATGATGATGATGATGGCGATGCCGAAGCCTTTGTTGGTGACAATGATGATGAAAACGGAGATGACTATGTTGAGCATAAGCCTAAGAAGACAGCAACACCGCGCGCGGCCTCTAAGGCTGCCAGACCACCCGTTCCTGGTCGTAGCGCCGCGGTCAGTGCGGCTAAGAAGATGTTCTCCTTGTCGAACGAGGACGATGCTGATGACAATCATCCAGATGAAGATGTTAATATGGCAGAAGGCAATGATGTTCACCATGAAAGCAGCGTTGCCAAGACGCAGGATGACAATGCTGCGGACGAAGTTGGGATAGGATTCGCGTCTGATGATGATGCTAATTCTTCTCGAAATCCAATCAAGGTCAAGCCGACGCCTTCAGCATCAAAATCACAAACAATTTTACCACCAGCGATCCCGGATGATGACTCAATGTTTTCAATTATGGTACCCTCTAAGGTATCGCAGGTAAAGAAGCGAATTCCAATGTCGAGTCGCAATGGTAGCAGTACATCATTGACAGGAGGAGTCAATGCTGGTAGTGGTGGTAGTAATGGAGAACCATCATCGTCGTCAACATCGCTCAACTCGACTGGAGCAGTAGCTGGCGCCAAGACTCTCAATTCATCGTCGTCATCATCACCCGTCAAATCCTTGACGTCTGGGGCAGGCTCACAGTTACTGGCAGAGTTGGACAACGTATCGGCGATTGTATCACGACCATCTAGGGCTCGGGCCACATCGAAGAAGCCCATGTATGTGGACATTAGTGACGATGACTGAACGAGGAGTCGCAGAGTAGAGTATATACAAGAAACGGTTTTTACGTCTTCCTGAGTAGCTTTTGGCTCAACAGCATCAGCATGAATAGTTGCTCTACTTTTTTTATAGACTTTGAAAAGTATGATTAAAGATTTGTTAGTATGTATTTTGTATATTTTTTATTTTTATTTTGTTAATGGATTTCTGCGACTCTTTTTTTTCAATCATCCCTTCTATGAGAATTTTTTTCCCCGCTTCGTCGACTACCATTCCAAAGCCCCATAACACACAGTACATCTGAAAGACGGACATATAACGTCTCACAACGCATGGCGTCGATCCAAGAGCTCTTGTAGTGCCTCTAAAATATGATACGATCCCAACAAGCGTGACCAAACTCCCTGAAATCCTCGATTGGTGCATTCGTACTTACTTACCTCAATCATCTCTGCCCTTTTATTTGCTCCCTGTGCTTTGTCCTGTTTAAGTAGCGAGCGGACGATTCATCAGTTTAAAATAAACTTACCAGCAAAAGGATGTTATTGACGGCGAGGCAAAATGTATCGATGCAGCGACTGCGTCACCAAGATTAGGAATATCTGAAAGCGGTAGAGCCTGAAAGTGCGATTGTCAAATGAGATGAAGGTTATATTTATGAACTCACTTTTATTACCGCAGTGTTTGAGAAGTCACTGGCGCCTTCGATGTTGTAATAAAATAGAGTACATGAATACCAGTGCTCGGACGCCAGTAGTAAAGAATTCATGCATATGCCAGGTGTTTGGTGGACAGTCAGCGCCACACCAAATGACGAAATCATAGTATTTATATTCTTTTTACATTTCTTTATAACGTGTGGTTTCTAGACCCTTGCGATATATCGTGCAATTGTATGGCTCTGCCCCCGCCCTCCCCAAAAAAAAAAAAAAAGAAAGTGCGATACAGAAGTTGTATTCATATCCTATCCTAATGATGTACTTTCAATCTACTTGACCTGGGTCTGCTTTAGCTTTGCTTGTTCCTCCATATATCGCCTTGAAGGTTTCTGTGGGAGGACTGGACTGATTCCTCGTTTCGGCGGCAGTGGAAGAAATGTGGCCTGTGGCCTGTATGCCATGTTTTTGGCCGCATTCTTAACCTGAACAGACTTGGGCATATAGTTAAGTACAATATTACGAATAACACGCTCCGACAATTTCTAAAATCCAGACAGTATTAAACAAACATGTTATTATTATTATTTTAAATCCTTCGAGCATAAGCACTTATAAAGTAAGAGGTCCTGTACCTGTCCATAGATAATTTTGGCATTCATTTTGCTAGCTTCGTATTGCTCAATGACATGAGGGTAACGTTGATCGCGATAATCTTTGAATGTCGCTATAATATCTTCTTGGGCCAAGGATTTTAAATCATAGATACAATTGGCAAGAATAACTGCATCCTGAAATGCGTTAACTGCACCTTGTCCGGCACTAGGAAGAAGCTTTTTTTTTTTTTTTTTTTTTTTTTGAATAACAAAATGATTGTTTAAATATCTTTTCTTCCTCTCTACTCCTCAACACCTTTAATGCGCATTACCTTATGGCATGCATCTCCGATAAGGACGGTCCGCATGTGGTACCAGGTTTCGAAGATTTTATCCTCGAGAAAAACACGCGAGATTGATTCTTTGGGCGTTGCATCGATGAGATCGCCAATAGTGCCTCCGATAGGAAGCAAAAAGTCCCTGACTTCACTGGTCATCGTTTCACTAGCTGCTGGCCCCCATTCTGAATTACGGAACCTCTCGTCCTCAGCTTCAACCGCAGAAGGGAATTGAGAGACAACATTCCAACAAATACGATGTTCTGGGACATTAACGGCACTCCACTAATCATAGTTACAGTCATTAAAAAGATTTATTCTCCAAGTATAAATATAAAGAGTACAGATAAAAGTTCAGATAAGATCATACTTACTGTATATTGCGTCCCATTGCCGATGACTTGGTGCAACTTTGCTTCTTTTTCCTTCAAGATTGGATATTTTTCAGGGTCAAGAGAATCGGTAGTACCGACTAGGCATGTGAAGTTCATACTTAGAGATTTTGTGTCCGAATCTTGTAAAATGCCTTCTGAATGCATCATCTTATAAAGACTTTGACGTACGCCCGAATAGGCACCGTCCGCTCCAACAAGAATATCACCATGATAGGTTGTATTATCGCTGCAACGGATCATTACACCTTGTCTACTATTTTGTGCAATTGACATGACCTTTTTGTTCATATGGATTCGCTCTGGAGGCACGCGCGACAGTAGGATGTCATGCAGCTTGGGGCGAGCAAAGAGGAGATATCGGTAACCAAATCTATGGATCAAAGTAAAATATATCTCTATAAATATATGGAGATACTCAGTCCAATTTTAGAGACCTTGATGGTACTTACAGCTTTTCTTGATTGCTAATCATTAACGATGCAATTGGCTTGAGGTTACTCTTAGTGATGAAAAACCCCGCACTTGGAAATGAGACCTGAAGAAGCTCATCAAGAATGCCCAATTGCTCAAACACGGGTAGGATATTGGCATTCAGGCTCATGAGGGCACCTACAGGGAAAGTTATCCACAAGAAAGTAGTTTAGTTTTGTATAAAATACAAGTGCGTAGTTATTCTAGATTGAAATCTTTCTACCCTCCAGTATTCTTACCAAGAGGTTTAACTTCTTTGCTCCGCTCATAGATATCATAAGGGACGCCCTGACGGTCGAGGAGAATGGCCAAGAACAAGCCTGCAAGACCTGCACCTACAATAATCACATGCGGGGTTTTCCCATCAGAGTTGATTGGGGGTGGTTGAGAAGGATAAACTTCCATTTTAAATTATTTTGTTGATTTTCTTGGTAGCAGACAAAGTTGAAAAGCAATTGTATCGTTAAGACGAGCAGATGTAGACAAAAAAATGAGAATGAAGAGAAACGCCATCATCCCATTCGTCGCAAGGGTGTCTTGGAATGGGCTCGCTCGATTCATTATGAGTTTGTAACAACATTGTTTTGCACTGCTGTACCAACTGGATACTGGTTGCACAGACTTCATTTCATTTTTCAAGACCGAAATGTACATGTGAAGAAATTATACAAGATAATGCTCGATAAGAATGCTCAGGCAATGTTTAACCGACGCAAGCAAACACAGCAGTGATCCTATTGGCCACGGTTAGTCCACAACAGAACTGGGGCTGTGATCTCTACGATTTTTAGGCCCTTCGTAATACATTCCTCTGATATGTACTCACGGATGTGAGGACTATAGGCTATTCAGAACAGTTGATACAGTGGAATCTCGATAATTGTACACTTTTGTACAATTTACGAATTTGCTATATTTCTCAGTTATTGATTGGCTAAGAAGCCCACAATTCATGAAAAACTATTCTAAAAATCCTCTGCCGATTCCCCTACTCCAGTTGAGTGTGGGTTTTTTAGAATACTTTTTTTTAAAAGAGTAAGGCTCTTAGCCAACCAATGGCCTAGAAATATATCAAATTTGAAATTTGTACAAAAGTGTACAATTATCGAGATTCCACTGTACCCTTTTCCTAATCAACTAAGCCATGGGGAGCATATAGCTAACTTGCATCAGAGTTGTAAAGTTTCTCCCAGAAATGTCAAGCATTTTAGAGTTTTAGTCGTCGAGTCTGGATTTAAAGATATGAATGCGTTGGTTCTAGTTTGAATAGCTGGGATTTGGTCAATCTCCTTCGAGCAGCAGTGAACGTGTTGATGCCAGCATACAGACATATCACGGTGCCAATTTTCTAACTAAATTCCCATGATTGTATTAGTATAATATTGAAGTAGAACGCCAATGCGTCTTATTGGACTGTGCTCAAGCCTCCCCCATGTCTCGAGCAGGAGCGCTCTGGACGTCTAAATTCGCATGCAGATGCATTGAATGCTCCAGGCATGGTGACCAAATGTTAAACTAGAATGAGGCCGAACATGCCTAGAAGGATACTTAGCATAGGATATCCTACGATAAATAAATATATGATATCGATGTATTCAAGGTGAGGCAGAATGAAAATTTGGGCGCAAGCCGACTTTGATTGGAAACTGAATCAGTAACACAGTCACATTTACGAATAACCGATGTCAGCGAATACGAGAGTGCCACCGCAGAATTGTAATATGTTGCTCATTCAATGGGTGGGTCAATCAGCTTTGCGAAAATAACAATCATTATTTTACCTTTCGCATCACAGCTAAGCTCTGAGCTATCACTTTTTCAACGTTACCCCACTCAACTCCTCCCATCGGATATTTGAATAGGCCCAAGCAACAAAAGCAGTGCAACGTAGACTACTCAACGTTACAACATTACGACAAGAGCAAGTGGTTGGCTAAATGACACGAAAGATTGCTCGGAAGCGAGCACTCTTAGGCTTTACGGGTAAATGGCTCGGCATTCTAGCTGCATTTGTGTATCAAAGCTGCCACTGTCTACTGCCTATGAATCTCTGTTTGAAGTTGCTAGACAGAAATCAGACAATACAAACCGTGGACAGTAGTAATTTACTTATTTATTTTATTTAATGTTCACAGTCCTGATGGCTATCACTCTGGTTGTGAGTGCCAACAGTCCTATTCAAGATGGAGTTGACTCTGGAATTCAGCAATTGGATCTTGGTGTTGAAAAATTTCAGGACTATGCAGATTCTCAGGACAGACTTGAGACAGGTACAATCACTGCTTAAACTATTTGACGGTGGTTTACATTGGCTACTACCGTAGGATTAATGGTCAACGGTTATTATTCACTATAGGCAAAAAACTGTATCGAGAAGCTATCCAACTTCTGGAGTCGTCTCCCATCAAGATTAATCAGCGTATGTTTGTCAAGCAGCAGTCGTCGCTTGCCAGGACCTTTTTATCGAATGAATTGCAAAAACAAAAAGGGATTCTCCCAACAGCATTACGGTTGGTTACACAAGGATTCGTGTCATTTTTCAAACCGGCTGCAGCCCCTGAAGATAGTTCTACTACATCTTCATCTTCATCAATGGAGAAGGGAAAAAGAACACAGCAGGATTCTAACGCAAAGGCAAATGCACCGATCGTTCAGCGGCATAGGGACCCGACGATCGCAATGGCAATGGAGATGCTACAAAAGGCTGGATATGAGTATGATAATGACGACGCCCTTTGGACTCTAGGCAATATTTTCTTTGTAAGTGAGCAAATAGATTTTTTGGACTTTTTTTAAAAAAGTGGACGACATACATTCATATTTTTAATAACTCATAAAGAAACCACTTACAACATATTTCTGTATTTACGTTATGTAGCATGGGTATTATAAGGCCAAGCGCGATCTATCTCAAGCTTTTGATATTTATGCGACGCTGGCTGATCGGTCTGGAAATGCAACGGCACAACAAATGGTTGGGTTTATGTATTCAACTGGGCTTGGCAATATTGTAGAGCGCAACGAGGCCAAGGCTGTCCTTTACACCACTTTCGCCGCCTTGGGTAACAACACGGCTGCAGAATTAACTCTTGGATACAAGTACATGTTAGGCATTGGGACTAAAAAGAGCTGTAAAGACTCAGTGAGTTACTATAAGCGGGCAGCGGATAAAGGTATGGCTATTATGTTAATACATACACGTAGGCTACCCTCTATTGCCTTGTTTAATATGTTCTATATCTTAATATTTCATATTTCACCATATTTAAATTTAGCTTATGCAATGTATATGAGTGGACCCCCACTGGGACGGACTATGCCTCCGATTAAAGTCAGATTGACCGATTCTGAAGGAGGCACTTATGGCGCAGGAGCAAGTGGGCCAGGGGAGCCATCAAAGAACAACATAAATAGCGATATTCAAGACTTTATTGAGTTTCATCGCTTTATTGCTGAAGGTCAGAATGCTCAGGCCAGAAATGCACAGGTACAGAAAAAAAGGTGCTCTATTTATTTAGGCAGCAATCGATATTACAGTTTGCAATCTTTTTGACATGTCTCCTTTATTATGTATAATAGTATCAACTTGGCATTCTTTTCTATACTGGCAATGCAGGAGCTACGACCACCATCCCTCGCGATTATCAAAAGGCGGGGATGTATTTTAGGCGTGTAGCAGATGCTTTCTTCAATGGAAAAGCAAACAGTATTTTAGAGTCTAAGGAGCCAAGGACCAAAGAAATCGAAGACATGATCATCACGGCGGGTATCACTGCAGCCTTATTAGGGAAAATGTATTGGCGTGGCGAAGGATACGAGGTGGATGAGCAGCAGGCGCTCAACTGGTTTAAGAAAGGCGCCATGTTGGTAATATGGTCTTATCCATTTACTTTAATGCTTTTTTTTTTTTTTTTTTTTTTTTTTTTTTTTTTTTCCTTCCATAAGGGATGATGGTTATGCTTGTATGATTTAAGCATTATTGACATTTTCTCCGTATTATTAGGATAATCAAGTAGCTCTCAACGCGCTGGGAACTATGTACATGAAAGGTGCTGCGGGACTTCCAGTTGATCATGAGATGGCGATTAAGTACTTCAAGAAGGCAGCAGATCTCAAATACCCAGATGCACAGGTTAATATGGGATTGATCTACCTTAGTAAGTCTCTATTGCCTTTACCAAGCTTACGAATGGTGGTTGGAAGCATTGATTTTTAATGACTAACACTTGCTTATTCTTGATTGTCGTATACAGATGACCCGAAGCACCATACTCAGGCATTTAACTATTTTTTCGAGGCGGCACAGGCACAGAATTTCCAGGCTGTGTATCATCTGGGAGAAATGCATTTTTATGGTTTGGGAGTCAGCAAAAAATGCGAAGAAGCTGCTAGAGTAAGTGTTAATAGGGATTGTTTTGGTATGGCTGTGTCAATCGCTCTCTTATTCTCAGGGGTCTGATACTTGCCGTATTTACCCAATCAATAGTATTTCAAATATGTCGCTGAGCGAGGGGACTGGGGCGACAGACTTTTCCAAGACTCGTATGATGCCTATCAGACTGGTGATATTGAGTATGCTGCTATTGGCTACCTTCAGGTTGCCGAGCGTGGGATCGAGGTTGGACAGTCGAACTTTGCTTGGATCGTTGATCGAGGTAGGTTGAGGAGTTCTATTGCACACATTAGGCCAATCAGTCTATAGTCTCTGAGTACCCATTGTGTTTCCTGAGTTATCATGCTTAGCTTTTTTTAACTATCTTATATTTATGTCTGAATAGAACTCCCTACATCTCGATATATGAATATGCTAACATCGCCTTCAAGGACCGCACTCGCCGCAATTGCTGAATCTGCGCTCGTAAGCCTAGGTACTCCATCGCGACTATTGGAGATGGCACTCGTTTATTGGACAAGGTCTGCGAATCAGGGTGATGTGGACGCACGAGTCAAAATGGGCGATTACTATTACACTGGCATTGGTACTGAGGTGGATTTTAAGAAAGCTACTTCCTGTTATCAGGTCGCTGCCGATCTAGAGAATTCCGCAATGGCAATGTGGAACCTTGGCTGGATGCACGAAAATGGTGTTGGTGTCGCAAAGGTAAAGTTAAGGGATCGACCTTATTTAGTATCTTTATCCGAAGCCTTGGTACATCAACTCATTTTTTTATTATTATTTTTTTTTTTTTAATAATAACGAAATATAGGATTTTCATCTCGCAAAGCGATGGTACGATAGATCACTGACGACAAACCCAGGGGCAAGCTTACCAGTAACACTTTCACTTGCAAAATTAAACGTACGATACATTTGGAATTACTTGACAGGGGGAGATACTGGCTCGGATTCCTCATTCTGGTCAATCAGTGGGAAGTCACCTTCGTCCCCAGGCTCTGGATTAAGGACATCTGATAACCGTGCTCAAGATGCTATAGATACGCGAGCTAGAAGTGACAACACTGGTAAAGTAGCGGATGAGAGCTGGGATCTTGACAAGATTAGTGAAAATGGGATCGACAAATGGAGGAATTTGAAGCAAACAGGCCCTGGGGACGAGGCTAATGAATATGATGAGACAGACCCATTTTATCACCAGCACCGACAAAGGCTGAATGGAGAGGACGATGGAGAATTTGAGGACGATTTGGTAGAGTCATTAGTGATTATTGGGCTATGTATGGTCATTGGATACTTGATGTACATTCGACAATTCAGGTTTGCAAACCAAAACCAGAACCAAAACCAGAACCAAAACCTAAACAATAGACATGGCCTTAACAACAACAACCAAGGCAACAACCGGCAGCCGCCCGTGGAAGGATTACCTGGTGATCCAAATGCTCCTGGACGCTTTGCATACTATGCAGCCGGTGGATAATTTTTTGGCAAAAAAGAAGAGTAATGCGGCCTTCAAAGAATAAAAAGAAAGTCAATTCCATTCCTTCCAAACTACTGATAGGGTAATTATCATCATTATGATAATTAACTCAATTGCAAAACTCGTAATTAATGGTATATATAAAAGACAGTCACTGAAGGGTCATTTTAAACCTGGTTCACAAGTAACATTGCATTACGGACCTACGGACATTTCGCCTACATCGACCCTCGATCGTACCGTCCTGGGCATTAAAAGGACGCAATAAAGGCACCATCATGTCTACAGCCAGACATTCAACCGATAACTCGGGCAATAGTATGTTTCATAGATTTGAGATAAATGCATGGGGATATAAATGTTGTGGCGCACAATGACATGGAGGCTCAAATTTCAATCCCAATAGTCCATGCCGGGTTGCAGTTGTTATGCGAGGATGCCCAAAGAGGCGTGGGGCCTATTTTGGCTGCAATGCTCAATGGTAACAGCAATGTCTTAGAAGAAATGCTTGTGCATTCTTATTATGCTATTTGATACTTATTCTTTATTTATTTATTTATTTATTTTTTTTGGAATTTTTCTTTTCCAGGCATGCAAACTGGCCCAGAAGCGCTGAAGACAATAACGGAGTCTCTCCGCTCTATGATCAACATTGCATCGGACGAAGATGCGCGCAAAGCATTTGCTTTAGATAAACATCCAGTGCCTTTGTCTCTTTTGGACAAACCACGACAGAGATTAGAATGGCTAATTCTCGCGAACTTAATACCCCTTCTCGCCGTCCCGTCACTGGCAGGAATTCATCGTGATTTCGTTATTAGGGGCCTACAAGTGATCAGGAATTCTTTGTCCATGTCAGAGGAAGGTAGTATGTTTGTAACAGTGCCGAGCATACCCCCCAGAATACGTGCATTTGATAGAGCAATATTTGGGATTGTACTTGGTAAATGCGAAATACAAAGTTTTATTTTGATATGCACCTTAGTTGCTAAGCTGAAAACTAGCTGAATATAAATCATTTCACTACGTTCATTTTTAGAGATATGTGCATTTGTAAGGCAGAAAGACGTGGTTTTCCCGTGCGATTGTCCCATCAAAATGTCGACTTTCAGACGCTTGCCTTGCCAGGAGTCTGACCCAACGTGGATGACGTTACGGCTCGGGAGCCTAGACGACGCTATTACAGTCATATGCTATCTGATCTCTTTCGTCAGCCCTAAAAGTGACTCAACTGGCTGGCCGATAAACAAAGCTGATGAAGACTTAAAGATGGAGCTGCTGGCAGTCGTCCGTCTCCTTCTTGAGACTTTTCTTCCAAATGGGTTTATTGCACAGAAAGATCTGAATGGTCATCGCACATTAACCATGGGCTCTGCACCAATTATGCAGTTATACCAAGTGTGCAGCCATTGCGTTCTTCAAACAATTCAACTCATAAATATAGATTCACGCTTGGTTCCATCTTTAGCGAGGTCTCTTATGGTCATTTTACATCATCATGTCACAACAGTTGCGGATCGATGTAATGAATGGAAAATAGGGATTGTCAATCGACAACAGACATTAAAGGTCAAGGTTGAAGGCGATGCTTCGCTCACCAAGGATTTAGAACCACGAGCTATTAATTACAAGGACTGTCGGAAGGAATTACCAGCGATGGCAGCGCTTGAGGATCTTCTTGCCAAGAGCTTGACTGAAGTTCTAAGTCGTGCATTTGAATTATTTCCAGATACAGGCAACATTCAAGAAATACGGCCGCTGGCGGTTAATCTACTCTTTTCTGATCAGCTACTTTTGTTAAGTGAGGATGCAAGCGGCGTGAGGGTGCAGGTAAGTTGAGGAACGATTGTTAGCAAAATAAATATAAGCTAACAAAAACATTAAGTTTGAATAAAATAAATGGCCAAATGTCTGACCTTATTGCCTGACTGCTGCCATAGCGAGTACTCTTCTTACTGTTACATAGATTGATACCATCAGGTGCATTTAGTGACCCGTTGGGAGCAGTTGATTACATTTTAAAGCATTTTCAGCATTTGGAATTAGACATATTAGTCCGAGTTATCTTCTCGGCTCTGGAGTACTGGAGAGATGTACGTGGATCTGATGTTTGGAATGACAATTATACAGGAACCGGTCCCAAAACACCTGTTACGTTTGCACGTGAACTCGCGTCGTCCGCAAAGAGATCCACTGATGAGTTTGATCAAGACCAGATGCAAAATGGGTATGGATCTCAATTGATCTAGGTGTATCGATTGCCGTATATTTTAGGTCTATGCCTGTTAATGAGAGATTTCTCTGCAGCTCATTTTTTTTTTTTTTTGATCTACATATCTTATTTCTGCTGCTGTTGCTGGTATTACACCCAAATCTCATCATAGGAATCTGGATATGAAGGGCAAACGTTTAAAGAGGGATAGTCCTCCTGACTTGCTGTCAATCGAATCAAGTCTCTGCTCTAGTATAGTCTCATACTCTCAGCCTTCACAAAGGCCATACAAACGCATGTATCAGCCTAGTGAAGTTTTGCCGCGGCGTTCACCTTCAACACAGCTGCTTGGAATGCTGAAGATGCTTGTCAACACTCCAACATTTAGCCAAACGACAAGTCAAGGATCACGTGGAATCCAGGTACAAAACTAAGTCAGGGATATCTGCAAGAGTACTAAGTAATATCAGTAACGCTTATGTTTTTTGCCATTTTAACAATCTATTATAGCCTCCTCTCACTGTTGATGACCTTAAATCTTGTGCTACTATCGTTCAAGTCTGGGCGATGTTTACCCTTAAGAAAGGATCTATAGAAGAAGGAAAGGATGTCGAACAACTTGTTGCCCTTGTGGAAAAGATTGGGAGGAATTATATTACATGGTCACTTAGCCCTGGTATGCAGGTAAGTCATAGTTACCTCTGGTATATCAATACTAATAATATTGTATTCCCCAAGGATGACTTCTAAGGATCAGCATTTTCTCCAAACTCTAACTGTTCTCTGCTTGACGCGAATACCGCAGAATGCAGCCTTAAACGATGCATATCTTGAGTCATCGTATCCATTGATGCTAGACCTCATAGCACCACTGTCAATGATATGTAAGCATATCTAGTATCCATATGATATTTTAAATGCTTACCTTCTTCTGTTTCTTATAATACTAATGCCACTCCTTATTTATCGCTCTTTTTGCAATTCATCAGCTCTTAGGAACGAAATGAGGTTGCTACTCATCTGTTTGGCTTCTGGGCCATGGTTCCCAGATCTTGCAAAACCTGAACTCTGGATACGTACAAATGATACCATGGACATTGACGGGATGTTAGGTGAACAGCAACTGGTGAAGGCAATTTGTGGGGTTCAGGAAGGCCACGAAGTCCTTACTCGTCTTCAAGGCAACTCGGAAATGCTTCAATCCTGCCAGAGCTTTCAGTCTCAAAAGCCAAAAGCTTTAAGAGTCATGTCGACGCTCCCTCACTGTCCCGAGCTCGAGATCTGGCGAGGCCATGCTATTCTAAACACTTTCAAGGGAAAAGAGAGCAATAGCCAGTCCCGCGATGAAGCTCAAAGGCTATCCTTCGAATTAAAGACTGCGGCGCTCGACGCTCTGATAGTACTAAGTACTCACTGCCCCGAGGCAAGATCTACTGTAGAATGCGCTATCAGGTGCGACTTGGCTCGTTACTGGCAGTTTTCTAACGAAGATGGAATATATTTAGATTGTTAATATATTTTTCTTTTGCATATTTAGTTCATTAAATCTAGATGAAGAGGCCGAAGAGACTAAAAGAGCTCTTTCTTATTGTATGGGAATGATATCTTGCGGGTTCGCCAATGTTCACAATAGTGCTGGATCCAAATTCACATATGATCCTCCCTCTTCAATGTTTATTCAACAATGGAGCTGTCCCGATTGTGATTCATCTACTGAAGGAGTTGTTTGCTGCCCTGATGCTGTATCAAAGACAGAACGTCTTGAGATCAAATTTCTGAACCCTTTCAAGCGACTGATCCCTACGTCAATTACTATGGAGTCTCGACTGGCGCTCCTCCAAGGGCTCTCTCGCGTGTTCAGTCACCTTGACTTTGTTGACGAAGAACAGAAACCTCTTGATCTGAGGTCATTTGACTTTGGCAAATACTTGTTAAACCAATTGTGCGACGGAAATAATACCATCAGCCGCGCTGCAGCGTAAGAGCCAAGCCAACTTCAAGTGATCATTGCTAATTTAATATGGTTGTTCTAAAAATTCATTATGGTCCGACTTTTTTTTTGTTAGTGATGTTGTTGAGCGCTTAGCTATGAAAGCAGGTGTAGCTCTTGCGAATGATCCTCTAGGGCAGACAAATTTCGATGAGAGCTTGACGCGTATTTACGAGGTAATTGCAAGGGGATTTATTTCATTGTCTCGTGGCCAAACGGGAGCATGGCCGCTTCAACTCTCGCGGCGTATTCTTCGTCACCTTCCTGAGGACCATGCTACCTATCATATGCTAGTCATCAAATTAATCGACCAGGCTTTTGCAGAAAGCATATTCATCCGAGCAGGCTTTATCTTTGACCAGGTAGCGTTAACTCCATGTATATTCCAAAGCCTAAACGGTACTATTTTTACTGACCAAAGACATTTCTTTATGGAGCCATCCTAATAGCTGTCCATGATAGCTGAGGACAGAGGGATTTCCAACTTCCGTCTCGTTCAGCCCCAAATGGAATTCATTTGTGCCTGCGTTATCCAAAAGCTGGAGGCTGGACAGGATGGTTGGCTCGAATCAGTTTTTTACCCATGGACTGGACTCAGTTCAACAAGATTCCTGCAGCAAAACTTATCGGAACTTGTCCCAAAAATGATTCTATTGAATAGTGGAAGCCTCATTGAAAAAGTAGCTGCTGCTCTTAATGAGAAAGTGGGAGGATTATGCATTCGCCAAATTGACCATATTTTGGCAGCCATCTTTTTACAACTGGAAGAACAGAACTTTCAGCCTTGTATCGAGCTTTTGAGAGGGCTTATAATACAGATTGAGGACGACATGGATGGCACTTTAGCACGCTCGCTAGACATTGTAGAGCTCACAACCCTATCGATAGAGGGACTTTTATGTTGTCTAAGCGCTGAGCTTGGTAATGAGGATGCAGCTAAGCGAGATAAAGCTAGAACGACGATTGAGATTGTCGAGAGTTATGCATGGAAAAGAATGAAGCTAGGTGCTCAAGGGAAAGCTGTCGAGCGACCTTCTCTCGCGGTATTCCTTCGGCGTCACGTCCTTGCCATTATGTCGGAAGTCAACAGCGTTATTCTTGACCGAATGAATACTATGACATTGAGAACAAAGGCTAAAACCCTTAGGAGTCTGATCCTTTTAGTGCATATGCTCAATCCGATCCAGAGCTCGGTCTTGTCGCAGGTAAATCCAAATCATATGAGTTCATGGGTTGGAAGCCTGTCAGAAAATGATGGAATATGTCGCTAACAACAAAGAAGGGATTGTATATTAGATATTCTCGCCTTTAAACATCGCTTTAGATATTCGCGGTCTGAGGATCCATGCACTCCATGCTATTAATGGGATTGTAAACCTAGTAGATGCCAAGCAGCTCGATGTCATGCTTCCTCATATTTTTCAGACACTCACCAAACGCTATAGTGAGTCCAGCACCAAGGAGAAGGGCGTAATATTGAGAATTTTCGAGCATCTCGTATTCCACAAACAAGATGGTCTCCAGAACATCCTCCCAGAAGTGGGTGCACTTCCAAATCTCCCTGAATTTCTAGAGATGAATAATCTTATCCAGGCACTTAAGGAAAATGGAGATTTTGAGCATCAGATTCGCCTCTTCATCAAGCGCTCTGGTAATGAGAATGAAGAACTAGCAGAACAGGCTCTTCTTGAACTAACACAATTCCTAAAGTCCAGGACGAAAGAGTTATTGTCGTTAGTCGCTACCAAGGAGCCACAAATTGATCCTGTCCTTAGGGAGCTAATCCATGCACTTCTCACTGGGATCGGGAGGTTTCGAGGCTCGGACGCCCCAGTGCCACGCCGATGTGTCGAGTGCTTGGGTATCATTGGGGCTATCGATCCTGCCAAATTATCAGCAATGCGAATGATTCCGACTCCGCCTGCACTAGTCAACTTTCATGATCCAGAGGATGCAAAAAACTTTGTGTGTGAGATGATCGAGGTACAGCTAGTAGGCAAGACGCGCTCCATCGGCGATATTCATTCCGAGGCCCATTGGGCATACACCTTGCAGACGCTACTGGCCTTTTGTGGCATCACCAAAGGGGCTTTAAATGCCGAGCCTTCAAGGCCACATGGGCATGCAGCAAGACAGCCGTCTGCAAAATCGCCAGGAGACCGATGGAGAGCTTTTCCACGTCATGTCCAAGAAGTCCTGGAGCTACTCATCGATGCCAAGTATACCAAAGCAGAATCAACCTACCAGAGAATACACCCAAGTCCCCTCTATCCCCGAGTGGAGACATTCAAGGATTGGATCACAACATGGGTTTTAGATCTAATTGGCAAGGTGACAAGCCGATATGCAAAGGACATCTTCCAAGCATGTAAGCATGTTGTTCCATACGACACCAACACTTGTTTGTATATCCTACCTCACCTTGTCCTTACGGTGCTAGTCGATGGCTCCGACAAAGACAGGGAAGAGATTGTTAGTGAGATGGGTACCGTACTTGGAAATGGTCATGGCTGGAGGCAGGACGGTGCGGATAAAAACCATGGAGCCATTCAGCAACATTCAGGAGAGCTTAGGCAGCTTGGATCACAGGTAAAGGAGTTGTTTTTTTTTTTTTTTTTTTTTCATTTAAGCCATATAGCCCACTGGTGCTTCAAATTCACTATTTTACTTCTGATCTTTTCTATTATTGTTACCATTGCCATTGCAGACTGTGTTTGCTCTTTACGACCATATCGTGAAGTGGATCCAAACTGCTAAGAACCTAAGCGCAAAATCATCTGTAATGCGCTACACCACGACAGCCGATGTGCCCCAACCCTTTTCAATGCGGCAACAAGATATTGCGGCTCTTGAAGTAGTCCAGGCTCAGCTCACCTCGATCTCAAATGATATAATTGCAATGGCAGCGTTTCGTGCAAAAGCCTATGCCCGGGCGCTCTTGCATTATGAACAGTACGTTCGCGAGACAAGACAGAATCGTGGAATCATTGAATCTGATGTCCAGACGATGTATGAGAAGTATCAGGAAATTTATGTACATATGGAAGAGCCTGATGGTATGGAGGGCATATCCACCATGATTACTAGTGGCACTCGAACACAAAACCTACTTCAATGTGAAAGTGCAGGGCGATGGAGTGAAGCGCAATCGTACTATGAGCTTGGTATACAAGAAGAACCGGAGAAATTTGAGAATCATGCTGGTCTTTACAAGTGCCTGGAGAACCTTGGACACTATAGTAAGTTTTTTATCAACGTAATCACTGTGTATTTAAATGATTATCTAATAGTTTCAGTGACACTGATGATGGCCTCTCGCTCTTCTCCCCCTTGAAAATAGACACTCTGTTATCTACCGTGGAAGGCGACATAAAAGACAATCCAGATTGGGAGCAGCAACTTACAGAATGGCGGGTTTCGTCAGCATGGAAGGTGCAAAATTGGGATTCACTTGAAGCAGCACTTTCTCGTTCTGTTCATGCGAGTTTTGACGTTGGACTTGGACAGTTGCTGTTAGATATGCGCGAAAATCGAGTGTCTGATTTTGAAAAAAACTTACAGCATGTCAGGAGCATGATGATTGCACCTTTAGCAGCTGCTAGCATGGAATCCTACCAGCGTGCATATGAGCATATTGTGCGGCTTCATATGCTACATGAACTAGAAGAGGCATTCAAGATTGCGAATGAACGATTCGAGATAGCAACAGACCACGTCATGCTTGAGCCCCATCAAATCAATAGCTCCTTTGTACATTGCTTGCGTGAATATCAGCCCGCGCTTGACGTACGCTTCGAATCTATGGCGCCTTCATTCCGCTTACGCGAGCAAGTGTCTACACTTAGACGCATTGCATTTTACACCATCTGGTACAAGAGTTATCTGCGCAGTAACAAAAGCGATCATTGCATTTAATGTTTGATATGCAGTAGTATATTAATTCCATTAACATTAATCATACCCTCACTCGTCTCATTTTTTTTTTATATGTGTATATTTGCCTCATGCCAAGTATTCCGGATACGATAAGTCATGAGGAGCTGTCATTCCTCAATGCTTCGTGCGGAGAGCTTTGGTTGCAGTCTGCACGGATGGCTCGCAAGTATGGTCATGGTCAGGCCTCTTATGCTGCCATGCTCAATGCAGAGAGCCTGAAGAATCGATCCGCTACAATTGAGCGAGCGAAATACGAATTTATTCACAACAATGAGCGCCAAGCCATTAAAACTATTGATTTGACTCTCAGTCGCACAATGCCTGGGGCCAGCGCTTTACAAAGCTCTGGGACGAGGGCGTTATCCTCTACTCGGCTCAGACAAGCTTCTAATAGCGTGCATCGCGCACCGTCGTTTAATACAGAGCTTATGCGTGTCTACGACCATGTTGTCAATACCAATGATACAGGATACATTCGGGCAAAAGCTCATCTCTTGCGTACACGGTGGATGGACAGAGGTAATTTGGTTAGCCCAAATGAAATCCTGGAGGGGTATCGACAGGCAACTGTTGAGGCAGATCGTTGGGAAAAAGGCTATTACTTTGCTGGTCAGTATTTCCTAAAGTTGTACGAAAATTCGAAGCGATACAAGAATCGAATACCAACATTCACGTAAGTCTTTTGGGAGCAGTCTAGTGGATAATTATTTTTGGTCAGGACTAAATTCAAGTTGGATTCATTTATCTAGACATATGACAAACGCCTGCAGACTTTATGGTAAAGCTTTGACTCTCGGTCCCAAATACCTCTTTCAGGCGCTACCAAGGCTTTTGACATTTTGGTTGGAGCTAGGCCAGTTAGCACAAGGGCGACCAGCAACCAGTCCTGTATTGCAGGCGAGTGCCGCTACGGAGTTTCAGAATGTCAACAAACTCATGCAAAACCTGTCAGGGATGCTTCCAGAGTATATGGTAAGATGAAAACCATTTAGTGATAATGATAGCCAGTAAAGCTCGATAGGCATAACCAAGCACTGACATTTTGTTCATTTTTGTAATAGTTCCTTTCGGCTTTTCCACAAATCATTTCCCGCATGTTTCACAAGAACACAGATGCCTTTGCGGTCCTTCAGCATATTATTGCGAATGTAGTTCTAGCTTTCCCTCATCAAGCTATTTGGCAAATGGTGTCAGTATCACGCTCTATCGTACACGAAAGGAAACGAGTGTGTAACAAAATATTAGATAGCATTCAATTTCAGCCGTTAATCGGGTCATCTGTGATGGGTCAGATCAAAGAAGCTTTGGATCTCTGTGACAATCTGATTACATTGTGTATGGCAGCAGTGCCTGACAAGGTCGACAAACTGAGCCTACAGAAGAATTTCCCGAAAGTCTATACGCAACTGGGAGAGAACTACAACTTGACGGTCCCGTGTCAGGCAACAATGTGGCCCTCAATCCCGGAATCGAGCGCCACTATGGCATCGCATCAATCATTCAAATCCAACCTACCGAAAATTAATCGTAGGTAGCATTTTATTCTTTGAAATAGCTTCTTATTTGCTACTATTATTGAGATGTTTTATTTTAATATAATTAGGGTTCTTGGACGAGGTTGAGGTCATGTCATCACTGCAACGGCCACGAAAGATAACAATTGTTGGTAGCGATGGAGTACGGTACACATTCTTATGCAAGCCTAAGGATGACTTGAGAAAGGATGCCAAGGTGATGGAGTTTAACGGTTTGGTTAACATGCTACTCCAACGCAACCGTGGAGCAAACCGCAAAAACCTATGTATGTATATCTTTGGTTGTATTGCAGCATTATCCTTTAGTTTTAGTCCGCTGCACATTTGCTGAAAAACGATTTTTTTATTTGCATGTTATTTAGATATCCGTACTTATTCTGTGATTCCCTTGAACGAAGAATGTGGACTTATTGAATGGGTGCACAATACAATCCCATTCCGACATATTATGCAAAAGCAATATAAAATGAACAACATTTCTATGCCCTCGGTAAGAAGAGCTTTAAAAAGTATCAATATGGGAGTTAGCAAATGTAGTTTATCAAGTTTTTTTTTTTTTTTTTTTCCTTCCTAACCCTGCATGACCTGTACAATAACGCATGTTTACATGATAGCTCCCTGAGATCAAACGAATTTTAGATCACGAGGATCATGTAAGGATGTTCGTCAAGGATTTGCTTCCCAAATTCCCGCCAGTTTTTCATCAATGGCTTTTGGATATCTCGAAAGAACCTACTGCTTGGTTTGAGACAAGACTTCGATACACGAGAACGACTGCGGTCATGTCAATGGCTGGACATGTCATGGGGTAATTGATGGTCCCTTGCTTCAATCTTTTTTATTACTTTTGTTCTTCTTCAAATGAACCCTAATATATTTTCGCTTCATCAGTCTTGGTGATAGGCATGGAGAAAACTTGTTATTTGATCATCGTAATGGTGATATCGTACACGTAGATTTCAACTGCCTGTTTGAACAAGGCAAAACTTTCCCCAAGCCAGAAAGGGTTCCCTTCAGACTTACTCAAAACATGGTAGATGCAATGGGGCTAGCAGGATATGAAGGGGTGTACCGCTTAGCATGTGAGCAAACGCTATCGGTCTTTCGAGACAACATGGAGTCCCTTGTGTCTGTGCTTGAGGGTTTTTTACATGATCCGCTGGTGGAGTGGGCCAAGAGTAAACGTCGAGGCCAGCAAATTCAATTGGATCCTAGGCAGAATGTGGCTGGTGATGGTGGTGCTGTACCGGGAGCTTTGAATGATGGATTAGGAGGAGGAGATGGAGCAGTACCGGGTGTTGCAGAAGAAACGCGTGCACGTCTTCGAACTAGGAACGAACAAAAAGCTAAAGCAGATGCGGCTGCGGCTGCGGCTGCGGCGGCTGAAGCAGCAGCAGACCTACAACAGAATGAAAAGGCACAGACGATTCTTGCAGTGATCAAGCGTAAGCTCAATGGAACCGAAAGTTTGAATGCATATGTGCTATCTGTACAGGGTCAGGTGGAAGAGTTGATTCAAACGGCAACAAACGCAGAAAACCTTTCAAAGATGTATATCGGATGGAGTGCATACCTTTAAATAATAATAATAAAAACATACGTGTGCACATATTATATTCATTCGCTCTAGCAAAGAGTTTATTAATGCTTTTTACACATGAATTTTTTTTAAAAAAATTATTATTGTATGAAGTATTTAAGTATATATATGTATAATTATGCTTTAAATGACGAAGAACTGTTCTTGCTCTTTCTTTTGTTTGCCCTTCCCTGAGAGCAAGTACCCCAAAGACGAAAACTTTTCACCCCATTCTATAACAAGAGCCGGCTTGAAGAAGACAATGAAGATGACGGTTCCGACTGAGGAAACGACAGATTCTGCAGCAATCATGAGACCATAAGGAGGCAAGTGAGGCGCCAATACATCTGCACAGGAATCATGTGGATTACCCGTCCGGAGACAAAACACAAATTCAAGAACATGGCTCTGCAAAGCCAAGGGATTGATCTTTCGAAGCTGAATAAAATAAAAGAGCCAATATAGCATCACACTGACGATAGCACAAATGGCCATTAAGGCTGCTCTCCATTGGATACGGATCGCCATTATGACATGACGACGATGGGAGATCATAGCAGCTGCACCAGCCGATAATGTAGATCGGGACATGGTTTCAGAGTCTTCACCAGACAAGATGGTGATTCGAGCAATATGAATAAAGGTCAAGACATGAACCAAGAATGCAGGGAAGATCATGACGGCCAGAGGGTAGAAGAAGATCTCTGAAGCTCTATCCTGGGAAACTAAGCACAGAGTTGCATATTCCCATTTGACTTCTCCCAAGACGAGCGCTACAACAGTGACAGCAATGGCAAATCCCCAGCAGACAATATGCAAGAGCCAGTATTTCCGAGCAAACCAGGCAGAGTTCCAAACTGTATGCAAATGCAAGTTCAAAATCAAGGCCGTACACCAAGCACAGGTAGCAACCGAAGCAAAGATCAATATCGCTCCTATGTGCCAGATTAAAGTATAAAATATTAGTTAATCTGTCAAAACAGCAGCAATAAGAAATAAAGAAACTTATTTATTTTACTTTTTTCCCTTCATGTCACTGTTTTATTATTGACATTGTTTCCTTACCTTGAATAGCACATCTGAGATTGTTTTGTTGGGTACTAGGATTGATTGCATCAGCACATTGCATGCCATGAGTATCGAACAAAGGGAAAAGGATGACGACCGAGAACAAGAAGACACCGATGGAGAAGAACAAGATCAAGGCACTTGGATGGGATCGTTTATCATCCAGACAAAGGTAGGTCATCATCAAGAGGAATGCCAAGACCATGGACACTGCACGGATCGTGTTTGTAATCTTAAATCCAGTCTCCAATGCTCCTTCCCTGTAAAGATGGTACTGAGCTGGGCATGGAAGACAGCATCCATGCATACAGTACATCTGGTTTGCGGTCGAACCGCCTGGACCCGTCATTGGATCGACAATAAAAGGTGGGTCACATGTCGTGATCAAGTCAGTCCTATTTGTAGGTCCAGATCCTTTTTCTAAAGGATGAACAACATTGCAGGCACCGTCCGGTTGAAATGCGACACCGTTTGGGGGTTGATAGACTGAAGAGCCCGGAATGGGAGAGTCACACTTAGGAATCAAGGTTTCGTTATGAAAGACTGTGAAGAGTTGAGAGCATTTTGTCACTGCCGTCTGACAAGTTGAAGTACATGCAAACCTGACATTGAACACATTGTCTATTATTCATAATAAAAAAAAAAATAATTAGTAAATATAGGTAGAACCGAATATGACATGTTAGCCAACAAAAAATGAACACCAAATTTACTTTGTCCAACAATGGGTTCGACCCGCGGGAACGCCGTAGAACAGACATATTCCATGAATGATTCATAGCAATCTTCGTTAATTTGTGACAGAGCGGAGGCTTGAGGTATGCCCATGGCAGTAATTTCATTCTCGATCGATTCAACAGTGTGATTGGGAGGGAGCCAAACTTCATAATTGACATAGTTCTTGCAGAGAGTCCCCGTGTAAGGTGCGGCTAAATGCATTTCAACATAAAAAAAAGTAATCCGAATGAGTAAAGGAACTTTGAAAAAAAAAGGAAACTCTTTTGCCGTCGTCCGTCCAGAAATATGTCCACAGGGTCTTCAAATTTTTTTCCCTCTAAAATGAGGGCAGAGAGATAGTCTCTACTCTTTACACTTTACTTGTTTGGCATGTGGAGGAAAAAAAAAAAAAAAAAAAAAAAAAAAGAGCGAAAGAGCAAAAGTGGAAAGTGGGAAAGTGGTAGTATGGAAAAAGGGCTCCTGCAGGGCATTCATCTCATATGAAAATGACAACAAGAATCAGCTCATTTCCCGTGGAACAAAGGAAAAACAAATACACATGCATGTGTGTTCATTGCTCTTTCCTCCTTTGTGTCCAAACGGCTTCCATTTGCGGATAATTTTTATATCTTTGGTGCACCAAAAGAAGAAAAAACAGACGTGCGAAAGTTACCAAGGGCATAAAATAACAAAAGGTGAAGGGATATTGTAACATTGGAAGGAATCTTCATCAGGTTGGATAGAAATAAAGGTAAAGAGAACTTACAAGACCCAAGAGCCTCGGTAGTGGATTTCATCAGAACGAGGGCCAAGCTTGCCATCGTGGCAATCTTGGAGAAAACCCGAATCATTTTTGTTTTTAGAGGAGGATACTGATGAATGGCGGTGGAATAAGTATATTAACAAGACTCTCCCTAAGAAAGGTGAGAGAGGTTAATGGAGATCAATGGATTGTGAATGAGGATTGATGCGGGGTATGTATGAGTAGGTAGGGGAAAAGAGTATGATATGATTAAAGTATATGGCACCGATGTCTTGGTGAGATAGGAAGGGCGAAAGGAGAGGAAGTGAGGAAGTGAGGAAGTGAGGAAGTGAGGAAGTGAGAAGAGAGGAAGTGAGGAGGTGAGAGAGGAAAGAAAGAGGGGTCGTTGAGAACAAAGGAAAGAGAGATGAAAGGAGAGAGGAAGAGTTTGATTACTCAAATAAATTGTTCTTTGGATCCAACCCATTTAGTCTAGGCTTCAGATTGGCAAAAGGAGGATGGGAATAAAAAAAAGAGCAGAAACTCAAGCTGGCAGACAAAGCATATTTCTTTTGAACTTAATGGAATGGGAAAGGATTCTGTCCCAATCTGTCCCCTATTCTGCTTAGATATCCCAACCAGGATAAAACGTTGAAATGCTTGCCCCATGCGGGATACCATGTCACTTTGATCATTTTCACTCAGAACTCAGACTTCTGGAAGCAGATCACTTCATTTTCAAAATGATCGAAATGTTGTCTAACAGGGCTTTGTTGGCTTTCTCAAGGACAGTCAGTCAATCAGTCAAACGAGAAAAACATTGATCCACTCCACTCCTCATGATGAAAAAGTAAAAATAAAAAAAAGAACACAAAGAAGGTTTTCTTTCGGATCTCTACTGGACTAATGTTTATATCCAGTGTGTCAACAGCTCGGTATTCATGTAAAAATATCATTATACCCAAAAAGAATAAATACAAATGTATACAAATGTTTATTGGACGCGGAGAAATATATAAACAAGAACCATCTATATTTGTCTATTAGTACAAAGCCATTGTCTTTGGAGTGACAAACCCCTAAAACGTTCGAGTGGAAGGGTACTGCCTAAATCTACAAATACACAGGCTAATTTATCCTAGAAAGGCTGTGTAACTACAATGTTAGATAGCGTTACAGGACCTGCTGTGTAAGGATTTTATTTGATTTATTCTCCATCGATCATCTCATCAGATCTGCAAACGATGCCAGTCAAGACAATTACATTGTCCACAAACCCAGTGTTGGTTCAACAGCATGTCCTTTCTATTTCACTCAAAGATAACGATTTCAATAACGACAGCAACAAAACCAGAGCCCTCTCAGCCACCATCTTGACCTATGGTGCCACGCTTACCCATTTCATAGTCCCGGACCGTTGGAACCAGCCTCAAGATGTAGTTCTTGGATTTGACCATTGGCAGGACTATCTCGCGCAATCAGAACCTGGTGCATTGAATCCTTACTTTGGAGCCATTATCGGACGTACTGCCAGTCGGTTAGTTTAATTTAATTTATTTTTTGTCGTCGGAGAGAGTATAAATGGGTCTAGAGGAAAGAGCGCGGCGTCGCTAAATGGAACAGACGATGGGTGGCATGTGCTTGAACTAAACGACCTTACCTTTTACGTTTTCCAGAATCGCACATGCATCTTTCAACCTCCAAAATAGCTATGAGCGCACACGCGAGGCTGAAGTTGCGGTAGAAACAGCGGCAGAAACAGCGGCAGTAAATGCACCACTTGCAGATGGGTCTGTGGTCTCAGAGAGGAACAGCGGCAGCGGCAGCAGTGCTATTCCTCAAAAAACTTCCACATTTTCCACATTTCCCTCTACAGATATATCAACCCACACTTTAAAAGTGTCTAACGGTAAGGATTGTCATCACGGTGGCCCCTTAGGATTTGATAAGCAACACTGGGCAACCATCAGTGTCAAGAATGAGGATGAGGAAAAGGATAGTGATGGAGTATTAGCTGTTTCTGTTACTTTGCAGTTGATCTCTCCACATGGTCAAAACGGCTATCCAGGACGATTGGTCACTGATGTCAAGTACCAGTTGAACAGCTCTGGCGAATTAATTATTGAATATCGGGCTCAGTTGCAAAAAAAAGGATCGGACAATAGCAATGACTTGGATTTGCACAGTACCATTGTCAATTTAACAAACCACACATATTGGAATTTGGATGGTGTTCTGAACCCTGTGGAAGATCAAGCTCAAGGCCTTCTTCCATCAGCTATGGTCATAGACGCAGATGCAGCCACAACGACAATAGGAAATCCAAACAATTCCTCTCAAGCTCATACTCGCACTACCATCACTCCAACCATCACGAACCGCCTCTCAGTCAAGGATCATACATTATGGCTTAATACCTCAAACGTCATAGAACTTGGTGACCCACATCCAGTCCCAACTGGCAAGATCATTCATCTTCAAGAGGCAAACGACCGTGATAGCCTTTTAATTTTTTCAATGAACATAGCAAAAGCGGGCCAAAAGAAATTAGAGCCTGGGTTAAATGGCATTCAAGGTGGATATGGATATGATCATGTCTATGCTCTTGGCGATGATGGCCCGCCATCATCTTTATTCTCTTCTCCCTCTTCTTCAATATCAACTTTAGATGGGTCTATTATCGCCAGATACAACAAAATTGGGATCCAAGGCTATCTCCCATCCACACCTCATGTTGCTACTCTCACTTCATCCAGGACAGGCATTCGTCTCGATCTCTTTACTTCGGAGCCTGCGCTCGTCCTCTATTCAGCAGGATATCTAGATAGCTCTCTCCTTCCACGTACCAAATCCCAGTCTTTCGATTTGCTTGACTCGTCTTCAACAACTTTTTTTAGTTCGCCAACTGCCACATCACAACAACGATCTTCGGGTTCAAACATAAACAACAGCGAGGATCAAGACAGTTATAGCAGGAATCCGGTCAAGTCTGTTTCAATTGTTGCTGAGATGAGCAAATTCTCGGGGCTTTGTCTTGAACCCATTCGATATCCCGATGCCATTCATCATCCTGACTGGGCAAACATGGTTATCCTACATCATGATCAAATTTACCGCCAAAAATCAATCTACAAGTTCAGCATTGAGCCATAGATTTATATTAATCAACAGCGATGAAGCTGTCAAATTCAATTCAATTCAATTCAATTCAATTCAATCAATTTTTTTTTTTTTTTTTTTTTTTTGGTATTATTAAAGCTCTATAACTCTGAAGACTCTATGGTTGCAACATGCTCTGATCCTTCTTTATAGCTACCACCCATTTCTGCTTTGACCACTTCTCCAGGTAGCGGCGAAGCAGAGTCATGCATCGATACATCACCATCAACATCGACAATAACATCTGATTCAAAATTTGAATCTACCTGTCCTTCTCCGTCTCCTTCAATATCCACAATGGATTCTCCTGCTGTTGTCACCACAGATGGCGCGGAGTGTTGGTTCACGTTACAGGGTATGGTTGTAGAGTGTATAGAAACAGACCAATTGGGTTTGGGTGATGTCAACGGTCTTCTTCTCTCCTCTTGCTCATGCTCGGATTGAGTTTCGTCCCCGTCATCAACATCCTCTATTAATTCATCTTGCTCAGTCTGATCATCTCGCTTCTGTTCTAGAACTGAGGCTGGGTAATCGAGCCCTGCATGTCGAATCTTGGGTGACGAAATTCGGGCCTTCTTTCTCCCTGGGGTTCCCAATGATGTATATGCGTCGTCATTGTCGTCATCATTATCACCGTCATGAATACCTCCATGCTTATGATGATTCGTTTCATGATCATTTGGACCTTTAGTTATTGCTGCTGTCGATGCTTTGTTACCAGACGATCTTGTCGAAGCAGGTTCTTCAAATCGCTGCATGATATAGCTCTCGCATTTATCTACGTTTGGCAAATCTTGGATCATCTTGGCAATAGTGGCGTTTGAGAAACCATAATAATCAGGTCCGGAGGCTGAGTTAGAGTGGTCACGTTTACGAATCGCATTCGCGGCTTTGACGACATGTGTCCATGCTCCTGTAGCGCTTCCAGCGATAATCGGTTTGCCTGGCTGATCTTCAGCGTCAATTTGGAACTAGAAAGGATATATTATGAATACCGTTTGTAAAAGTTAAAAATAAAAAAAGCTACATTTTATAAAGCTATCACTAAACAACTCACCTTAGGTGCCTCTCCATCATCAATGACGCTACAAGTGTAAGTTGTCTGATTGTTCGGATCAATCATACTGTTGTAAGAGCGTGACATCTTGTAACCAACGGGCCAAATGTATCGATCATTGTGAAAAGCCTCGCGATCGTACACTACGTGACCGAGGCTTTGGATCGTAATGATGCCAACAGTGACAGGCAGTTTAACATTCCCATTCTCATCCTTTTCTACTGCTTGCACCCGACGAACTTTACCAAGTCCTGGCCTGAGTTTATTAATTTGATGGATGCGTTTAGGCTTCTGAGTTGCAGATCCAACATTGGTGATTGTAGAAGGTGTTGAAACAGACGAGTGACTCTTTGTTTCCTTGGCTGAACCTGCTCGACCTCCTGTAGATGCACCTGGAGTGTTCTTGGCAGTAGCAGACTTTTTAGGATGCTGAGGAGTGGTCCCAGGCGTTGGCGTTGCGTTTGGATTTGGAGTCAGTTTTGAATTGCTCTTCGCCTTGTTTTGCTTTCCTGCTGGTATAGATAATTTCACAGGCTCTGGAGGTATATCCTCCTGGGTTGAAGATTCATATTCTTCACTGTCACTGCTGAGTGATGAGAGCGAGTCTGATCCTGAGCCCGAATCTTTTCTCTCAAATAGACAAAGGCGATCTAACAAAAGACTGAGTGACGAAAAAAGATGAGCCGAAAAGAAAATTAGCAAGTTTAGAGGACGAGGCAGAGTCCGTTGCCATGTTAAAAATCAAATGCTTACAGTTTCTCTCGCCGCAAATTTCGAACGCGTCTTTGAGACTTATCCAGCTCCTTACTCATTCGCTCGTTTTCCTAGGATTTATTGAAACCACAAAAGCATCTCATGTCAATAACCCATCCTATCGATTAAAGCATTAAGGATCATTTCAAAGGTTACGACGCTACTGAGGTTTTAAAAATGTATGTATATGTTTACCTCCAAGACTTCCCTCAGTTTCCTCTTGAGTCTCTTGTACTTTTCATCTGACAATGTTGAGGAGTAATTTTCACGATAATGACCATGATCCATGCTTTGATCTCCATCCATGAGATTGCGACCTTCTTGGCCATTGTCCTCAGAACTTTCGTCTCGATCATGAAGGATCTGCTCATGCCTATGTCTTTCTCCGCCTTTATGATTAAAATTGGTCGATGATGGCGGAGACGATGAGGGAACATTGATATTTCCTCTAAGGTCGTTGGAATGAAGGTAAAAGTGGGGATCCTCTCTAGATTGCTGAGGGTATCGATTGTGGAGCTGGTCAAGGTTGTTTTCCCGAATCAAAAACTCCTCTTTTGTGGTGCTTTTGAGCGTTCTTATTTTTGCGTTGTCCTTGCCTTCATTATGTTGGTCTTGATATTGTTGGTGCTGGTTTTGCTCTCTGCTCAAATAAGGCTCTGCTCTACTATTACAACTACTGCTATTACTTCCAGACATAGTTGTCAACTCGGCGGTGCTGACAGCATAATACGCTTTTGAATTGCTGTCGATTCCATTAGTTTGATGTGAAGCTGTAGGGATTAGAACAGAGTCTGACAATAATGAGGCAGAGACATTGACCAAATCTTCTTTATTTGGGGCTGATCCTTCAGTCCCATTGTTGTTCTGGAAAAGCATATTTTCACCTGAGGGATACAGCTTTGGTGGCGCAAGTTTATCTGCTTGTTGTTGTTGACTCTGATCAAGATCATTACTATTGACCTTTCCTTGCTCCTTGATTGACATTGAAGATTCGTTTGAAGAGTGATCTGACGGGTGAGACGACAAGGATAATTCTTGTCGTTGCTGATCTAAGTCTGTATTCGAAGGAGACATTTACTTCTTGTCGAAGCAGTGTCTTTGCTTTGCCTTGTTTGTACCTTGTAGTGCCGGGCTTTGTTTCAAAAAAGCTTTTTAGGGCAGATTTGTTGCAAATGTGATCGATGGTAAAGAAGTTCAGAGAAGAGTGAATGGCCGAGTATAGCAAAGAAAAGAGAGATCGAAATAGCGAAAAAGAATCCGATTCTTTTATGATCGTGTGAAAAAAAAAAAAAAAAAAAAAAAAAAAAAAAAGAGAAAGAGAGAGAAAGAGAGAGGGAGAGAAAGAAAGAGAGAAGGGAGGGACAAAGAGAGACAAAGTAATGAGAAGGGAAAAAAAAAAAAAAAAAAAAAAGTCTGACGGAGAGGCAAAAAGGAGTGAGAGGTCTGAAGTGTGAGTTTGTGCACACGGTTTTGTACTTGTATTTTGTCTGTTCACGATGTGTGAGCGAGTGAGTGTGAGAGATGGAATGAGAAAGTGAAAAAGGATTAGCCAAGGAAGGAAAAAAACTACCAAGAGTCCAAAATTAGTAGAAGAGGTGAGGCGTGAGTATCAAGTGAAGGTGGATGTGTGACCTGTGAGTGAGCCAGCCAGCTCGCAAACAGGACTCTCGTTTCTTTTCGCTTGTCTCTCATTTAGAGAAAGAGATCCACCAAAGAAGAGATTGGGTTTTCTGTGGATTTTTTTGTTTGATCATTTCTATCATGATGTTACTCTTCATGTAGTCAACTCTATTTCTTCTTTCATGTTTTTATTTTATTTTTGCCTTTTTTCTTTCTGTTTTCTTTTCCAAGGAGGGAGAAGAATGCTAGTGTATGGTATTTTCCAATGTGTGCTAATCTCGTTTCATGTGCAATTGATTGCAGAAGGTGGAAATGGTCATTGAACTTTCAATTGGGAAAGCCAGAATAATGACAGGTTAATTGCAATTATAAAAACAGGTCACACGGTGCAACAGGAGAGAGCCGCCATGAAGTTGATTGACCACAAATTTAGGAGCCTGGATACCTTTGAGTACAGCACAATCGGCACTGGAACAGTCACGTAAATGGTCCTCTAAACTATGGTAAAACTAGGTGAACTAGATTTGCTCAATGTGAATTCTCTTGCTGTCTCTGGGCTCCTCCTCTTGCTCGGTCGGCACTTGTCGCTTGTTCGCTCTCTTTTTTTCCACCATCCACTCTGGAAACATCCTTACCCCTGTCCGGCACAAGATAGGACGTCCGCCCCTGATAAAGTAAATGGCCTTTAACGTTGTAAATGTTATGCCCTGCCATGACATCTCTGTGCGTAAATGTCTTGCAATATAGTCGACGGATCTCAATCTGACCAACAAATTCTTGACAGTTTGAACATTTCTTGAGGTGTAGTATTCGTTTACATCCACAACGATGTACCCAAGAGATCGGGCCGAATGGGGCAAGAGAGCAAGATAAGTTACAATGTGACAACAACGACAATAAAAAGTAATGGTCAACGGTTTTTCTGTGGCTAACTTGGCCCACCTCTGCTTTAACTACTGCTTAAAGCCATATGGCCGTCGGCCAAGTTTTTTTTTGTAATAGTGGGCGAGTACTTACCGTATTCACGAAGTATGATTGGACTGATTCATGTAATGAAGATGGCTTTGTATTAGACGAGAACTTGTCAAGGCTCACCCCTATCACAATCTTGTTTCCTTCATTTATCTTCGCTCCAACTGACCCGCCAGCCATCTTGAGCAGGCTGTTGGTAATCTTCTTGTATTCTTCGACTAAGGCTCCTTTCGCATCACACCTATGTTTCTTGATGACATCGTTGCTGCTATAGAAGGAATATAGGTCTTTCTCCACGTCTCTGAGTGTCACGAACAGCAAGCAATGTTGAGCTCACGAATTGATGAATGACTTTTTTGTCTGATTCGAATCAGAAAAGATCACGTGTGCTTGATTAATTTGTTCCCTCATTCACTCATTTCCTCATGCATAGTTTTGTCTGTCAAGCCAAGTCGCGTCTTCTAGTTTTCTAGCTCCGTGAATAGCTCCAAGAATTCTAGAAGAGCTATAGACCAATGACCAAGGCTCATGGCGCCAAGGAGCCTTGATATAAGATTGCACCAGATATCTTCCTCGGATCCTGTGTATTAAGTTAACTCAATACTTGGAGTTCCGCATATGGTAAAAGTCATTAGGAAGTATTTGAGTAAGCTTTATTTAGAGTTCTTGAAACACGTCTCCGCTCCAGCCAAACAAGTATAAATATCATAGACTAGTAACATAGCAAACCTCAGTCTGCAATAAATCCATATCTGATCCCTACCTTGTTTTCTAAACACTTACCTTCTTGACAATTATCTTGCCAGTCCTTGACACTGAGCTTCTCAATATAGTTTTTTATGCTTGCATCATTCCCACGAAGAGAAGGTAGGCTACTCTCAACGTCACCAATGGATTGTGAACCATACGCCGCTACTGCCTTCCACTGCTCCATCCATGTCGGTATTTGAGAGTAGGCCGATACACTACCTTCTACTTGACAGCCAAGTTGTAAAATTTGGCTGTCTAGGCCGCCGTGCTAGCGGGCTCGCTCCAATGAAAGATTGCCCCAAATCTAGATTTCTTCTGTCTTGCAGTTTCTAAGGTTAGTGGTATCTTGTTAATACTCACTACGTTCCTTATCTCGGTCAAGAAATTATCTGTACCGCCAAGAGTGGAATTGGTTCTGCGAGGTTATCTGTCCTCGGGAAGTCGTCTATATTTTACCGCATTGAGTTCGTTCAATTTGAATGCCAGCAACTGGAGACGGAACTCATCAGTTCGAATTGACCCTCGTAATATGTAACCGCGCTTCTCGTAAGTCTGGGGCCGGGCATGAGGTCATCCTCTCAAATATCTCAAATATGCTCTCTTATTCTGTTTAGTGACATTACGGAGGTCGTGGCCTTAAATCTTTATATTTCTTACGAAAACGCTTATGAAGTCTTCAAAATATCTGTCAGCTATCCTCTTTCCCCTCACTTTATTGTGTTTCAAGAAACCCTGGCTCATGCTCTTGGAATCCTTTTGAAAAAAAAAAAAAAAAAAAAAAAAAAAAAGAGAGAAAGATATGAAATTCAATCTTTAGACAGCTTATTATCCTACGGTATGCCAGTTCTCCTATTCGATTCGAACATATCGAATTCGAATGGGTTCGAATGCATTCGAATCGAAAATGAATCGTGGTAAGTGAAATATGTCAGGATCATAATAAGTAACGAGAACGAAAGAAAGATGTGTTTATTATGATTCAGGGATCTTCGTTAAATAAAAAGGGTAAAAATCTTAGCTATAGTAAAAACCCATATAAATGACTGCTAATCGCAACAGTAAGTTCGAATCGATTCGGATAAGCCCTAACCTGGATCGATTCGAATAGTTCGAGTATCGAATGGTTCGATAATGCAAGCGAAATCACTACAGTGGAATCTCGATAATTGTACACTTTTGTACAAATTTCAAATTTGATATATTTCTAGGCCATTGGTTGGCTAAGAGCCTTACTCTTTTAAAAAAAAGTATTCTAAAAAACCCACACTCAACTGGAGTAGAGGAATCAGCAGAGGATTTTTAGAATAGTTTTTCATGAATTGTGGGCTTCTTAGCCAATCAATAACCGAGAAATATAGCAAATTCGAAAATTGTACAAAAGTGTACAATTATCGAGATTCCACTGTATAATAATTTTGTGCAACATAGTATTTCGCCCATATTTCTAGAGCATTCCTTGCAACAGGATATTAACTAGTATAAATAGGTCTACTTTTCTATCTAGTTCTGTAGCATAGTTCCCCCTGAATAAAGATACCTTTATTGCACCCTTAGATCCCCCTAGAACACTACCTTGACTTTTGCAGATAAGCATTCGAATTTAGATAACTATTCGAAAACGAATTGAATTCGATATCAGTGAAATTCGACTCGAATGATTCTCGTGCTTCTTTTGACTATTGAAAGGCTTATCCAACGTCTTTATTACAGTCAAGAGCTGTTTCTTTCAGACTTAACTCTTGCTTCGCACGCGTTGGTGTAGTTCATCGAGCTCTTGATAGGCGTCCCATCAATGTCTTGGCTCATGCTTCCTTTCAACATGTATGGGTATGTCTTTTTTCCTTACAGGCTTCACCGTCGGGATATAGAATAAGGTTTTCTGGTGTTCCATACTTTCCCCAGCTCTCCTTCCGTGATCTTATGGGCTATATCGCGGGAATGATTGGTGTATGCGTTTCAAATTATGGGATATAAGGTTCCTAGGACATCGAACCTTATGAAGGCACTGTAATTGAAGGGATTGGAGGGATTAGAAGTGGAGCAGATTGACAAATGGTAGTGAAGCCTCGTAGCCTGTCTTTAGAAGAAATGACCAGAGGCTCTCATTGCTAAGAGGCGATATTAATATGGATGTGGGAATATCGATGGAACCATAAAGAGAAAGAGATGTTGAAAAAAAAAAATATCTGAATTCTTCCATGGTATTTCACGTGGCATCAGCCCAATTATTTTTTTTAGACCTGACCAGTGTGATAGGTATGGTGTTTTTAATATAAAATTGGTAATTACACTGGAGCGCGCACCTGATGGTATTATCATTGACAATATAAATAAATATCTGGAAGTGTTGCTGCACAGAAATAAAACTTACAGATGCTTGTTGCATGTTTTTTTCTATTCTGTTTGAGATATCGATTGTAACCTAAGCATGGACCGCTTGACGATAAAGGACATCTTACCATACTCACCAATTTTAATCCACATCAATCAGTAGCTTCCTATTACATTTCTAAGGAGACACCCGATCCTTTTACTACAGTTTTCACATTCAACGCGTTCTAAGAATTTTGGAGCCAAGAAAGGGTAGAATGTTCGGAGAAGAACCCTCGATCCATTCTTGCCTACAAATAGAATTTAGATAAATCACTTCCTACTTCCTACGCATATTCTGGCCGTAGTTGTCCACGTGAATCCGATTGAACAACCAAGTACATCTGTTGGCGCCAAGGTTCGAAAGAAAGTTGACCATTCACCAGGATTCAGTTGGTCAGTCTATATCGGGATTAAAAAGCCTGTTGAACTAGATTAGGTAATAATGGAGTACTATCCCTTCATCCGTAACAAGGGCAAATTTGTCATTATAAATGGGCTTAAAATCCAGCAATCCATGGGCATTGTCTTGAAATTTATTCGTCGAAATAAATGACCGAAAACTAACTGTCATGGAGCTATCCTGGTGCAAACGTGTTATACAATACTGAACCCAAACCTTTGAGGAGGGCTCAACTATCACGCGCACCCCAGGCGCCAAGACGCCAAGCCCAAGTGCCAAGACACCAAGCCCCAACCCTATCAATTATCAGTATAAATAGTCCACTACGCTATAGCCAAATAAAGTATCCTTTGACCTTCGATTCCACCTAAGATCACCTTTGATTGTTACTATTTACACCTGGCTTCTTTATTTGTGCAAATAAAAAAACTCATGAAGACTATCGCATGACCCTAGCATCCCCTTGGGAGTCCATTGTATCATTTATTTATTGACTGATGTAATGTAACAGCGATAATATTCGCTGCTGTAGTATCGACTTGAAAGGAGGGCAATCTGAGTGGATTCATTCTTCCGCACCATGGAGCTTGACTAACTTGATCTTTTCTTGTACAGCTCGGCAAGACTTGATTTGTCACATCGTTCGCTTCCTCGTCTTCTTGCATTCCTTTGATATATCTGGGTTGGTAAACACTGCTAATAGAGTTTGTTGGGCCTGTGGAAACCAGAGTGAACATGTCATACCCAAGGTGATACATATATCTATGTTCGAGTGAATGGTGAAATACCTGTGTGTGATTCAGATGCAATGAACATTTACGGCGAAAGAATGCATCGAAAGGATGTGAGCGGTTATGAGAGCAAGGAAGAAGGAGTTGGTATACCTGTTCAAGTCCTTGGCAACAGAGCATGAGTAGCAGTTGATCACAAGTTGATTTCGGTGAGTCCGCATAACAATGGTATAGTTTCTAGACCCTATCTTCCACGCACAGCATTGCATTATTGTTGTTTTCAGGCCTGGCACCAATCATGCGAGGTATTTTTTTTTTCTGGGAGTTCCTTGTGTTAAACGACCAGACAGAAAGCTTAAAAGACATACAGGCACACTAACGGTGAAAAAAATGGATGTGAGCAAACAGTTGTTGTGCTTCTTGTCTACACATGTCTTGCATCGCGGGGTTTTTTTTATTGTTTCGAAAATTTTTGGCGAGAATTTTTTTTTTTTTGCAAATCTTGTTTCCTTTTTTGTTCATCAATCACTATCAGTTGTAAACAGCTGAAGCCTGTTCAAAATTATAAATCATTAAATTCCTCACAAAGCAAGGGCCAATGCAAACAAAAGAAGCTGAAAAAAAAATTGTATAGCAAAGGATCGACATCAACACTGAAGGAGATGATTTTTTCGAATGCTCACTTTGGTATCTCAATACTATTGTTTCCAATCTGCCGTTCATGCGAGAGCTTGTATTTATTTGTCGATCTCTGCAATTGACTTGGACAAAACCCCAATCCAAATAAAGGAACTGAGTAAAGATTGATGTGGCCTGTGAAGCAAAGGATCGATATCAAGCCTATATGAGACAATGATAAAATTCATCATCAATCCAGGATATAAAAAAGGATCACTGTCTTCCTTCTTTCCCGCTCGTTCACTCCAAAGTCCCATCCCTTTTACCACTGCCACTTGTTCCTGTATCTTTTCCTCAATATTCTTTATCTATTCAATTTGGATCTTTAAACCATAAAAAGCTCATTAATTTATACCTTTGTCGCTCTTTTTTTTTCTTTTCATCACCACCATTTTTCCTTTTTCCTTTCTCTTTCGCTTAGATATTGACCATGGGGCTGAAGTCCTTCTTCAAACTGGTTGCGGATCGCGGGGTTTTACCTTCGGAAACTGACGTGGGCACTTTCTTGGCGGCAAATCCTGACCATTCTGTTCATGTAGATTTCCTCGGTACGTTCTGTTACGACATCACCGTAGAGTCGTCCATGTAAAGGTGAAAAACAAATCCATCATTGATGTAGGAAGATCCCTGGCTCTCGAGATAAAGGATCATTTCAAAACGGACAATCTGACTATACATATTGATGGGAGACCTTGTAATGAGAAAGAAAAAGCAAGGACAGAACGGCAAACCATAAGACAAAAAAATATGGACGCTTTGGAGAACGATATGAGCACCTTCGAGAGAAATTCCCGGAGTGGGGTATGGACTCGTCCTCAAGTCATGAGGCGCATCCAGAAGGGTCTTCGAGAAGTCTACACCCTGAGCGTCCAGGACAAGAATTAGCTGGCAACAGGCCTTGGCTCTGTCTTCGATGTCTGTCTGTGCGTATATGAAGCGGACCCATGCATAGGGTGCCATAATGAGGAGAATGATAGGATCGTGATATCCCAAGACTCTGATTTTTTTGCGTACGAACGAGTCTGCATCCTAGTGCGACCCCTTCCACACTGTAGACGGAAGTTTGGGGTTTACGATGTAGACAACGTTATCCAAGCACTAAGACTGCCATCACACGAACATCTGGTGTTATTCTGTGCCATCGCAGGCAATGACTACTCAAGGAACCTCGAGACGTTGGGCCCGCTTAATAATCTTCGATTAATTCGAAAGGTTGCGCGGGACAAGAACTACAATAAAATGCTTCGAGACTACCTAAGGGAAGCTAGTAAGGTGTTGGGAAGGAGCGCAGACTCTGAAGAAGGCAGAGTAGCTCTCCGCGTTTTTACTTCCAGCCATCAAACGTCGGCCCAAGCGTTGCCGAACAATGAGTTCGATAACTTCAAGCAGCGTCTACTCAATGGAAAGGATCTTCGCCATAGAATGGCTCAGCAAAGGCGGGTGCAGCGCCGTAGAACGTAAGGAAGCTCAAGCTATAGTTTTGGTCTTGAAACCAAACGTCCCCATACTAATCGTTAGTCCCTTTCTTGGATAATGTAGAGACACGCCGTCATTCTATATAGCGGAAGGGTCACATAGGAACCAGTTCCGGCCCATCTTTTCTGACAAGCCGAGCATATTGAATGCGTGCACAGTTGATATCAGTAACTGCCGTCAGCACGATAGGCCGGGCCTTAAGCATCCACCACGTCGGAGAAAGGCAAAAAAGAAGCAACAGAAAAAACAAAAGCGGAAGCACAAAGGCAAGAAGCCCCACAGGGCTAAAAAAGAAGGTGCACCAATTAGGGACTTGAAGGATGCTATGAAGGTTGATCACAGCTACAGCAGTAAGCACCCTATCAAGGCCTTAACAATTGGGTCCCTCAAGGCTTCCATGGCAAGGAAAGGCGGACTGGACGCAGATGAAAGGGATAGTATTGCAAGCCAGATCCGAGGGGCAGTTGTTGTCCTCAACCGACTACGCCGCTATGCATACTGGGCGATTGCCTTGGACATTGAGAGGATCATGCGGCTACCAGGGGCAGCAAGGTCGAGGGAAAAGGCACTGGACGAGGTTTTGGATAGCACTGACTATTCTTACTGTCTCGCCACCCTTCTTTTAAGTGGTCAAGGTGGCCCAATTCAGCTTACGCGAGGGCAAAAAAACAAGGAAGGGCGGTAGAAACGCCCCATTATCTCCCCGCTTATGAACATTTTAAGGCCATCACTGAACTTTCCCCAATAAAGGAAATAGACATAACATTGGGGGACGTGCAAGGCTCTGATCCCAAAAAGATCTCATTTCTAAGAGCGTCAGAGCTACTAATGGGCCAAGTACAGACATCATTAAGGCAGCACTACAGGCACGTAATGGTATAACCTTGTGTAGGGTATTTTCATGCATATTCTGCTCTCTATTCAGACTCTTTTTATTTTTACAATTTTTTTTTTTTTTTTTTTTTTTTTTTTTTTCTAGTTTGAAGATATGAGCGACATTGAGTTTTTTTTTGCGGGAGAACAAAAGAGTAAAAAAATACTCAGACTTTCCTACGTCCCCCGGTCACCCGGGTATGTGTATCTGTCTGAACACGCCCTAGTTGACATCCTCTGGGCGAACGAAGATACCAAGCAACTGCTGGAGCGTATTCTGCCTCTCAACAATCCTTCCAAGACTGCAATGTTTGAGTGTGTACAGGGAACAAAAGGGGTTTTGATAAAGGCTCTCTTTTGTGACATTGGAGGTGATCGCATGGTTAATGGGTATCGAGACAAAGTATCCCTGCAGTCACAGGACAAAGGCATAACTCGGTTCAAACTCAAAGGAACGATTTCTACCAACGGTCTAGTTCCGAATCTACTTGCCTATGACACAACCCAGACGAAGAGACAGCAGCAGTCTGACGTAGATGAAGAAGACGCCAACCAAGAACTGGAGCTTTCTCAGGGATTTTTCAACACGACGTGTTCAAAGGCAGCCGGTGAAGACCTGGCAGATGAAGACTACGCAAACATAAACTGGAGGAGGAGTTCCAAACTACTTGAAAGCGTTGAGCTCACATTCAACGAACCAGGACGATGCCCATCCGCAAACACCACAACTATCGTCGGATGCGATCCTGGTATTGTTAATGCCCTTACGTTTTCCTCGCTGCACTCTCACAGCTCTAACTTGCGGCAAGCGGTGAAGGTGAGAAGCAGGTTCTTGTACCTTCCCGTCCTCCGCTTCAATCACCTGTTGAACAAAAGGAAGCGTGAAAAAGGAATGATTGAAGTTGAGAGCGCCATCCCTGTGTTTGGAAGGGATACGTATAATGAGTACCTTCAATGGATGAACGAGGAGTCCCAGACACAGACAGGATCAAAGAACTTGGATGTGCTTCAAGAGTTTTACGAGTCCAGATGGCACCTGAAAAAAAAATGGGACCTACGAAAGGCTCAACGAGTTACGTTCGACTACGGGGTGCAGCGAGTGTTGAAGATGCTCGGGGAAAAAGGAGTGCTTGTCGTCGGCCTAGGGTCCTTTGAAAGTAGTAAAGGAGTTCCCAGCAAGCACACTGCTATAACGAGACACCTTGTCACACGGGTATGACTTTTTTTTTTAAAAAAGTAAGAAAAGCTGGAAAGCCATAGAACCCTTGCTAATAAACGACTGCCATTTGAAACGCTTAGGTCAAAGCACGAGGACACTTTGCTATAGTGCACGAATTTTACACCAGCGCCCGCTGTCCCCGACTCCTCTGCGATAGCTTTTTAGAGGCGGTGTACCCTCGCTCTAAATATTGCTGGGCATGTAAGGTATTCTTCAACCGTGACGCAGTAGGGGCGGAAAACATCGCAAGAATCAGTCTTGCTCAAATTGAGAGGCAAGAGAGACCTGCAAAGTACAAGCCCACGGAAGAGTCGCCTGCTCCGGCTGCAAAGCGCGCACGACGCTAGACACAAGTATTTGGGTGCCAGCACCCACAAAAAATTTGTAAGTTCTGTTTATCCTTTCTACCTAATCTTGTCCCTGAATTTCTGGACTATTTTAAAAACCGTACAGATCAACAGATAGACATCACACTCTTCCTCTGGGCCCCAACGAGTGCAACTAGATGAAGTCAATGGTCTCCAGCGGCCATGACTGGAAATATTTCGGCAATGATTTGAGGCCAAATGAAGAGGCTCTTCAGGCGGTAATGGTCGCCCCAGCATGTATTAAATGTTTTTGCATTTACTTAGATTATGACTAACGTTCCATGATTTACAGGTAGTCAGTAACCCTATTGAAAGCAATTCTTCGATAGACTTCTTCTTTATGGATCATTGATAAAACAAAGGAGAGGTGTTTGATTTTGATTTTGATTTTGATTTTTAATTTCAGACATGGTTCACCGTTCTGTCGATCAGTTGTCTGAGGAACTAAAAAGGAAATTGAGGTTCGTGCAAAGAGGTGGCTCAGTTCACACACATTCATCATTTCATTCAGCACAACGGAAGCATACAAAAATAAAAATAAACCGCATGATAGTCTTGCATATATGGAGAATAGAGCCTTATGTGGACTCTCCGAAACTTCTCTGTGATCACAAGTGCTTCCTGGACGCGTGGACTGTACTAATATATTGGTATGAGTTTATCGATCATGCTGTAGACTTAATGGTATATAAACTTTTCCTTCTCGCCTTGATTTCTTCTCATCACCGTTCATATTCTTTCAACATATTCCTTTCGCCATCCACATCCACAACACTCGAATCACATTAAGGAATAAGTTTTTCACCGCTCAATAACTTTAACAGTCCAAGCAAAGCAAGCGAAACCTAGACCCACGGTTTTTAGCAGCGATTTACATACATCAAGAGAAGGCAACAAGATAAAGGAGTATCAGACCTAACAAAGCGATACTATTCTGCAACCTCAACTACAGCGGTGACTATAATCACGATTGTATTAAGCCAGCAACAGGGGGCTGGAATACTCCCAGGAGGATGCTGGGATTATGTGTAAGTCTTAATGATCATTTTATTTTATTTGTAGCCGCAGGTTTTTACTAATCTTTTCTCCTATTCTTTTTCAACATATATGATTGCTTTCTCTGACTAGATAGATCTTTCTTTGTAGGTACGTTCATTTAGCTATATGGACGGTGGTTAATTTATAAGCCCAAGAAATGCCCATCCATCCTGTAAAAACTTGTTGGGCAAGTTTCTTGTATCGTCCCAAACGTATTTTCATCGCAATGTAATGGCGGCGCATAATGTATGTAATACAATTCGTGGCCAACCGAAGATACAAAAACGACCGCATCATCTTTAGCCTGTAGATGCGAAGGAACAATCTCCTTGGACACATCATAGAGCGATATCAGCGACAGACGCAAGCGCAAGAACAGACACAGGTACAAGTACAAGGACAGGCAGGGGGTCGAGTCTTAGTCAGAACGCAGCGTCGACCCGTGGCCGAAGCAGCAAGAGGCCAGTAGCATAGAGAGGGCGCAGGAAATTTTAATATAGTTAGACGCATTTGTTCGCAAGCACACTAACCAAGTTTAGAGACAAGCGTGGTCATGGCCAGATTGATCCCTTGTGGTGGCTAATTAGGCCTAGATTGTGCCTTCAACTTAATTCTTTTCACTTCATCACATCTTTTTCACCATCGGATGCAACAAGACTCTTGAATTCTCCTATACTACAATTATACCTAATCCTATCCCTATTTTTTTTTGGTCCCATCCACAATTATATAAGCTGCACCATGAGTGGATTCTTTAACATCAGGTAAACCTGGCATATATAAACTCTACATTAAGTAACAAGGCAGAATATATTTCTGTTGCTGACATTTTATATTACCACTTATTGTTTTAAAAATATACACTCGCCATTAACACAACGTCCAAAGTGGTAAATTTGGAAGCAAGACAAAACCTAAACGATCTACATCATCAGTACGGCCCTTATTCCTCTGTCAGCCTTACTGCAATAACTCGATCGTCAAGGGTAACTTCAAGACCATTGTCCAGTTGCCCAAGTATGTTGATGCTAACGAATGGCTTGCAGTGAATGGTAAGCAACGTTTGGAACATATGGATAATGGGGTAGCAATCTACATCAACTACCTCCGCTGCAGTATCCTCTTGGCCTTGTTCACTGGGAGGCTTTTTTTAAAATTTTCTGCACATTGAGGGTATACACTTTTTTAACAAGTACCCGAGTGAGGAATCTTTTGCATGCGAGAATAGAATCAAAGGGATGGCAATTTTGAAAATCTCCGCAAAAAAAAAAAGCCAAACGCGTTTCAGGTTGCACTGTCAACTTGTCCGAGAAAAGGGAGAAACAGATGTGGTTTGACGAAGCAATTGCAGAATAAGAACTAACCCATCATAACAAAAAATATATCCATCATTCCTTTTTTTTTTTTTTTTAGTGTTTGATTTCTACAACTACATCAATATGTTCTATGGATCCATATCGGATTTCTGCACAGCACGAGATTGTCCAAACATGTCTGCAGGAGCAGGGTAATGTTGACTTGGATCTAGTTTTTTTCTATATTTTTTAGGAGTTGAAAATTAACAAGATGTCCCCACTTTTGTTTTATTACGTTATTATTTTAAAAAAATAGATTTGAGTACCTTTGGATGGATGGGCAAAAAAAGACGAGTAAAGTGCCAGCACCGCAATACATTGACTTTGTCATGAGCTGGATCCAGACACTCATTAACGATGAAAATACCTTTCCTACCAAAGATGGTATAAAAAGCCCTTCTTTATTAATGTATTGCTCTGTCATGGTTCTTCTGATTGTATTATTGTTGTTACAGGTATTAACTTTTCTTTTTCTTGGCAATAGGACGTGATTTTCCACCTACTTTTCAACAGACAGTACGCGCGATCTTTAAACAATTGATCCGAGTTTTTGCACATGTCTATCATTCACATTATGACAAGATGCTTTCGCTCTGTCAAGAAGGTCATTTCAACTCGCTTTTCGCGCACTTTGTCAGTTTTGGACGAGAATTTGACCTGTTGGACAAAAAGGATATTGTACCCCTGCAAGAACTTATTGACATCATGGATAGCAATGGAATCCTCTGCTGAGTTGGGTTCGGGGAAGGAGCAAAGTGATTATTATATATATCATACCATCGGGGTAGAGTAGAATAATTCACTTTTTTATTTTTGTTCTTGTCTATTGACGAGATTTTAGCAGAGAAGTAATAATTTTTTTGGTTTTGTCGTTTAGATATAACTTCTTTTAATTGTCGTTTTTTATTATTTCTTAAACCATTTTATGGCAAAAATTCCTCTCCAGAATCAGATATATGAGTATATGGAAGGTTAACACTGACAGATATCGTCTTGAACAGACTCACTACTGTTATGAATAGACGATAACAATTAATACAAAAGTATTTGCTGGTAGATCTCATTTAATTCAGAGTACAAAAATGTGAGAAGTCTGTGTGATATTTGGTTACACCACATTTATTTTTTTGTGTGATTGGCCCATCCTACATACCTTTTTTTTTATTCGTACTGCTCGAGAGTTTCGACAGCCTCTTGATATTCTTTTGATGATTTGATATCAGGATTCGCGTTTGCCTACATAAAATAAAATTTATTAATGTTTAATAAAATAATAAAGTCTCTTTCCTCTTCTACTCTTTTTTTTTTTTTTTTTTTTTCTTTTCTTAGCACAATATTTCTTCTTACAACAAGATTAGCAAGGTCCTGATGGGCTGCCTTTTTTCTCCTCTCAACATCAGGCAACATATCCAATGTCTCTTCAAGAACTTCACGCTATATCATGCGATAAGATGTTACAAGGCTATCAAACATGAGGAAACAGACGTTGGGGGCAAAAGAAAGCTTTTTTTTTTCTCTTTTTTACCTGCTTCTTGATTTCATAGTCATTAGGGTCCTTGGCTATCATATCATTAATACGTTTTTGTTGCTTGTCTCTTTCTGCGTGGTAGTAGACTTGCTCCTTGGCAACTCTAGTTTTATTTCGGTTATTGAAGAAGAAAAAAAAGGGTGAATTCCTCAAACGTCGTCGACTCGATCCTCCTTTGAAGAAAAAGAGTTTTTTTTACCTCTTTAAGACACCAGTTTTAATGGAAAAATCTCGTGTAGACATTTTTTTTTTTGAAAATGAAGGGGAATAGAGCGATTAAGGTTGGTATTTTTTTCTCTTTCTATTTTTTAGACACGATAATACAGATGAAGTAATGGTAGAGTGAGCTTGTGTTGGTTGAAACAAGATGAGAAAATGCATGAACATGCAGCCTTTTTTTTCTTTTCTTGTGACTGTTTGAGATTGAGCAAGCTGATTGCGCGGTAGATCGCGTTGGAGTGGAAATGGGCTGTGCGTTTTTCTTTGGTAACGTTTCTATTGTTATTATTATTACTGTTATTATTATGTACTGTACTTCATTATGATTACTTGGTGGGGGGAAAAGATTGTTGAGATACTAGACAATCTTTTTTTTTACAACACATAATGAAGATAGGTGACTAGGAAATAAGCATAAAAGGTTATGAAAAGAGTAACAGTTTTTTTAAATAAGCTTATCCGGTACGAGGCTGGGTGCTGTAGCCTTGGGTAGTAGCGGCAGGAGCTGCATTTGAACTGTTGTAAGCGCCTGTGTTATGTGGAGCATGAGTCGATGTGGTGTTGTAATTATTGGTGGCTGTGGTGTTCATTGGATTATGGGCGGCAGAAGAAGTAGTAGCACCAGTATTATAACCACCAGTTGTCGGTCCAGTAGTGCCAGGAGAAGTCTTGACGACAATAGGCTCAATTTTCTCGGTCACAACTGTACGAGATGGTCCACGGGTTTCAGCGCCTGCCGGGTAGCTATTATAGACCGCCATGTGATCATGACGCCTCTTTCTCCAGCACCAACCTAAAAGTCCAGCCAAGGCCGTAGCTGCCAAAAGTCCAAGGACAATACCAGCAATTGCTCCTTTCGAAATGTGATGTGATGTGTTCCTCACGGGATCAAGAATACTCCTCTCACTAGGGCTGGCACTGGGATCGGCTGTGCGCGAAGTGGCGGTCGCACCCCCAGTAGTGGAGGAACGGGAGAAGGTCTGGGTGCCTTGACCAGGCCTGTATTGCGATGGGTCGCCATACGGGTTTATTAGCCCAGCCACTCCGCAACGTCTGAGAAGACCATCAACATTAACCGAGCTCTGTATTGTTATATCAATATTTTTGAGAAAGAAATATGTTTTAAAACAGACTCATTAAAAGGAGGGGGAAAAAAAAGGAAAAAAAAGGAAAAAAAAAGTATTTTTTACCTCATAAAAGCCGGTGGAGCTGCGGCGACATTGACAAGCAGAATAATCATTGACATAAGTCTGGGTGCACTGCTTTTCGTTACAGGGCTCAATATTCACTTTAGGATTGGTGCACACCACTTGAGTGACGTAAACAACAGATCAAATTTTAGTCTGAAATCAAATCATCAACTTGTTCATTTCTGTATCCAACACATCTTTATGCACGTGTCCAGTCTAGTCATAAAAGAGACACCTACAAGGGGCAACATTGATGGACGCGCAAGCTTTAATAACTGCAACGGTCGATGGACATTGATAAGCTGAGACAGTGGAGGCCACCGCAATGGCAGCAAGGATCATGGAAGATCTCATAGTTAATAAATGTATTTTAAAGCTTTCTTTAGATTTTGGTTGATAAAGCTTTAAAAAAAAGGTTTTGCTGATGAGGTAGGAAGTTGACCAGATGGACGAGCGTTTCTTGCCGAGTAGCGTAAGAAGTAAGAGGAGCCAAGTAATTAAGGAATGGAATAGAAGTGAGAAAAAGAGGCGAAAAAGTAAGGTATATCCAGAACTGATATATTTATATGATGCCTCAAAGACCGTTTTATATGTCACAAATGGTAATAGCCGTGACACTATCAAATATTTCCAAGACCTTAAAAAAAAAATGTTTCTTATTCGATGAATCTGGCGCCCAACTAAGGCAAGACACCAAAAACGGCGCGAAAGCGTGGTTGCATAAACAGAGACTTGAAAACACATCCACATCAATATGCTGTGTAGTCATAATTCGTTTCTAATTCATTTGCAACGCGTAAAAAAAATCATTCATATTATTGACAGACTTTGCGAAACATATTTCTCAATGTATGACATGATACAGGGATACAGGATGCATGAATATAGACGAACAAAAAAAAAATGATAACGCTGTTTCATGTAAGCAGAGGTATAAACAACCTTATTTATTTATTACCCTCGATTGCAAAGATATGACTTATTTCTTCGTCCAACGATCTTTTATGTTTCGCGAGCAATGGAATGGAACCAGTGTGGGTATTGTTGTTCGCCACATCCTCGCTGCAATTTCATCTTCTGTACGCACCAAATAGCTAGCACTACTTGTGTTCACGGATGTGCATAAGAAAATATTATCTATAAAAATTATTGGATAAATCAATGAGTATGGATCGGTTATTTCGCAATACTTCATTTTTTTTTTTTTTTTTTTTTTTTTAAGAGCAAGCTTTTGTACTTAAAATGGTTGACATTAGTACCTTCAGACGTCGTAGAAACGCTGGTCAAGCGTGATATCGGCTCTACCAGTTTAAAATTCCAAGGTGCGCCTTCTTTACGATGATATCGGCTCATTACTCGCTTAGTCCACAATATGATGTCTGTGAAGATGAACACGTGGTACTCTGCCTCAGAATCCGTTGAATTCTTTATAATCCCTGGCAAATAGAGGGCTGAAGGTGCAATACTTCGGGAATGGGTTGCTCCTGTCAAATTCGAAAAGCTGGATGACAGATTGAAGCTATATTGTGAGACCAATTGTGAAACGACGCCTTGCTTGGATGGAGTTGACGCCCCTAATGACGAGAGAGCTGCTGGTGTTGCAGAATTTGGGATAGCTATCGGACTTGGAGTAGATGACAAGGAATGCAATGTAGTTGCGGAATTAGGTGGCGAAATCGGACTAGTTGTATAAAATAATCCATCTCCAAACTTTTGCTGACGATTTTCACAATTGGGTTCAACACGACTCTTCATTTTGAATATAGGAGTAATCGGAGATGGCGATATAGGTGTTGTAAGAGCAGAGTGTGTTGAAGATGAAGACGAGCCAGAAGAGAGCGAAGTCGATGATGGAAACGCTGGTTTGGCATGTTGGTGATGATAATCCATCTGGCTTGGCCTAGTAATCAGCGTTGGGGTATTGTCGTCATCGTCGTCATCACTGCTGCTTAAACGCGCGATCGGGGGCCTGAATCCGTCCCCGCGCCACTCGGACGAGCCATGACGGTGGTAATAAGGGTAATTTTGAGATGTGGCGTAGCTTTCTGATTTGCTGCCTTTTCCGTGTTTACCGAATACGAGTTTGTTAGGTTGGCGCACGGAGATGCGATGTACTGGCCCGTCCAGAATAAGATATCGATGTTGCTCGACAAGTGAAAAGCCCTATAGACATGGAGTTGATCCAAAAGAACAATAGTTATAATCTTGTTCAGACCCTGATGCTTGTATAATAAAAACTAATTACATGGATAATGTAGTTATTCAAGTAGAAGACTTACAGACGGCAGGCCTTTAATGCGTTGCTGCAAGTCCATAAGCATCTCATTGTGCTCTTCAATCCATATCCGATCATCAATTTTTGTTAATTCGCGTTGATGCTTTTCCAATGCTTGTGCTAACTGAGCATAGTCAGGATCAGACGGCGGTGTTAAGCTAAGTAGATCCTTTGAAATACCGAAACAAATGACAGGCGGTTAATTTAATGTATGCAACGATGGATAAGTAAACTTAATCACCTATGACAATGGTTCTCAATCGTCGATGTCTACCTTGAAAAAGAGTGGATACTTCTGTAACCTTTGAATAGGTTTGAGGAAAATTCCTTCCAAAGTCAGACATTTGCACCTGGGTGACTTTAACAAGTGCTGCAATGAAAAAATTAAATCAATGGTTAGCAGTTTCTTTTAATAAACAGTATACAATAGAAACTAGCAATCACCTTTGCCACATTTCTTACTCTAATGATTATGCATAGTTCAGAAGACCCTGTTATAATGTGTTGAAAGTCTCGTGAGGTGGTTGTGTATTGAGCAAAATATGAGTCATATATTGAAAACATATAAAACTGTTGATCATCAGAGGATTGTAGGCAAATTAGTTGCGATCATTTAGTGGCAAGGAAAAACACCAACATTAGACTTATGCAAATGCTCACTTACATTTTCAAACACACTGCCTATATTTTGTACAACAGGTGTCTCCTGCTGCTGCTTGTTTTGTAGCGACTAATGTTGAATTGTATGTCAGCATAAGGTACAACATGAAGACGACTTTCTTTCATTGTACGAGTCATTCAACCAATCACTTACTCTCAACAATGATTGGTGACCGTTCCATAGGTCTTTTATATGCGACAGTAGTCTTGCGAGCCGCTCATAAAGCCTTACATCTGACTTGTCAGGGTTAAATCGTTTTTTTTTCCTTGACTCCGCCATTTTGACATTTAATTCATCCACGAAAATCTACATTTCCATTATTGAAAGATAGCTCAGCAGATGCTCTCCGTGTATAAAGTTGACAAGGACCATTGAAAACACGTAGACTTTTTTTTTTTTTTTTTTTTTTTTTTTTTTGGGAAGCTGGATGATAGAAATATAGCTTTATCGTACCTTATGGATGCTCTTGAGGTCGTCCAAATACTCTGCTTCAGTGTATATTAGCTCAAAGATTGTCTCTTGCTTTTGTACTTCCTGAGGACTCAGTCCCAGCTCGCGTATCTGTTCAGGATTCGTCATGGTATGCTTCCACAAAGGTTTATAGAGTCCATTGCCAATTGCTGCGATAGTAATGCTCGGCTTTTGGGAATCCGATGATATTTCCGTTTTTGCGGTAGTTTTGTCTGCTTTTAAGTTGCCATTAGATGTGGGATGGGAATGTTCTGAATTTGATTCTATCGGATTCAAACTCTCCGCCTGTACATCAGACATATCTATAGTACTTCTCGGTCGGTTTTTAGAGCTATTGGCAACATCAACGCCTTGTTCAGCATAGCTATGCGCCGCTGAGCTGTTATCCATCCTCACCATCATATCCTTATCTATCGCGAGTTTCTTGGCGTTAGCCGCTATAGAGTCGCACAGATCCAGAGTCTTTTTGCTAGGAGGGTCGCGTGGATATTGCTTATCACTGTATAACCCAGTAAAGCGCTCCGTCCGCACCTGTGTTTCGTTGTTCCCTGAGTCTGCCGAGATGAAGAAAGGCACAGGCGCCTTAATTCTCATTGACTTTGAGCGACCAACAAGTCGCTGAAATGGACTGAGTGTTTCTTTTCGCTGTTGATGGTTGGTGTTGGATCGCTTTAGTGGTGTGGAAGAAGAGGCTGAGGATGGTGAAGACGTGTTAGAGGATAATGTCGAAGAGAAGGGAGAAGACGTAGAAGAAAACGAGGACAATCCAATTCTATCGGCAGTTCTTTGAAAGGAAGTTAGTGTGAATCCTTTCGAGTAATAGCCTTCTGGGATAGCTTGGGAGGGACTCCAACTAACTCTGCGGCTGTTGTAGACTAATTTGTCAGTGTCGGTGTAGAGTGGAGTGTTGGTAGTGATGTTGTTGTTGAAGAAGCAATGGTGGTTATCGCTGTTCTTGATAGGACTAATACTGTCTGGTTCGAATCGGACGCTGATCTCAGGGACTTGAAGGTTAAGTTTGGGCAGTCTAGGTTGTCGAGGAACGGAAATATGCAAGCGAGTTTGACTCTCTTGCGTCAAGAAAGAAATGAAAAGAAAATGGAATGACAAATGAATGAGAAAGAATTAATGAAGTGAGTTCATGTCTACAAGTTGATTGTCAATGACTATTATGTTAATATACTCATTATCAAGCACCCTCAATCCTCTCTGTGCCTATTTTTCTTTTCTTCTCTTCATCAGAATGACATTGTGTCAGTTGCTCAAAAAAAAGGGGCGACCATTTTAGGACAGGTGGTCGCGTACGTGCACTTTGCCCCATTTTTACATGGTTGGCTGTACACGGTATTTTCTTTTCTATTTTCTATTCCCCAATAACCCTACCAAGCGGAGGAATCATCACCACGGAGACAGAACGAGAACAGCCACAGCCAGTTGTTTGGTGAGATGAGTAATATCAAATACACTTCTGAATTACATGCATGGATGTGAATATCGAACTGCACTGTGATGACGAGCGATACTGCCGTCATAAATTTGTTTCATACCTTCTGCCTTTGTTGGCGTCATAGACTGAGCAAGGTTTAGAGTTTTATTTGTATCTTCTCTGAACATTGTTTTTGTCTGGTCCCATCTCCTTGCATATGTAAATGCAGCACCATCATCAGTACCAGCACTGGCAGGACTAGAGCCAGGAACAACAGCACCTGTGATTGATGCGGTTGTAATGGGGGAGAACGGTCCACTGGGCACTGTCGAATTAGTAGATGATTGGATAGGTATCATTGCGCTGGCGCTTGTGCCTGTGCCTGTGCCTGTGCCTGTGTTTGTGTTGGCACTCTGCGTTGTTATAGGCATACGAGAGATCGGGACGTTGAGCTTCTGTCGAGCCCGATCCTTTCTGCTATACATTGATGTCTGTGTTTGCTGTTCAATAGAGGCTCTCATTACTATGTTTTTCTTATTTATTTTGTATTGTGAAAGAAGGGGATTTTGACAGCAGCGCGCGTGTGTGTAGCTCGACAAAGGTCCGTGTTTGTGCGTATGTTGTGTCCGTTATATTTGAAATGAATGGTAGGACATGCACAGAGTTGAGATGGTGTTGTTGAAAGAAAGGAGGGGGTGGCGGTTAGGATGGTCCACAGTTGATATCCATCCGGTCGTCAAAATGTAACAAAAAGAGGATAAAAAGGAGTTAAATGTAAAAATATTAATAAATAGAATATTATAAGAAAACAAAAAAAAAATTGAAAAGAAGTGAACAATGTTGTAGAAAAGAAGAGGAAAGACGCATGGATATTCCATTCAACGGCTACTTGGATGCTGATCCATCCTATCGAAGAAGAAAAGTCATTTTTTATATTATTTATTTTTCTGACGAAGCATTGATTGTCAAGATGTCAAGATGTCATGATGATATGGTGATTTCCGCAGATTTATGCCACATAATTGAAAGCAGATAAAATTGTACGATTGAAATTGAATAAGCAAACGGAAGGAATATGAGACTAAAACAATAATATAGCTAAAAAAGAAAAGATTGCCAGGGACATCGAGCAGACTTGTTCAAATTTAGAGCGGTTATCGCAGATTAGTGAGGTGTGGGGATGTGGTGCGAATCATACGCCATTACGTCCCTGTGTTATGCTGTCTCGCAAGTCTACCGCATGTGTATTCGCCCAACAAACCTGTTACTGCAACAGTTGGTCGGGTCTACATTTGTTATGAGACACCAGAGCATATCCCTCTGATCATAGCTTCGAGACCAGTTTGGCTTTGAGGATGCAAGGATGTGAGGCGATAGTCCAAGCACCAAAACTAGATTGGACAGAACCCTGTGCTTATATATCTCAAACCATGTCCAGAGCCAATGTATTCGCCTGTGAATAGTCTATTTATTTGGGAGTCCAGCGATCCTAAGAAAGAGACAACCCTCTGTTGGGAAATGCCGCGTTTGGGTAGGACCTGTTCATTTTTGTGCCTCGACTGCTTTGCGATACTCAAACATAGACTATGACAGAACCGTCTGTTTGGTGGTGCTTCAACCCATGTCCTGTTTCCGATATCGTTGTCTTTCATGTACAATACGCGTCTTCGTGCATGATACCTTTGTCTATTCTCCTACACTCGATGTCTAGGTTCACTGTCATATCTTCATAATAGGCCTGTTGCTGCATGATGGAAATTCATAGTTCTTTGACATCTAATGGGCTTGACCTAAGCACTTTTGGCTGCAATAATGGCCTGCCCCAAGTCAACGCTAGCAATCCAAATGCCCTTTCCAGGGCTGACTTTATGAATGATATTTACCGCCAGCTTGTGGAAACTTGCTGCATTTACAGGAGCCATAAGGGTCCAACAAAGCATTTGAACTTCACTGCTTGTTGAAAGCCCTGGAAGTTATGTAGACCGATATTCCTTGACGACCTACGTGTTGTATGTAATGACTCGCTTTTTCTTCATCTAATATGGCGCAGCCTTTTCTCCTAAATTTTTAGGCTGGGCAGTGCTTGACTGGTAGCCATTTCTTTTAAAAATGCCATTGCTTTTTTTTCTTGTTTCTCTTTTCTTTTTATCCTGCAGGATAGGAAACCGATCTACAAGGAATAGCTTCTCCACCTCTTGTCTGAGACAAGTGATATGCCCAGTCCAGTCATCCTCATAAATCTCTGGCGAATGGGCGAATTGGAGGACATCACAGGATGTTGGCTCTGAAAGTTGAACAGAAACTCTCTCAAAACATTGGTTGGCAGGTCGCTTACGCTAACCCTGTCGCTACTGCTCTCTACGAGCTATATTAAGCTAAAAAAAAATTCCTTGAGATCATATAAATCTATTATATTGTGAGAGGAACTTAGAAATAGAGTTCTTGACTTACATTGTTTGCTGTCTTCATTCCGTAATGTTCAGTGATGAATAATGAGGGCGGCGCAGACGCTGATAATCATGAATATTGACTTTGTTGAGGGCCAGATATCTTGATAAGGCTTCTGTTTGCAGTTGATAAAGAAGAACGGCAACTAGCTTTATCCAAAGGACCCCTGGCTTCTTTGCCAGTGATGAGCGTTATTAAGAGCAGCTTGAGTACTTGCTCTATATTTATCTCGGACCGTCTGAGGCCCGGTATAGACATGGTGTCCCCCTTCTTAGTAACATCTTTCTCCCACTTCTGCTTTTACTTTTTTACTTTTGCTTGGGCTAGCATCGGAGGGCTCCATCTATTTGCAATAGGTTCTTAAAAATGGCGGTCATAATCCATTACTGCAGAGAATTGTACCGATATTTGACACGGATTGGCACTGACATGTCAAAAAAGTGTCTCCGAGCTTTGCATTTCTTTTTTTTTTTTTTAACCAGTTCACTCTCCATTGATGTCCATGCAAGGCTAATTGGAAGAGGACGAAAGACACATGGTCGCGTTGGAGAGTTTACAAGAGAGAGTTATAGAAAAGGCGGAGTGTAGTCAAGTAGAACGTCGCGTTACAGCACAAGGATCGCGTGCAATAAAAAAGAGGTGTGCAATTAAAGAGGCCAAGGGTACATTGCATGATGAATAGTTTGAATTGGATTGGGTCAAACAAACAAAATTAGGAAAAAAAAATTAGTACCCCACACGAGAACTGAATTTGTTGCCATTGTCACCGCCTCTTTTTTTTTTTTTTTTTTTTGCTCTCGCTCTCGACATCCTCCACAGACATACGCACATCGCCATCGCTTGTATCATTGTTATTTATTCGTTGCGGCACTGCATTGCATTGCTCTAGCATATTATTATTATTGTTATTATTATCTTTTCTTTTTTTTTTTTTTTTTTTTTTTTTTTTTTTTCATTAATAAAAGAGAGGGAGAGAAAGAGAGAAAGAGGCAACTCCCCGCGAACGATCGATTTATTATTTATTGAACATTAACAGACCCAACCACGAGATATCCTTCTGTTTGTACTCCCATTGTCTCTTTCCAATATTCCCCTCCAATCACCTCCTACCACTGCCAATTCCCCCTCTCCTTTGCCTGTGCGAGTGAAGCTTGTGCAACTAAAAAAGAAGACCCTTCACCGAGTCGTCCTTTTCCATCTCTTTTCCAAATTCAATCCACCTCAGCATTTCCTTTTTTTTTGTCATTTCCTTCCACTACACTACTACCCCTCTTCCTCCTTCCTCCTTCCCCTTCCCCGTCGACTTGTTCACACAATGTCTCTCGCACGTTCTCATGCACGCAAGATGAAGCCGGCTCTTCATGTGCAACTTAATTCATCCTCCGGTAACTCTGTCAGTCCTTCTCCAGCGCCAGCAATAAGTGTAAGATTATAATTTATATACGGAAGGCGCATTATAATCACTATTCGATAAAACCATGTATAAAAATACTAATATTATTTTATTTGGACTCGATCAATCTTTATATACATATATATATATATATATATTTATAATAGAGACCACTCATAGATTTCCTGGAACGCAATCCTCGAGACCCAGCGCGCGAGATCCAGTTCACAAATGCAGGAGGAGAGAAAGAGGCCCAATCGATTAGGAGTATTCCTGAAACCCCTGGAGGCACCCGTGTACCCGACCCATTGATGAACTATACGCTTCGTCCTGAGGATATGATCACACTCAAGAAATTGGGTGAAGGCTCTGCAGGGACTGTGTGCAAAGTCAAGCATGTACCCACAGGATTCATCATGGCTCGCAAAGTATGCTAAATCATACAGGATGAAGTGGGAGTGTGGAGTCTTGTTATTCTTTCACCTATCTTTACTTTCCATATGCTTTTAGGATGCATCCTTGTTATTGAAAGGATCAAAGCCAAAAAAAAAAAAAAAAAAAAAAAAAAAAAGGTACCAATACATGTCTAATAACTTTTTACTATTTTTTTGCTCTTTTAATAGCATGTTCGATGTGACCCCAACCCTGACTTCCAGAGACTACTTCAGCGTGAGCTAAAAACACTGGATCGGTGTCATTCACCTTGGATTGTTACATTTTATGGCGCATACATGGAGGATGATGAGTTAGCTATCTGTATGGAGTATTGTGAGGGCGGAAGTATGGAGGCCGTTTACAAGCGTGTTGCAGAAAAGGAGCAAACAATATCGGAAAGCATTCTCGGCAAGATCAGCGAGGCTGTTCTCAATGGCTTGGTCTATCTGCATAAAATGCACCATGTTATTCATCGAGGTAAATCATTTACGTTCTGGAAGCCAAGTGTTTTTTATTTCCTGAGGTAGGAAAAAAAAGGTATTTAATATACATATATTTCTTTGATAACATAGATCTGAAGCCTTCAAACATCGTGGTAACCATGGAAGGCCGAATTAAGCTTTGTGATTTTGGCGTTAGCGGAGATCTTGTCAACTCACTGGCGGAGACGTTTGTCGGGACAAGTTATTACATGGCGGTAGGCTACATTGAGACATTGAGAGCAGTATCTCGTTACTAGCCATTGCAAACTTGTGAAGTATCAGCCAAGACTGATGTTTGTTTTTTTTCCCTTTCCTTTAAAAACTTAGCCCGAGCGTATTCAGGGTGGAAAGTATCCTGTACAATCGGACGTATGGTCATTAGGATTGACTATGGTCGAAATTGCTCAGATGAAAAATCCTTTCCCTCAAAATTTAGCCGCTTTTGAACTTCTGCATTACATTGTCAACCAACCTGTACCCTCTTTGCCCGAGGACGAGCCATGGTCAGCAGATTTTAGGGATTTTTTGAATCAATGGTGAGCAATATGATTAATACTTTTTTTTTTTTTTTTTTTTTTTCGGTAAGACGACTAAAGCTTAAATTTTTTTTTGTCATTTTTGATTTTGATCCGCCCCTCTAGCTTCATTAAGGATTTCATGAAACGACCGACCCCTGAGCAGATCATGAGCCATCCATTCATTGACGAATCATCAAAACGCTCAGATGAAGAGGTTAATATGAAAGCATGGATCCAAAGCGTTTGGGATCTTGGAAGTCCGACGGCCCAGACACCCAAAGTCGTTTAGATGTAATTATACAGACCTCATTTCATTTCATCAGCTAGCATAGAATAAATATATATAATATATATAAGTTTATCCCATGAAGAAGCTGTGCCCATTGCATCTATAATCGTTGTGGAGCACTGTTTTTATTAAAATAAAAGCGGCTTCCTTTTTTTTTTTTTATTTTTTTTTTTTAGTTATTTTGATAAATATTGTCATTAAGTTTTATTTAAACCATTGTCTCTAATATGACCCTGAAGAATAAATAAATTGCATTTTATGCACTTGAATAGAATAATCTAACATAGTTTTTCGAGCTTTCCTCTTTTGCATTTCTTCACGGCCTAATATCCCAACAAACGATGGCAGAAACCGCAAGATCGGATCATTTTCTGGTTTTTTGAGGCTTGGTGACGCTTCAGATCGTGAATCCTGCTTTTTTTTAAATTAAACCATAATTGCTCTATCCTCATTCTTCGTGTTTCTACTAGTGAAACTGCTTTGTGGAGAAACCGCAAAGGTCGTCGACAACTTTGTTAAAAATTTAAATGATGCTCAGATATTTGTTAGATGAGAGATTGACATCGTGACGATTGCTGCAGCTCCTGTTGGTATTATTGCAGATAATCATCGATATATTGGTTACTGACAATACATGGCACAATGTTCCTAGTATCCTCGCGTTTGCCAGTCATTATGAGATTAATAGCTCGCAAAGGAAGCGCTACCAATATCTTATTTCTTTCGTTTCCAGGCCGGAGCATTATAGTTGTCAGGTACTCCTTGAGTGTGTCCACACTGATTCTAATCATTCTATTCCCATTTGTATTTGTTAAGACAGTCTATTTCTTGAGTACGTATAAGGCACAAATGATTTAGTGAATATAAAAGGAAAGTGAAGTATACGCGTGGTAGGTGAGCAAATTTCGTTTGTAAACAAAAACTGCATGCTGCCGATCCGATTATTTTGTCGGATATACCAACACATTTTTATCAGATTGAAATGGATGCTCCAGATTAAAAGACAGATAATGAGGGTGAACTCTCTGGGAGTACTATTGATGTTTTACAGCTTCATAATGCTTTCTTCAAAAAGCTCCTGTGGTAAATAAATACCCATGACACGATAACACCGATCTCCAGCACATAGAATGACTAGCTGAAGTGCTGAAGTGCAATGAGTTAACCAGAGCCTGATGTGGAACTTGGCATAGTCACCATAGGCTTTAATCTACTAACTATATTATTAGCTCCAAAAACTAATTTACTTTTGAGTGAAGTCTTGTAGCATAAAAAACAATTTGGATGCAGGAAGGCCAATAACATTCCATGAGCAGCCATTAATGCCCTTGACTAACACGCTTCCTATAGTTTGATATCCATATCCGCCAGCCTTATCCATGGGTTCCTTTGTTGCAACATAGGCTTCAATGAGCTCTGGTGAAAGATCTTGGAACCAGACTTCGGTCCCTTCGACATCTGTCAAAATCCTAGGCATATCCGACCCGTCTGAAGGAGGTGAAATAAGTGTCACACCTGTGTAAACCATATGGGTAGATCCAGAAAGACTTGTCAACATCTCAATGGCGCCCTGTTCAGATCTGGGCTTCTCAAGAATCTCAGAGTTGTGAGCGACAACAGTATCGGCACCAATGACCAAATCAGGAGTATCACCAGTGGCCTAAGAAATAAGAGATGTGTTAAATGAATTGTATTGAATTTACAGCAGACGTCAACAAAAAAAAAAATACCTTCAAACGCCCATAGACTTCAAGAGCCTTTTGAAGCGCATTCTCTTTGACATATTCAGAAGGGTGGCTGAACAAAGATTTATCAAGTGTCTCCGGGAAAGTGCTTGGAACAACGGTGTACTTAACACCAAGTTGAGAGAGAATATCTTTCCTACGTGGTGAGGAAGAGGCAAGGATAACTTTCTTGGAGTTTAAGGCATTGAGCCACTTGACGTTGAGCTGAGTAACCATTACTGATCAGTCTGATTTTACAATGAGAATTAGTTGGTCAAAGAAGAGCATACCAAAAAGAAGCGGTATGCATCTTTGTGAATCCACGTGACATCAAGCAATAGCTGGAGGTTAAAAAGAGAAACCTGGCCTCAAAAACTGTTAGTTCTTTTCATCCCATCTCTGTACACCAAGTGCATCATCAAATCTTTCTTGGTAAATGCTAAACCTCACCACATTTGGCTTTTGCCATCGGACTTATTTTCATCCGGAAGAAAGCTGACATCAACCCCATTTTTGTTTTTCAATCATTTTCTTCCATTTCCAGCTTCGTCTTGTGCTGTTTGACTGCACGTTTCGTTTGACAAGAGCTTTACATTTGAAATGTATGTGGAAACTACTATAACCTGCAAAAGTATCTATAATTTTTTCCATGAGGTCATTGCCTTCTATCCTGATCCACGCTATATCTTATTAAATTGAAAATGTCTTTTCTATCAACTACAAAGGGCACCGGCCTCACTTGTCCAGACGAAGCTGATCGCGGCCTCGTCGCTGCATTCTCGTCTACCACGGATCCAACATGCCTATGTCTGGCCTTTCTTCTTCCTCTATCCTGCCTGGGCATTCATCTACCTCTTCCGCTATGATGAGCTGATCAAATCCGAGGAAATCACTTTCGTCACTCTCGGCTCACTTCTTGTTATCAACGCACTTTTGTTCCTGACCTGTCAATGGAGTGTCTCGATTAAAGCCTCTTTGACATGTAAAAAAGTATGGCGCTTTGGTTTTTAGTGGTTGTTCTTATATGATGCACTGAAAAGTAGTTATTTCTATACTCACCAAGGTTAATATTTGATCCATCATGGTTATTCCTCAGGAAACTGATCCTATGAAAGCAACAGTCATTCGAATTATTCCTCAAAAGCATCGCGGATTGGGTGCTCTCTGTGATCTTCACCATGAGGTATGTATCTTTTTTTTTTTTATTTTTTTTTATTTTATTTATAAAAAAGAGATCGGGTTGCGTGGTCTTTTATGACTGGTTCTTAATCCTTTGGCTAAATAATTTTTATACTCCATTATTTTGTTTGTAGAATGGTTCGATTTTCTTCTTCTTCCAAAAAAAGAAATACATTTACAATGCTGATAAAAAGCTGTTTGTCAAGCTCAAGTATCCATCTGATACTGGTTTAACCATGGGTGAACTTCAAAAAAGCGAGGGATTGAATGAGGAGCAGGCTAAAGCATCAACAGCTACCTATGGCATGAATCGGTTCGATATCCCTTTACCAAAGTTTATGGAGCTTTTCAAGGAGCATGCTGTTGCACCATTTTTCATCTTTCAGATCTTCTGCGTGGCCCTTTGGTGTCTGGATGAGTACTGGTATTACTCTATTTTTACTCTCGTTATGTTAGTTATCTTTGAGTCCACTGTTGTCTGGCAGGTACGTATAGGTTACTCATCAAATTCATTTGCTGCTATGAAGTATTTTGAGTTTGACCATGATCTATGAATATAAACTTATATTTTTATCATATGGATAGCGTTTGAGAACGATCGGTGAATTCCAAGCTATGTCGATTAAACCATTCAGTGTCAACGTTCGTCGCAATGGCATCTGGGTTAATATTATGTCAGATGAACTTTTGCCTGGTGATCTTGTGTCGATTGTACGCACCAAGGAAGAGTCAGGAGTACCTTGTGACATGGTTATTGTCGATGGATCTTGCATTGTCAACGAGGCTATGTTGTCAGGAGAATCGACACCATTGCTAAAGGAAGGTATCATGCTTCGCGAGGCGGACGATGTCTTGGAATTGAACGGTGCTGATAAGCTCAATATGTTGTATGGAGGTACCAAGGTCCTGCAAGTTACACCTCCTTCTACTTATCTGAAAGCACCGGATGGAGGATGTATCTGCTATGTTGTTCGCACTGGCTTTGGAACCGCTCAAGGGAAATTGGTTCGAACCATGGTTTATTCTACAGAGCGTGTTACAGCCAATAACCTGGAGGCGCTACTCTTCATTCTATTTTTGCTCATTTTTGCCATCGTTGCTGCCTACTATGTTTGGGTCGTTGGATTGGAGACCGGACGCAAGCGAGGAAAGCTTCTTTTGGACTGTATTTTGATTATCACCTCTGTTGTGCCCCCAGAGCTGCCCATGGAGCTGTCATTGGCTGTCAACACATCTCTTATTGCGCTCGCACGTCATCATATCTTTTGTGTCGAGCCTTTCCGTATCCCATTTGCTGGAAAAGTCGACGTTTGCTGCTTTGACAAGACTGGAACATTGACTGGAGAGGATCTTGTCGTTGAGGGTGTTTGTGGCATCGATGCCAAAGCGCCTGAGAAGCTTGTTTCACCTGAAGACGCCCCTATGTCCTCCCGTCATGTTCTTGCTACAGCGCACGCATTGGTTCAGTTGGAGGAAGGCCTTGTCGGTGATCCTATGGAACGTGTTACTCTGGAGGCTTTGAAATGGAAAGTCGGTAGAAACGACAATGTCTTCCCTTTGAATCCTCAAAACAAATCTGAACATATGGTGATCCGACGTCGATTTCAATTTTCTTCAGCATTGAAGCGCATGTCGACTATCTCCACATTGTCCAGCCCCGAGTTCAAAACCACTAAACTGTTTGTTGGTGTCAAAGGTGCCCCTGAGACATTGAAGAATATGTACACTGAGGTGCCTAAGTATTATGAGGATACCTACAAACAATTCACCCGCCGTGGAAGCCGAGTCTTGGCCCTTGGATACAGATACCTGCCTGATGGATTGAACGCTGACCAAATCAACGCATTGACTCGCGATAATGTCGAGACCCAGCTTAAATTTGCTGGCTTTCTTGTCTTCCATTGTCCTCTTAAAGAAGACTCTGTCCAGGCCATCAAGATGCTTAATGAATCCTCTCACCGCTGTGTTATGATCACTGGAGATAACCCAATGACTGCCTGCCATGTTGCCCGTCAAGTCGACATCGTAAACCGCGACGTTATGATTATGGATGTGCGTGAAGATGGACGCGGTGCCGATGATCTTATCTGGAAATCTATCGATGAGACTAAGGTTATTGATCTAGACCCTTCCAAGCCCTTTGATCCCACCATTTTCCGCGACTATGACATTTGCGTTACTGGACCGGCCATGTCACAGTATGAGAACAAGCCTACATTTGAGGAGCTTGTCCGACACACTTGGGTATATGCTCGTGTCTCGCCTGGACAAAAGGAGACTATTTTAACGACAATGAAAGGCTGCGGCTACACGACTCTGATGTGTGGAGATGGCACCAACGATGTTGGAGCTTTGAAGCAGGCTCATATTGGTGTTGCCCTATTGGATGGCAAACCCGAGGATTTGGCTAGAATCGCAGAGTATAATCAAATTCAGCGTCTCAAGAACGTTTACGAGAATCAGATCAAGTTTACTGCCCGATTTAACATGCAGCCTCCTCCAGCCCATGCCAAGATCGCACACCTTTATCCCCCTGAGGTTATTGCTGCTAAGCAACAAGCCGCTCGCGAGGCTGCCGGAATTGGTGCTGTTGATGAGAATGGTCGTCCTGTTCCTGCTAGGCCCCAGCTCGACATGAACGGTCTCGCTGGCATGATGGAAGACTTGGATGAGGAAGCACCACCAACTATAAAACTTGGAGACGCTTCAGCTGCTGCCCCCTTCACATCGAAGCTTTCTACTCCTATCTCAATTGTCAATATCATCCGTCAAGGGCGTTGCACGCTAGTTGCCACCATGCAAATGTACAAGATTCTCGCTCTCAACTGCCTGATCACTGCTTATTCTTTGAGTGTATTATATTTGGATGGTATTAAGTTTGGAGATTTCCAGGTTACGATCACTGGCATGCTCATGGCTGTATGCTTCATGTGTATTTCTAAGGCAACACCCTTAGAAACCTTGTCCAAGGAGCGTCCTCAACCTAACATCTTCAACTTTTACATCATCTTGTCGGTATTGGGTCAATTTGCTGTTCACATCTTTTCATTGATCTACATCACACATGAGGCCAAATTGATCGAGACAGATCGCGAGATTGACCTGGAGCGTACATTCGAACCCGGTCTTTTGAACTCTGCCATCTATCTTATCTCACTTTCGATGCAAGTCTCGACATTTGCGATCAACTACAAGGGCCATCCTTTCCGTGAAAGTTTGAAAGAGAATACTTATTTGTACCGTGGATTGATCGCGGTCGGAGGTGTAGCAGTTGCCGGTGCAACTGAGTTTATGCCCGAGTTCAATGAGTGGCTTCAGCTAGTGCCCTTCCCTGAAGATTTCAAGGCCAAGCTGATTGGCATCATGGCGTTTGACTATTTTGTAGCGTGGGGTATTGAGATTGTGTGCAACAAGCTCTTTGGCAACTTTGCAGCCAAGGACATTGTCAGAAAGTAGAATCTTTTTTTTTCTCTTCATATCACTTGAATTACTGAATAGAGGCATTTAAAACATATTAGGGTAAAGCACATTGATTGCTTAATAAAAGAAGAAAAATAATTGAGCGTTTGTCTTTGATGAATGTGGGTGCGAGGACAATGAATTTGATTTATCAGTGCCTTGCAATGTTTATCACATCAAACAAATAAGACGCGTTTAAGATTTTGTCTTTCTGCTCCACGTGGCCTTCATATTATTGGAGAGTTTAGAAGGTGACTGGATAGGAGATTTTTGATCGGCCACTTCCAGTTACAGATTAAACACAAATAAAGAACGAGAACAGCCAGTACTCCAATGGTTCTTGTGAAAAAGAAGGAACAAAGAACCGGGGTTTCTTGAGCTGCTGCTCGTTAAATGGTTAGTGGCAAACCTACGTGACTAAGACAAATCTAACAATATCAAGCTTCCTCATACGGGACCGATTAAATAGGGTGCATTATCTTTATTTAATTTTTTACTTTAATCTTAATGGGTTGCAAGATTGTTAATCGAGAGTACCCAGATTACTTTATTATTCTTCGAGATGAAGAATAAACAATTAAGCAGAGAGCGTAGTAAGGTCAAAAAAAAAAAAAAAAAAAAAAAAAAAAAAAGCCATAAGCTAATGCGCCAATGAAACAGTTACGAGTGATCTTTGGAACACGCACGGCATTTGTCTAGATAATCATACACCATGTGACATTGAACCATGACACTACTCATAGTACTTCTATGATAGGCTTCTTTTAGTACGATTGTTATTTCAAAATTACAGATACACTTCAAGGACTTGCATTTTATAAATATTATAGGAATAACTGGCAAAAATGTCCACTGCCTTTATTTTTTTTTCCTCATCTTCTTCACTAGAAATCATCTCTTCTTCCTCGGTCGAAAATAGGTTCTTGCGATTTGACTCGGTTGCCATCGATGTCAAATTCAGAGTAAGTAGCCACTTCCATACACTCGTCATACGATGGAGCCTTCACATGACGTGTCAATGCGTCCATGCGATCAAATCCTCGATTACAATTATCACATCGGAATCGACGGTTTGCAGGCGTGAAATTATGTCTGTTAGAATGGCGTTGCAGCTGTGAATTCTCTGTGAAGTGGTACTCTCGGCCTGGAGGACATCCTAGACAATAATATTTGTCCGTCACTGGATGACGTTCAGGGCTTTTGAATCGCATGTATTTTTCCATTCGCCGAACGATCGCTTCACGGCCGCCGCCACTACCGCGTGCTGGATTTCTTATTTTCTCTTCTCTCCTACTTGATCCTGAGGCTGACGATGATGATGCTGACGATATGGGTAATGTATAGGTAGTAGTGGGGGTAGGGATGCCTATAGAGCCGGAGGTATAGGGGGAGGGAGGGAGATTGGATAAAAAAGTGCCAAGCAAGGGCGGCTCAGTACCCATGCGCTGCTCCTCGCATGTATCAAGTTGCATCAGTAGCCTTTGAAGCGCCTGTGGTATATGCTCAACAGAAGTAGTAGGAGTGTGATCGAACTCATAATTGTGGTGAATGACTGGATCTGTGACATTTTCAAGTCCTTGGTCGTAAGGCCTTTGACTATAACCTTGTATAGCGAGATGTGGAATAGATGGGTATACAGGCAACATCTGAGATGAGGGCCCAATTTGAGGCTGTGGAATATGAGAACCGTTCTCGGTTGAACAAGCCAAAGGTATCAGAGGCATCAAAGGCATAGACGATGGTGGCACAGATTCAGTCAGACCAAGGTTTTCGGTAGACTGCTGATCGAGATGGCCAGGAAAATCGGGGATCGGAGCTGAGGATGTTACCATTGGATGCTCTTGCGTTTGTAAGGGACGCTGAAGCAGTAGCTGCTGATGACTTTGGCTGATGATATTCAAATCGTTGTTCAGAGGCTCCTTCTCTAGAAACTTGGTGGTGACTGTGGAAAGATGCTCGAAATAATCTTTAAACTGCTGCCAAAAGGGGCTTGCATTCTCGCGTAAGTCTTCACAGTTGTTAGCCATAGCTGATCTTAGCTCTAGCACGAGGAATGGTTGAGGATAATCTGTAAGCATTGGGTCCCAAGTAAATCTCATATGAACCGAAGGATTCTGTTTTTTTAAATGGTTGGTGGCGCGTCTTAGTGATAGAGAATAGATATTATTGTTATTACTATTGTTATTGTTGTAGCTATTGCTATTGTTATCCTTGCTCAGGCTCATTTCAGTCCCAAATGTGTAGAAACACTATCAAAGGTAACGAGTTCTGATTGTTTATAAAATCGAATCTTCCTGTGTATGAGTTTTTGGATAGCTGACAGGGCTTCAAGTACGATACTTAAGGCTAATAATGAAACAGTACATGACATATCTAGAACCACCTAATGTATATATACTATGGATTAGTACACTGCGGTTTTTTTTTTTTTTTTTTTTTTTTTTTGTATGCATGCTTCCATAAATCTCTCGATTTGGGAATAAGTAACAATAAATTCATTGCAAGGCGCACAGGCTTTGTTTAAGCACCCTTTGCTTCACACAGACGCACACTCTCATGTACTGGATAGCAAAAAAAAAAAAAAAAAAAAACCACAGATGCCTCATTGCCGTACTATTGGATACCACGAACATCTTTTTAACTGAAAAAGAACTTTACTTATTGATACTAGGCAATGATACACTGTATGAGAAGAAGTAAAGTAAAATAAGGGCTACTTTGAAAGCGAATGAAGGAGATAGAAACAACCAACTGCCTTTCTATCCTATCATAAGACTATGAAAAAGGATATGAAAAATAGCAATAACGCTCCGTATTTTATTCCTCCTTTTTTTTATTTATATATTTATTTTGACAAAGTAGTTTTTAGAGACTTTGGATGAAAGAGTCCTGCACTAGCCAATGTTATCAGCCGCAAACACTCTTTCTCATACGCGTTTCCTCCTCATTGGATTCTACTTTTTTTTTTTTTTTTTTTTTTTTTTTTTAATTATAGTGGATAATGGATAGTGTTATTGTTATTACCATTGCTGTTGCTCCCATTGATGTTTAGGTTGTTATTGTTGAGATATTTACTCCTCATCTTCTCAAGATTGACCCGAACAGTCTTCTTGCCATGAGGACGAGTAGGAAAGAACCGAACCGTGCTTTCAACTTCAGTCTCAGACTTCATGATACTATAAATCCTCATCTCTTTACATTTAGATCCAGGAGGCGAACGAAGGATATGGCGCTGAACTGAGAATTCATTCGAAAGTGAACTTAAGCAAGCTTCACAACGAACAGGCGAGTATTTGCCTCGCCACTTGTGGGCTTCGTAATGGCGCACCAGAGACGGATGACTGGAACATGTTACCTTGCAGCCTGGATACTGACACTATTATTTACCACAATAAGGCAAAATGGACATTCCAAAATTGATGTTGCTAAGTATTCACATTATATGAGAATGAACATTCCTATTAATTTTAAATAAAAAGTGCAAACTTACGTTAAGGATCACTCTGGGGGGTTTGAGCTTTGCAACCTCAGCAGGCTTGGCCGGTTTTCTTGTTCTTTTTCTTCGCTTCTGGTTTGTTTTCTCCGCTAGCAAGTCCTCTGCGAAATCAGAGTCATCTGAGATAGAGCCTGAAAAGGGCTTGAACGACAACATCGATGATGATGACGATGGCAGCAATAACCCTGATGATAAGATAGTCGGGGTCGGAAGTGAAGAAGAGAGGACACCTATGCTTGCGCTCGACTCAGTAATTGTATTTGCGTTTAGGTTCTTCACTTGAAAGGACCTCTTCCGATGCAGTGAGTTTTTACTTTGGTTTTGGCTTTGGATTTGGCTCTGACTCTGCCCCTGACCATAGTCTTGTCTGCACCCATGTTCACCACCGAGGATAGTAGGGGCCGTGAAGGGTATAGTAGGCAAACTATTCAATGCATCCATTGGCTTCACTATGAAGTCACCCATGATCATACCAGTTATGTCAGACATACTAGTCATGCCATTCGCACCATTCATGCCAGCCATGCTAGACGGCACACCAGGGATGTTAGCAGCGTTGCCAGCAGACGAGCATTCGAAAGGGCTACTTGTAAAATAACCAGAAGTAAAGTCAAAGTGACCTTTCTCGGACATTGACGACGGAGCCGAGTTTTCAGGGCTAGAGTGGTGATCAATGAAGGACGATTGGAGTCGCAACATATCAAAAGCAGTAGGAGGCTGCTGCTGTTGTTGTTTCTCAGCAGGGATCGCCTGTTTATATAGAAGGAACCCTGGCTCTGGCTGTTGTTGGATTGGTTGTTGAGAGCAAAATTGCTCATGAATCTGCTCAAGCGTCAGTAACTCAACCTGCGGTTGCTGCTGCTGCTGCTGTGATTGCTGTTGTAACATTTGCATTTGCATTTGCATTTGCATTTGCGTTTGCAGCTGTATCTGAAGTTGTTGTTGCATCTGCAGCTGTCGTGCTTGAGTGGCCTGTGATGCGAGCATCCCAGAAAGGTTCGAAGGGTTACGAGGAGAATGGAGCTGCTGCTGTTGAAACTGGAGCTGAGATAGATGCTCTTGCTGATGAGCGATTTGAGTGGCAAGCTGTGGTATGGGTTGTTGCAATGAGTGAGCTTGCTGCGATTGCTGTCGCTGTCGCTGAGAGCAATGCAAGGAAGAAGGATGTGCTTGTTGCTGCTGTTGTAATTGTTGTGGTTCTAGTTCACAGGAGTCATATTCGATCTCGGGAAGGTTTGGGAATTGGACCGTGGACAAAAAGAGGCCATCAATGGATAACTCGCCTTGGAACAAGAAGTCGTCGTCACCCGGGGAGCTGAGACCAAGGAACTGGCCATCAGCCTGGTCGTGGAACGCCAATGAGCCAAGTGACTGCTCCAAGCCCTGAAGCGATGGCATCAGGTTCTCAGGAAGCGATGAAGGCATCGAAAGTCCGCTCAGAATGGGGGTTGTTGCTGTTGGAGCGCTCACGAATGGGTCAAGCTGGCTTGGTGGCAGCGGGTTCATGGCTTGGCGCTAATAGTGGATAAGGCCTTGGAAGGATGGGCGGCTAGCGCTTTTGGGAGGAATAAAGCCTTGATGTCTTTCAGATGGAAGCCCAAGGGATGGTCGAATGCAGGCCGGAAAGGGTAATTTGTGTTTTTTTTCTTGATAATTAATGCAGGTATGTGCTGTACTTTGTCGCGTATAATTTGTAGTTTTTTGATGAGAGGAGCTTGGTTTAAACGTGCATGTATATAAAAAGGCAAAAAGATAAAAAGAGGAGAAGAAAACGTGAAAGGTTCTGCGTTACTTATACCCTGCCCACTAATGCAAGGCGCAGCTTCGCAAATATATGATTGAATTATTGCATTCTACTCCTTCTTCTTCATCTTTCTTGATCCAGCTGATATGTCTAGTCGAGACAATTGCTCGAGTTCCTCGGTTAGTGCCCCTTACTTAAGTGAGGCAAGTGCTAGAGTAGAGTTATCTTTCGCTATATATCACTCAACATATCCCATTTGCCATAAAACGGCTTTCTCTTTTCCCCCTTTCCTTTGGAGAGATAATTACAGCGCATAAAAAAAGTGGCTATCAACCATTCAATCGTTTCAATACAACAACTATAGAGAAAAAGACGAGCAAGTGCACATGGGGTTGCACTTACATCGTGCATTGCATGCTACGATTGGGTTTATGACCTTTAACATACTTTTTTTAGAAAAAAAAAAAAAAAAGAGCTGCCAACCAAGTAATTGCGTTCCATAAAGCAAAGCCGGAAGTGCACGGCATGAATGACTCCCAATCCTTCCATGAGTAGCTTTGAGCAGATGATCAGTAACCATAGGTAAGAGTAATAAGTATAATAATAGTAATTAAAGAGAAAGAAGTGTAAGTGAGCGACAAAGAATTAGATGAATAGTGCCAAACCATGTGGATTTAGAACTTCAAAAGAGATAATTACCACACTCTAAATTCTTGACATTTATCTTTTTTCTTCAAAAAAAAAAAAAAAAAAAAAAAAAGAAAAAGAAAAAGAAAAAAAAAAGGAAAAAATTGTGGGAATGGGTTTATAAAGATATGAGAAGAAAAGAGAGTGAAGAGAAAGGAGTAAAGGAGGTCGAGAGGGCGGGATGTGAGGAACGCGCACATTCCTTCATTTTTGACAGTTGTCTGTCCATTCATACAAAAAAACCAACGGTCTAGTCTCCATTATCATGTAGCACACAAAGACGCGTCTCATGTAGCAGGACAAAACAGGAAATCGATCTAGTAGCTTATGGTGACACCAAAAAAAGATGCATTTCTTTACTTTAAATGTTTTTATTTCAATCGCAGCCCATTTAGGGATTGCCAGACAAACACAACACCTTCCGATGACATTGTCTACGAACCAATGTGGGCCTTTCAAGAGCAGGGGGAAGAAAATAGCTCAGGGCCTTTGTCATAGCAATTGTCATTCGTCTGTCACATTATTTTGACATCATGCAACTATACGAATGAATTACAACAGACAAGAAAAAAAATCATGAAAGAGCCCTCGGCCTCCTTTCCCCCTTGATTACTCATGATCTTGTTGGAAAAAAGAAGAAATGAAAAAATATAAAAGGTCAGGGCAGATATTCTGGCGTGTGGATATAATCGACTGATCTGCAAGAAATAAATTAATCAACACAAAACAAAAGTATAATAGGTTCCTTTAACTTTCTGAGATGCATGCAACCACATTTACAGCCAATCGAATTATGCCGTGTTCCACAATGGTTTTTCGATATCGCTCAGATTGGGGAAATGCAGAGTCGTGATCGACTTTTCTTTTTTTTTTTTTAGAGTAAAGGAACATTTGTGGCAACCTGATAAGCATTGGTCCTAGTCTCTTATGAAATATTCTCACAATATAATAATATGGCTACAGATAAGCCTACGAAAAGGTAAAATAAAGTAGAATAAAAAATAAAAAGGCTTTTAAATACTTGTTGTTTATCCTTTCTTTTTCCAAGCCGTTCAAAGTCGTACAATCACGGCATATTGAAATATGACAGGCGTCTACATTAATCCATTCATGGCTTTGAAGAAAGCACTTTTCTTGGATAAAAGGCGGGAAGCATATCCATTCAAAGCAATGACGATAAAAAACCCTTACATAAAAAAACATCCTATAGTCCCTCTTCAAATCCAGTATACCCACCATTTTAGAGCGTCCATTTTCAATCATTTCTTTTCCCACTACCATCAATACGTTGATAGGCATATACTCATATACTTTTTTGCTGTGCTTCATTTTGTTCCTCTCGCAAAATAACCCCAATCTTCCTTCACTTCTGTTCGTTCATTATGGCTGAGCAAGATCTTCGAGAAGGTCTTCGAGTATCGGAGAGAATCCGCCTCAAAACTTTAGCACGTACAGCTCGTGAGACAGAAGAAGCCGAGAAAGCAAAAGCTGTCGCTACTGCTGCTACTAGCGCTATTGATTCACCGAATAGGGGTACCTGCGTGCCTACGACTATACATTCCCTGAAGCGGAGACATTCCTCGGCATCATCCAATGCCCTCCCAAAGCGTGCAGCAACTCGCCATGCAGCTGACCATGGCCATGAGCATGACTGCAAGGCTGAGGTGACTAAGCAAGAGGTTGTTGCAGCCGATATTAAATCCTTTATAAACGCTCAGGCAGGGCCTGTTATGCCTAGTTGCAATGTAAGCGTTCTTGTAGGAGATATCAAAATAAAGGAAGATATAGCGAGCTCATCGTACGATGAACCTCTACCGCCTCGAAGAGTGCTAACTCCGGCTCAGCATCAAAGGATCCACGCTGCAGTTCATCGTGCATTAGGAAGCCAAAAGGAGAGCGGCGCAGGCTCAAGTGTAAGAGGCGAAAATGATGCCGTGGACCCATCCCCCTTAGAGGTACAAGTGCAGGGGCAGGAACAAAGGCAAACAAAATCCCAAAGCCAGGTGCAAGCAAATGGGAGACGGCAGCGAACACGGCCGCCAGCAATGCCTCCTATACCTCTTATCCCCATGACTGAGGTACAGTCATAAAATAAACAAGAAAGCATTCTTCTTCTCTTTCAGGGGATGATACTATTAAGGTTTCATACTTACAATGTCTCCTCACCTTCGTCTTGTTCAAACAACAGCAAGAGCGGACCGAGCAATGGGTCGCCCAAACCATTCAAGCGATGCAGCAGGCCTTTATGCACGGCCGAGAGCATTATAACACTCCGTTGGCCTCAGTCTTTTATTGGATGCCAAGACTTGCGCCCGAAAATCGGGCAGCGACTCGTTTGGTCAATGCTGATCCTCTCACCTACTGGACCATTGCTGTGCGGGACAAGAATGTGCCTTTTGAGACCGCCCCCGTGATTCGATACCTTCGAACAGACCAAGTCGCTCATTGGTTGCATATAAGCATGCAAGATCTGATCGGATTCATGTCCCTCTGTGATCCAACAGAAGCAATTGCCCTAAACGATTACCTAAACTTCCGCTTGGAGCTCATGAGATCCGTACAGAGTAAGCTGAGCTATATATTATGCTTTCCATAGTGGCAGTATCTTTGTTTCCTCAATTGTTTACTCATTTTTAGCCTGGAAAAAACACATACGCAAAGAAAAAAAGATCTTGATGCCCATTCTTTTTTTGTTCTATATCGTAGTGATGCCATTCTGTTACCAGTGGCTATATATTGGCAAAACGCCCCAGCCGGGTGATCCAGTGTACGAGCTTCTTCTCAAGATCCGATCCTTGGACGACCAAGAGCAGAAGCGATTTGCTTGGATGGTCCAATTCTCGACCCAACGTCGTCGTAACCCAGATGATCCCGCCTGTCTACCTAAAAGGTCTCAAGTTCGTTTCAGTCAACGAGAGAACCGTGCAATGTTCGACTTCTTGGTCAGAGCTTGGTTTCATTATAGAGCCAAAACCTCGCCTATCATTGAATGGAACGCACGTGATGAGGCCATACCTAATTTTACAGATACTCGTCCCTTGACAAGATGGTTTGTCCCAGATGATACGCCTTTAGAAAATTTGACGGTAGATCTGATCCAACAGACATTAGATTCGGATATGCATCTTCGAGGTGTAATTGAACGAGACCGGACCTTTTATCAGAACGGAGAGATGGTTGGAGATGAAATGTGGCACGCGTTCTATGATATGAGACCTTATTTCCCACATCAATTGCCTCATCGAGTTCGGGGTGATAGGATGGCTCTAGCTCCTTATCGACCTGCTGGCGGCCCCATGGTTGCTTCCCCATCTTATGATGCTGAATTACGAGAGATTGAGAATTGGTATCAGCGACATTTCCATAGTATCAGCACTAATAATGTTCAAGGCCGAACATTACCTCCTATGCCACAATCTAACTTTGATAGCCGTCCACCTATCAGACCCCAGCCTGTCTTGACTCCTCAACCATTCTAGTAGAGAAAACGACCATTGCTCTTGGATTTGCCCTTAAATTGAGATGATCTTTTTACAGTTCTTTTCCTTTATTTGCCAAGGCTTGGTGTTACACGAGTCGAAGCAATTCTTTTATAAATTACGATTTTCTAATATATTACAAGAACAATACCGATAAAGAATTATGGATGTACATGTATAAATTTCTTTCGTCTCTGCCTTCAAACATTATTATTTATTACAAAAGGGGTCCGCATGACTTTGAAGAGATCATCAGTAGGCTGTTTTTCTATAGTGCTTGCTCTCTGTTCCTAGTCATCGCAGTTGATATTGTTGTTGTCGTTGATGATGGTGATGATGAAGATGATGCTGACGTCGATGCAGCTGCAGCTGATGCGGACTCACCACCATTCTTGGTGTCCTTTTGCATTGCGCTCGCTCTCTCTAAAACTTGAACGCCTCGAAGGTCCTCACACCAAACGCCAGATTCGCGACCCTTGGCATCTTTGCCTGGAATAATTGTATAGGTATTGACATATTTGGTCAACGCTTGAATATCCTCTCTCTTCATCCCAAATTCTTCAGATAGACGATCGACAGTCCAAACAGAAGGATCATGATTCCGTAGCTGAAGAAGCTCCATCAGTTTCAATGATGTGAGATTATACGACGATGTGGTCGTGGCACTTGTCGTTGCAGAAGAGTTCAATTGTGATACAGATGAGGACTGTGCAACCGACGATGGTGAGTATGGTGATGTGGTGGGCTTTGCAGGAAGTTTATGCCTTAAGACCTCCTCAGCCTAATGATAATAATTATAGGAAGGGTGATATTAGACATTACATGAGCAGTGCTCTTCTTTTATGACGAATTCACAGGTCATACCTCGCGGTGTTTGATTTGATCAGGGTTGGGTACCCTGACTTGACCAATGCTTCTTAGGTTCCCAAAGAACTGGAGTTCAGCTGCTGAAGGTGTGTCTTCCGATGGCCTACTTTCTCCATCTTGAAAATAAGAGAAATATTATTATGAATCCAACAAGATGAGCGTTTACCATACTTGATCAAATACACAATCCTATTTTCAGATTTTGCCTTTCTAGTTTTTCTTTCTTCTCTCTTTCTTTACCTAATTTTCCTGATTTCTGTATCTGCTCATCATATCGAGCAATCTCCTCCTCAAGCTTCCTTTGATCTTCAAGATAATCCTGTTTTGGAGAGCTGGTCGTCGGTCTGCTTGCTACTGCACTAGCTTTGGCTGAACTAGAGTCTGCTGCTGCTGCTGCCGCTTTTTCTCGAATCACATTAGCTGAAGGGAAATGTCTAGTAGCTGTCTTTGCTCCCGACGATGCCTTTGATGCTGAATTTCCCATGGTTCTCTTTTGATTGTCAAGCGTGAGCAATGTTTTTTTCGGAAAATGTACTACACAGTACACGCAATATTGGCGGCTCAACCAAAAATCACGTGCAGTCGAGCGCCACCAACATTAACAAACAGGCTAGTTGCAAATTAATGAATTTTTTTTTTTTTTTTTTTTTTTTTTTATTTATCAAATACAGTGATTAATGAGAGTGGATTGTGCAGAAGATGGCATAGAAACATAAGAGTGAGGCGTTATTATCTACTATCTTTTAAGATACTTCAATTCAGAGAGGCGTGCTTGAATAGCATTCCAAATATCTTGTGAAGACATTCTCTTCTTTTTGCTGGAGACCCTGGATTCTTTATGACATAGCTTTTCTTCAGCCTCTTCCTTATCATCATCCTCTTCACTGCCATCATTATTGCAACCCTCATCATGGCCACCACCAAATAGGAACCGAACATCCAGTGTTTCTATCAACTGGCACGCCCAAGGCCTATCCTCATGGATGACCACCTCCTTGGCCACAATGGCCTCACCTATAAACACCCTCAACCCTGGACAGGAGCACAAGATCTTTCGTTGCATTTCGCTTGTCAAATGCACACAGTCTTGCAGCTTCAAAACACTCAATGCTTGAGCAGGCTGCAGTTTTGAAAAACTCAACGGTCCAAATCCTGTCCCTGCAAGATTTAGTTTTGCGGTCCGTTCCCCTAACCCGCTCAGAATCATAGCTAAAGTTGAATCTGACATACCGTTCAGATGAATGGATAGTTTTTTAAGAAATGGCCATGTTCCAGTCAAGACTTGCTTCGCCAACAAAACTGAGACCTCTGTCATCTCCAACTGACTTGAATACCAGCTCAGGCTCTCGAGAAGCGGACAATGATGAATTAAATCAAACTGCTCTTGACCATCGAAGCCTTCCACATGATACATTCCAATTTCCCGTAAATATGGGAACGGATGCAATGCTACTGTACTGTTACTACTGGTACCATTGTCGTTACTATTATGGTTATTGCTCTTATTTGGTACTATAAGGACTTCCATCAGGGCCAGGCTCTCTAGGCGAATACAGCAAAGCCTTCGAAGATCCTCCACATGCTCCCTTGTCATCATGATGTTGGATAGCGTCAAATACTTAAGAGCCCTCAAGTTCGTAAGAGCATTCAAAAAGCCCTTTGGGAGTCTCCGCCCATACGCAGCTGTATTTACTTTGAGCGTGGTCAAGAGGTCGTAGTTATTAGCCATGATCAATATCATTGTTTTTTGCGAAGGTAAATGTGGGTAAGATTGTGAATGTGAGTGTAAGGGTAGATGTGTGCTTGAATTTGATCTGGCGTCCAATCGATCTGCATTATCATTATCTGTCATCCATAGCTTCAAGGTCCGGAGGCTAGTCAAGTTAGAGAAGTATTGATGCTTGCTATTGTGCATATTATTGCGGTATGTCGTCTCTAGAGTGCGTACGAAGGGGCCATGTCGTTCCAATAACTCCATAGAGGGTGATGAATCCTTTAGCCTTGGTGATATCTGCATACTAACGCCACTCATAGGGGGAAGGCAGATAGTCCTCCATGCTTGAGGCAATAAAGTCCGGTACCATGTTTTACACACTCGTAGACAATGAATGCGGTCTTGGGGCCTTAGAAATTCACCAATGCATGAGAGTATCTCTGGTAGATCCAGGGGATTTTGTACAGTCATTTTCTTTTAGCTGAGGATATGCTTATGTTATGAGAATATGAGAAATAATTAGGAAATGTCAAAAGTATTTTTTATATAAACAAAAGAAGATGGAAGAAGAACAGATGGAGACGATGAATGAGCTCTGAGAGATGAGAATAGTTGGCTGTTAATCCACCAATAAATACAATTCGCGCACAAGCCAAGGGACCATCGAGGTTCATTGGCTCAATTAACTAAACTCTAAAGTTGTTTTCTTTCCTCCTTATTTTTTTTTTTTTCTTGTCATGATATATTAATTTATGACCATTCGACTAGGACTGCATTATAAAATCTGGGTTGTTCTTCTTTATCTCAAACCGTACCAACTCGCTCACCCAGTGAACAATACTTTCGATGGGTTCAAGTTGCTGGATACCAGCGTGCTGAATATTACGATGTCCGTTAGGACCTTGTTGGGATGCCTTGAGTGTCAATGCAGGGTCATACTCGAACAAGATAGTATCATAGAACGATTGGTATGATTCGATGATAAAGGACTACAATAAATGAGCAGATAGTTATAATAGAAAAAAAAAAAAAAAAAAAAAAAAAGTTAACAAAAATGCCAAAAAAAAAGTATTTGCTTAAATTCTTTTTTTTTTTTTTTTTTTTTTTTTTTCCTTGTTTGTTTACCTGGATTGGACGCATTAAAATCATCTCAGTGTCGGGATCTTTCAAATACATTGATAGTTTCCTGATTGTCCATTGGATCCTTGGAGGGATCGTTTCTTTAAAGTCTGTCATGATTCGGTTCAACTCTTCAATCCGAGCAAATGGCTTATCTTTTAATGACATAGGAGGTCGTCGCAATGATGTAGATGAGTTCTGTTGCGCTGCTGTTGCCTCTACATCCGCACGAATTCTGAATCCTGCAACCTTGTTCATAAATTCTGCTAATGAATGTACAGCCGATTTACCCATTTCCAAGATAAATGTCTCACAGACCATTTTGAGATCTCGATCGATCTCTTGTCTTGCGTCCAAATAACTATCCACTAATGTTGGTGTGATCGTTTGAGAAACTGCTCCAAACCAGGATCCAAAACTGAGCAAATTCGATCGATCTCGAAACAAGGCTGTGATTGCATCCGTCACCCTTGAGAAGTCCACTTCTTTAGTTGAATGAACAAAGTTACCCTCGAAAGGCGCAATCTGTTCTTTGAGGATCAACAGGTGTTTAATCAAAAACAATAGTCCATCTACTGGATCCCCACCCTTGGTTTCCTTGATCATGGTCGATGCATGGTTTAAAGAGGCTAAGCATTTAGATAGGGCTTCCTGAGACAGGTCATCGAAGATACTTTGATCTACGCACTTGTAGATCTTCGTCAACAGCCAAAGAGTCTTTTGAAGGGTTGGATACCACCCTTGGTACATGGTGGCAGATTCATCAAACTGTTGGATAGTCGGAGATGAAAAGTATCCTCCAGTGATGCTACTGGCTAGTGAGGGTGTTGGAGATGATATCTCTGGTATAGATTCCGCAATACTCTCGGTGTCAGATGGTCTATAAATATGCTGGGAGGAAGCTGGTCTTGAGGGACCATCTGAGCCGCCAGCAGGCAACGGTGGGGCCGCTAACATGGCGTATTATTATAAAAAAGACCAGAACCGTATAAGAGAAGAAGAAAAGAGAGCATCAAATATTTCATTATATTTTGTTCATGTCCATGAATCTGCCATTCTATTACCTTGAAGACGTGCTGGATAGTCCAAAACATTTGGTGAGGGCTTGTATCCTTGAATCTCTGAGCGAATAAACGCCTGTGCTCGATAAACAAGTCTCTGTTGGGCATCCTGAAGCATATTGCGGATCAAATATCCAAAAGCCAAGTGAGAATTTTCATCAACTAATAATAACAAAAGGAGGCAATATTTTTGTAAATGATTGTAAGCAAAATAGTAATTATAAAAAAGACTAAAAAGATACAAAATATGTTCATCTTACTTGGGATGTTTGACTGTTGGATATTCATAATAACACATAGTTCTGATAAAATATCAATCTTATTTTCATGGATGATTCTTGGCCGTAAATAGTCATATAGATATCCGATTAAGGAATCAAGGTACCCACTGTGTTTGTGCAAAAAAAAAAAAAAAAAAAAAAAAAGTAAATATAATGCTACATTAATGTTTTTTCATAATCTGAGCCATTCTTGAAAGAATTCTTACTAAAGTTCAGATTCGCCGGTATTGAAGAAATTGTAAAAGAGAGAGTATTCATCCATGCAAACAGATGTGAGGTATGCCAATCCATTTCTTGCCTATTAAAATAGGGCCACACGAGGATCAGTCTTTCTCCTACAATGCTCATGAAAAAGCCTTTGGATCATTTTTTACTTTTTTTTATGTGGGCACTACCCCTTCCAATTAAAAAAAAAAAAAAAAAAAAAAAAAAAAAAATCTTACAAATCCTAGTTTGTCCTGTTGACTAGGCCCCATCGACTGAATTTCAGCTATAATCATAGGAGAGAGAAGCTGTTGACGAATTGAAAAATAAGTGTTGTAGCAATCTTCCAGGAGAGAATTATACCTAAACAGTAAAAAAAAAAAAAAAAAAAAAAACAAGTTTAAGGCGTAAGCTCACCACATTTAAGTTGCAGCAGGATCATTTGTTGGACTGATTGGCTCCAGCCTGTAATTTGAGGTGATTTTACGTACTCTTTGTGGTGAGCACATCGTTTTTCGAGCTCTGCGACAAGATGGCGAAGGGGTGGAGCAATGGCTTTGAACTTGACATAAAATAAATTTGTGGAGATAGCAGGCTTCATCGTTTCGCCTTTAGCAAGCACAGGTCTCTTGGAGGCGACCTCTGCACTCAAGGCTCTCAACTTTGTAATAAGACACATTTTGATCAAGGTCATGCCACGTGTCATGCATTGTCTGAACCGCATCTGATAAAGCTCAGAATCTTTATATTTCAGCTAAGATTTCACAATGTAATAGCAGCGAGGAATACGAAGGGAAGAAATATCAGCCTTCTAGAAATTATATGCGACCTAGTGCGGGCACAATACGTGAAGCTTTTTTTTTTTTTTTTTTTTTTTTTTTTTTTTTCATACTCACGTTTTGTTGCACATAATCTAGACATTCATCCAATTTACTTAACATAGGGACAAACTCTGGATGAAGACAAACATCATCCCCTGGTGTATTAAATAGCCTTGTCACAGCTTCCAATTGGTGAAAGTAAGACAGCTTTGAGGCCATCAGATCCGCTAATGTTTGTAGATTTGTCTATAGTATATATAAACACATATAAACGTACGCAGAAAATTGATAAGCACCCCTAAACAATCAGATTACAATAAGTAGCGTATGACTAGCCTATATACCTGTTCCTGTAATAGCTTTTCGCATGCCAGCTGCAGTGCTCTTGTCTTTTCCTCAACAAATGCATAATGGCCCTCTAAACTCTTGAAACATTCTGATGTCTCGTCAATCTGCTTCAAGAACACGTCGCATGCTTCTTTATACAAGATCACAACTGTCAAATAGTTCCTACAAAGGAGTAAGCCAAGGATGAGAATAAAATAAGATAAAGAGTAAGCGGTAAATGACTCAGTCATTGACATTATTATTTGCCAGGCTATCCTTTGAAGAAATGGTAAAGATATTTACCGATAGACATCCTCCTGTTCTCGCTCCATATCGACTTCGATCGTTGAAAACCAATCCAGGAACTGTTGTGTTGTCTCAATGGGCTCTATTGTTGTCGCAAAAGCATAATCCTCTATAGCGGTCCCATCGACATTAGTGGAGCTTCCTAATCGCGATTTAGGAAGTGTAGCCCCTGTCATGTTGGTTGTTTCTACTGTTGGCTGCAGAAATGGAGAAGAATGAAGCGGATATTGCTTGGCTAGCCCTACAAGGTCAGCATTGGATCTATTGGAAGGCAGTGGGGAACTGTGTGTGATCGCAAGCTATTGTTTTTTTTTAAAGAAAAAAAGAAAAAAAAGAAAAGCACACCATGTCCATTCGTCCATATATCCAATGGATTTAGGTTTTGCAGTATCAGCAAGTGATCTTTTTTCCCTCTTGCGAGTAAAGAAGGGGAAGGAGAAGCATAATGTCTCATAGCTGTTGCCCGCATGTCATGTGAGGAAGGAGATAAAAGTAACTTGCATTAGCAGGTAAAGGTAGCTCAGCACAAGCATCCTGAAGGTCAAACACACTCTGTCGCTGAAGGTCTGTAAGAGGTGCGATCTCATCCCATTCAAGGGTACGATTTTGGCCCTGTCGCTCTTGAGTTGTCATATAGAAAAGAGAAGCCCTTTTAAGGATGAGAACAGATGTGAGAGATGAAAAAGGCGATTCGATGCATTTGTGTTCGACAAAGGCATTAAGAACGTGCCTAGGAACTTACTTTCAAGGAGGAGTGATTGAAAAGAAGGCTCTTAAGGGTCTCATTTATTGAGCAATTAGTGATACTCCTTCGCCCAAGTCGGCTGAACTACTCCTTCCCATCCTTTCCTTCTTTCCTCCATTCCTTCTCCCTTCTATTCTTTATTTTTCCTTCAGTAACTTCTTTTTCCTCTTTTCCCTCTCTCTCTCCCCTTCTCTCTCCCCTTCTCTCTCTCACACACACACTTTTTTTTTTTTCTCTACCTTAACCTGATTATTCTGCATTCGTTCCTGAATACAACCTTATTGGGAGACATCTGCACAACAGCATGCCGCCTGCTGATCTTGACAAAACCAAAATCGACTTTCAAAAGTACTACTTCTATGGAACAATACTTAATGTGCCACCAATCTTGCTCATGTACCCCATACGTACAGTGCGATTGTTGCAACAACGCAAATCCTCTGTCCCAGTCTCATCTTCCATCTTCAAGGTCATTAAAGACGTGCAGAAGAATAATGGTGTCCGTGCCCTCTATGCAGGTGCGACAGTCTTTAGTACAGGCCTAACTGTAACAAAGATCCTTCAATTTGCGACATACGACTACCTGGCGCAACAGATCAAAGGGAACAACTACTACGATATCAAGATCCTTGAAAGCCCTAGTGTCTTGAGTGGAGTGCTCGGTACCTTCTCTGCAGTTGTCACAACTTTTTTTGTAGTGCCCTTTGATATGGTAAGCTCTTCCACACCCAACATAAGCGAGCATTTATACTCAAAAAAAAAAACGTTTCCATTTCAAAAAATAGATTTATGCAATGACGCAGCAATCCCGGATGATTTTTTAATTGATCCGATTCACATGTTGCTGCGCTGTACCTATATGTCACTATTTGTCTGCACACGCGACGTGGTGTAGCGAAGTCATTCACTGCGTGCTTATTCACCTAAACAAAAGATATTTGTTTCTTACAAGCATTATTTCTCGTTTGCTCTGTAAACTGATGTTTTTAGATATCTCAACAGATCACCCTTGCAAAAGCTGGAGCACAAGGAAATCTGGTACCTGCAGCAGCCTCTTCAGCTAACACATCTGTTGCTCCAGTTATCATGCCTGAAGCTGCTGGAATGGTAACAGCTTCAACCACTGCAACAAGAGCTTCAGCAATAGCGACTGTAGCTGCTACATCAACTTCCACTGCAGCAGCCAGCAAACTACCACTATACGTTACTGGATCATATGAACGTCTTCAACCACCACCACCCATGCCCATCTCCGAGTCACTCAAAATTCAATTCAAACAAGAAGGAGTCCGCTTCCTCTTCCGTGGCTACGTTGCTACCATCATGTCTACCATCCCTTTCTTTGCAGCCTATTTTCCAGCCTATGAAATCTCAAAGGTCTGGGTCAAGGACGGTATTCAATTTGTACGATCACTGCAACTAGAATCCACCAGGCCTTTCCCCCCACCGGAGCTTCATCAGTTGATCATTTCCTCTGTAGCCGGAAGCATTGCATCCTTAGCAGGCGTCCTACTGTCCTCACCAAGTGATATGGTCAAAACTCGGATCCAGACTGAACAAAGATTACAACCAACGAATGGATCGGGGATCAAACTACCAATGCCGAGTTTGAAATGGTGGGATGTATTTATGGAGATTTGGAAGAAAGAAGGATTTCTCAAATTTTTTGCGGGGACAAAGGCAAGAGCCATTCTGGCGATTCCAGGTGGTGCTCTAAATTTTGTGATCTTTGACTTTGTAAGATCTGTTAGTATGCTGAAAGAGACATCTTCACCATTAGCCCCACCGATCACGATTCTACAAGGTGAAAGAGTTCAGGAAGCTTTGGTATAAAACGTATATCAGGAAATTATACGCTTTTTTGTTATTATTATTTGAGCTATTTCTCTTTATCTTGATATTTTAACTTGCATTTCTCCACATGTCTTCACTCCACTCCAACATCTTGCATTTATTACATGTAATACATTTACAGAATAAATTAATAATAAGCCACTCAGAAATAATCTTCGCATCAATTTCTCACAAGAACGACTACCTGCTTCTTAACAGATTGGAACCATACCATGAAATATGAAAGACCTGCCAGTCTTATACAGAGAAAAGATCAAAGTAAAAGCGAATAAAGGGAAAAAAAATAGATAGCACAAGTGCTCTTTCGCTTCTTACTTGTTAACATGGTAAAAGAAAGAAAAAAAAAAAAAAAAAAAAGACGCGTCTTTTAGACTGTTTCTCTTTATTACCTTTATATATAAATAAATAAGTAATAATTAATATTTTTTTTTTTTTTTTTTTCTTCCATCCCGGCTCATTCCTTAATTGTGGAGAAAAGAAAGTAAAAGAAAGTGTGTTTGTGGGAAAGAATTATTCATCATTGTTCAACAGCAACAAATCCTTTCATGACCGTCCCATCCGACCTGTTAGCAACTTCACCAAACAGAGCAATAACAACGCACAGCCAGCAGAGCCATAGTAAAGGCGTACGACCGTTAACAAGCGTGCCTTCTCATATGCTTCCCCCTACTCCTCAGCCACACCACTCCAATCATGCTGTACCGAGGAATAACTCCCTTCTTTCCTCCTGGCTTACAGCTAGCCATAATAACATTAATAGCGCCAGCAACAACATCAACAATAGTGACAGCATCAGCATCAATGATAGCAATATCAATCATGTCAATACTAGTGAGGATCATGGCAACGTCTTTAGTGACACCGTTGACAATAGCGATGTGACAGCACAAGATCATATTGCATTCTCACGTGGCAGAGGTAGAGGTAGAGGTAGGGGGAGAGGTAGAGGCAGAGGTAGAGGCAGAGACACAGGTGAAGACAGTGACAGAGACAAAGACAGAGACAGAGATGAAGGCAGAGTCGGGGGCAGGGGTAGAGACAGAGGCAGGGGTAGAGGTAGAGGTAGAGGCAGGGGAAGTCAAGGAGATAGCACTCATAATTCTGGATCTGGTTCTCTAACTTCCTCCTTTGGTCACAGTTATCGTGAGCCGATCAGTGTCGACAATCCTGAGGACAACTATATGAATGTTGATCAAGATAATCATCATCATCATCATCATCATCATCATCATCATACAGCCATTCAAGATCAAAACCAATCTTTTGCAGCTTCGCCTACCGTAGATATCTCAATCACAGTGTCATCCCAATCAGCGACTCCTGAAAAACGAAAGAGGGGTCGGAAGCCTAAACCCAAACCTGAATTATTAGCTGCTAGAGCTGACGAGAACAGCATTAGCCATGATGACAACAGTATTGAAGGAGTTATCAACTTTAAGGAATCAATGACGCTCAAAGAGAAAAAACTCAAAGAAAAGGAATCCAAGCAACAAATCAGGAAATCAAAAGGTGCAGAGCCTCATCATATGAATGGATCCATCCTTAATTTCTTTGACCGATCTGTCATTGCAAGTTCATCTCGATCGTCCACAGCCATTACTTCTGCTGAGGTATAAGAGAAGGAAGAAAAAAGTGCCTTTGACCATTTTTAATCCTAAATTTACATTGCGAAACATATCATATTGATCTTTTCATCTTTTGCTATGTCTCCTAAAAATATAATAGAGAAATTTTGCTGAGAGTTATGGATCAAATTCAGCTTCTCCAACCAAAGCCGTAAGTTTTAAGGAAGAGAGAAAACAAAAAAAAAAAAAAAAAAAAAAAATTGTTGATTACATTTTTTCTTAATCTAATGTCAAATTTAACATGGCTAGACCTATAAACAATCTTGTCTAACATTCGATGTCCTGGAATCATCCAAAGCCGGAACCCTTTCCAGCATGGCAGCAGCTTCTTTCAATCAAGAACAGGAAAAAAACCTCAATAGAGTTCTTGGAGGGTTCATGATGAAAGAGTTACCCAAATTGATTGGACGTGCGCCCTACGAAGATTTAATGAGCGGTATGATCGCAAGGAGCTCCAAGTTACCAACTCTCCAAAAGTTGAGTCTAACTCAACGTCTTCATGGGCCGGGTGCTGAAACAGAAAGCGGACAGGAACTCAATATGGACATGCTGGCGGATATTAAGATGGTTCATGAGTTCCTGAATACATTTGGAACCCCTCTTGGCTTGACAAAAGATTCAGGTGAATGGATTTCATTTGGTAAGCTTATTATAAATTCTTACATTGCCTCGACAGCCTTTTTTTTTTTTTTTTTTAACTTTCTATTTTTTATTTTTCCCTTTATGTCTCAATGACACAGACTTGTTGTTAGCAATGATAAGGAATCCAAGAATTGATAACCGTTTGTTAGATCTCACCTGCAAATTGGTGCAAGCGGCTTATGAAGCAGATCAATCGCCTCAAATCAACCATTTCAACTTTTGTTATTTCTTAGCCGTAGGACCTGAAGCGATGAGTCCACCTTCAGAAGAGGAGCAAAAAAAGGAGGAATACAAGAAGAAAATTAGCAAATATTTAGCGGCTTCCTTCGCAGCTTCTAGGAACAAAGAGAGGAAGAAGCTCTATGTCAATTTACATCGCCTAGGAACGATTGAATATTCTGTCTTTACAATCTCAGACCGAGTTGAAGCTTTAGTGAAAGCTCTACATGACATCATGTCGTCGGATCGGTTTCATCGATTTATGAGGGATGAAGTTGAAGAGAACATCACTACTCTGAAACGTCAGAAACGGAAACGAGCCGAAGTCCGAAAAGAGGTCGAAGCAGAGACACATGAGCTTGAACGGGAGATGAAGGCAATTGAGCGAGCAGCTGCAGATTTAGAGTCTAAACGACAAGCTATCTTGGCCAGTGAACGCGAGAGTAATCAGCAGCAACATTCACATTCTGATGACATTGGAGGAGACGAGGATAAGGATCAAAACAGCAGCTCAATTGAACAGACAAGGATGACTGCAGCAATATCATCTCGTCGACAACGACTAGCGCAGTCCAAGGATGCCAAGAGTCGGGCTAACGAATTACTGAATCAACAAAAATCTCTTGCAAACGAATTGAAATCCAAAGAATCGGCATGGGAAGCCAATAAGGAGCTGTTGGAAGAAATCTCAGTGGATGATACCGAGGTGCAAAAGGATCATAATGTGCCGTTGACTCAACTTCGTGGTGGGCATGTTGTCAATACAGACGAGAGACTGAGAGTCATTTGCTTAGGGAGTGATCGTTGGGGACGCAAGTATTGGTTCTGGAGAGAATTTGGAGGTGTGATTGTAGAGGATCGAGGCCAAGTTGAGCCGCCTATGAGGAAAGAAAAAACAAAAGAAAAAAACCAAGTTGATGTAAAGAAGACTGATCATGATACTCCTAAAGAGATCGTTGCCAAGATTGAGGAGGAGAAGAAAAAAGAAAAGAGCACGATCATGGACTTGGAAGATGTAACACAGCGGATGAAAACCATGGCAGAGCCTGAACTCGCAGGAGACAAGTTCCAAAGGACTAAGGCCCGCATGTCTATCAGCAATCTCCTCTTGTCCGATAGCAATGAGAGTTTAGTAGAAGGGGTTTCTCCGGTCTTGATTTCTCAGTATGAAAAAGAACAACTCGATGAATATCAACAAAAACAACCACAGCTTCCTAATTTTACAACTACAACTACAACTACAACTGCTCCTGCTCCTGCTCCTGCTCCTGCTCCTGCTCCTGCCGAAAAAGATCTGCTAAATTATGGACCTATTCAAACCTGGAGTTTAATTTCCACCAGCAAAGAGCTGGCTTTCTTGACTCGAGCCCTGAACGCCAAAGGCGTTCGTGAGCGTGTCCTCAAAGCGTCCCTTTTAACGATGCGTAAGGAGATTGAGGCCAGTTTCAATCGAATCCAACACTGGGCAGGCGACGAACATATGGCCACGAGGAACAACAGCAGTCGGTATAACAATAACAGCAACAGCAACAGCAACAGCAACCATAAGGATGAAGACTTTGTGGTTTCTGTCGTGGGAGAAGAGGTCGGTCGACCTTTGACAGAGGAAGAATTGATATTGTTAAAGAAAAAGAGAGGAAGAAAGAGTAAGCAAGAGCTGGCAGATATTGCAGCTACAAAGTTAGAAGTTGCTGCTGCTGCCGCTGCCGCTGCCGCCACTGCAGTTATCGCAAGGGATGATGATGAAAATCCGAGTATGGAGATTGATCACCATGGTTTCGAGCATGAAGTCCAGCTTAAGCGAGATATCGAAATGGAAGATGGCAACCACTCGGACCAAGAGCAGGAAGAGGATAATGGAAATGAACATGAAGGCAAGGAAGCAAAATTGAACAACAAAAATAACTCGAACACTCTGACCGCCACACCAACCATAGGCGGATTTCTAGCTGCAGTTAGAGATCCAGATTCTGGACCATTGCCTTCTGAGTATTTTGAGAATATGGTCAAGGCTGCGGAAGAAAAATTGAAGAATTTTTCAAAGATGATCTGTAATGGTAATGCGGATGCGGTCCCAGATGCAATTAAGGAAGTGCGGTCTTTGCGTTTGAGTGAAAACAATGACTCTGAAAATAGTCAGCTCCCAGCTACGATTAGAGTCCTTGGACATTGCTTATTGACAATGGATGAGCCCGAGGAAGAGTCGGAAGGAAAAACGAAGAAAAATGATGTCAAGGATGATATGGATGTGAATAACACTTCAACAGAAAAAGATGCAGACATCACTATTGTTGATGACGACAAGCAAGAAATGGATGATGATGATGATGATGATGATGATGATGATGATGATGACGATGATGACGATGAGAAGACTGATGATGGTATTGAATCTGAAGACAAGACGGCCCTGTCATTTGAACGACTCCCAATTGCGATCCCTGTATCCATCAATTCTAAGTTACTATCATGGCTAAAAACCTGCAGGATCGATAGTATGTTGAGGGGAGTCAGAACGTTCGGCGCACTCCATGCGTGGCTGGATGAATGCATGGGTATGATCGAGAGTGTGGTCTATGAGTCCAATAATTATAATGACCACAAAAAGTTGGTAGATAGGAAGCGGAAGAAACGTCAGGAAAAGGAGGATGGATCTGATGACGATGAGCGAGAAGGGGATGAAGATGAAGTAGAGGATGAGGAAGAGGACGAGAATGAAGAAGATGAAGGAGGAGATGCGGGTGATGAGAAGGGTCAAGAAGAGGATCACGAAGACGATGAACAGTATGGTGGAAACAAGAACCGTAGCCGTCGCCACCATAAGACGTCCAAGGAGGTATGTTGGTGACTGCATTCTCTATATTGAAAAATTATTGTATCACAGATTTTCATGGAATAGCGGTTGACATACTATGCTTTCATACTACATCATTTTTTTAGACCCAGCTTAGGATTACAACAATTCGAGGTCGTGCCTTGCGAGCTAGAGACAAAATGTCAGTGAGTTACAGAGACAACTGCAGAGATACCGACGATGGTGATGATGACGATGAAGACCAAAAAGATGGAGAGCACCAAAAAGAGGATGAAGATGATAGCATTGCACATCGACTCAGGAAATCCAAGAGAACAAGATATTGACAGCATTTTTTTACTGTTTAAATGTCGGGAAAAAATAAGCAAATCGGACCAAATCTGCGATTGATCCCAACATCATAATGTCATGACACGAGGTCACTATGCGATTAACCATTTACCCCTTACCCTTTATAAAATAAATAATGTCTATAAAGTAAGAATGATTTCATCATTACGAAGGTTTGCATTAAAGGAACATGAATTTGGGAACAAAAGGGTCTTGTGACATTGCTGCGTAGTCATCAACGGGCGGAGTAACTACTGATCTTGAACGCCCATGTCTGTCGATGTCTATGCAGCGCTACGGAAAAATAATAAAGAGCTGTTATACATAATACAAATCAAATAGGCGTTGAGAATCACTAAACTGACAGATGCATGCTGATGTTGATGCTTCATAGAACAGTGGTAGAACAGAGAATATGTGCAGTCATCCTTGAACAATGCATCCATCACTATGACATGATCATATTGCTTTACACGCTGCGGACCATTAACATATGCTGAGTTGTAACTGCCTATTTTCTTTAAAAGACCACTCATTTCCTCTTTTTTTTTTTTTTCCTTCATCAATTTCAGCTTACTTTTTATTAGTTACAAACCCCATTCTTTTCGCACACCATCTAATTTCTAGACGATCATCACTTCCCCCTCCACTTTTGATCATCAAACGATTGTAAGTATTCTTTTCAAACAAAACTGTTACCTCAAAACATCCACAGAGAAAGGTGATCTTTTTCCATTCTGACACTTTTATATCGCTTTTTATTCTCTTTACACGCTTTGCATCCTTCCGCTTATTACGGTAATCAGGCTCCAAGAAAAATGGCACCAACATTTACCAACCCTGACGAAAGCTACTTCTGGGGCAGACGATCTGTTCGGGATTCATGGATTGCTTTGTGGGTGATGTGGATGTTGTGGATGTTCTTATTGTAAGTATTTTAAAACCCTAAAATGTGTCGTTACACCATGTTTACATGCACTTTACTTCATACAACTCACAAAAAATAATTCTATGCATGAATGCATAACACAATCATCATCCTCAGCCTTGCAAAGCAGATCTTTGGTTCGCCTCGTGTTTATGATGCAAGAGGCGATCGTGTGCCCGCAGGCACAGCTGCGCCCGATGTTGGACCTTACGGTAATACAGCTCATCATGAAGCTGCTGTTGGTACTACCACCGCACCTGTTGCTGCTCCTGTTAATCAGCACAAGGGTCATTTTGGACGCACTGCCAACAACATGGTAAGTAATGCGAGAAAGCCATGCATGCTTTGTGATATGATACAATGGCAAACTTGAGATTATTAACCAACTTTTTTTTTTTTTTTTTTTTTTTTTTTTCTCTTCAATAAAGAGAGAGCGCATTAGAAGAACCCACAATTTGGTTCGAGATTTGACTCTTATGCTCCTCTTGGCCTTGACGGTCAATGCTTTTGGTTCTGGCTCTGCTGTCTTTGTCAACATCATGGCTTGGATCTTTGTAAGTCATTTTCTTTATTCCCATTCGCTTTCCCCTCCCCTTGCTATCTTTTGTTACTATTTCAAATCAAGCAGTTACTAATCAACTTTTTTTTATCTCCTTTTCTTGTATCTGCATGTTTTGAATGAATAATTTAGACTGCATTGGCTTTCATGTGGGCAGGAGCAATCATGATGGTCGAGAGCCGCATCTTAGATATGGCATTCGGTGTCCTCGAGATGCTGAGCATCCTTGCAATCCTTATTGCTGCCTACGCAATGGGATGGAGGGTCTTATAAATGACTTGAGCAACAAGTAAACCCTTATTTCTTTAACATGCCAAGGAGGGAAATGAGAAGTAGGGAAATGACTGATACTCTTTCCTTCCTTTGCATTTACTTTTACTTAATTTCACATGAACATATTTTTTCGTAATTAGTACATATTCGTATTGTTTTTCAATAGTAAAGCACCCATTTGATTGTAGTCAATGTGGGCCTCTTATTCCTTAATTTTCTTTGTATCATTTATTTGTTTATTCTGATAAAAAATCCAAATACTGCTGAATCTGCTTCATGTGCTTAAGGATTGGAGATAACCGATTTTACAAGATGCAAACGTGGTCTACCACGTGGTCACCAGCTTCCCTCCACTCTTGTCTAAATTACCTCAAGTCAGAAAAGATACTAATTACGGCCCTTTGCCGTGGTCAGCGCCAGCTCTCCAAAATTGACGCCTTCATAACAAGAGGATTAAATAAGCACCTGCTTGGTTCAGGGACAATGTCTTGATGGAGAACAAGAGGAATCCTGGGAGGAGCATCCCATGTTCGAGGACTCCTTCCATTGGCTGTGTGTATGCCATTTCGTTTTAGTTTCGATCTGAAGATCTACAGTTTCACCCAAGCCTAGGAGGAGCTCTCAAAACCTTTTTACGCTTTTTTCCATAAAACCTCGCCCAATTGAACCTGATTCAGACAACAAATAACTACTTACATGATTCCAAGGACACAAGGATCAATGTCATCAAAAAAAAAGCTACTTGTCAATAGTGATGGGACCAACTGTTTTAAGGGAAAGCTTAAAAGCATGTTTACTCTTACTGTTGTTCTGATTTCTTGTAGTTAGTTGACTTAAGGATGCAAACATAGCATCTCCATTACTCCATTCATCACTGAGTGTGCAACCTATAAGGAAGGCATATCCCTTACGCCCACATCCATTCCTCCCAGAAGCAACCATCCCCAGCTTCTAGTACCAGCGCACCGAACTGCAGTCTTATCACTAGTTATGGATGAAAAAGATCCCCGCACAAGTACTACACCCCTTGTTCAGAAAGAAAAGTCGAATAGAATAAAGGGTTGACGATGTTGCGATGGGCCCCGGAATCTAAGCAATGGTTTCAAATGAACTTCATCGAAAACCCAAGCCTTCGATCATTGATGTGATTTCGCATGCTTCCGTATATATGGATTGTATAAAGTACACTACAAAGAAGTTTCGATTGGGACCGCTATCCGGCATCAAGGTGTGACGAATCAGTCAAAGAGAAAGTCTTATTTCGACGATGTCCACACTACAGACATATCCCTACTATACTTCTTCAGTTCAAAGCGAGGGCTGGGAGGTCGAGAGATAGTTGTTGCAAGGTATCCAAAATTGGGATGTTCAAAGGCCTTGAATTGGTGTTTAGTGATAAACAGAGGGAGTCATCAGTTTATGACAATCCTTTGTCTCATGCTCCTCGGCTACTTCCAGCAAAATAATAGATCCAATGTGCTTTTCAGACGTCTGCGTTGGTACACTCTACTAATGGCGATGGGGATTGTCTCGCAGCTACGGTGACCATTTCTGGAGTTCGATCATGATTGATGGTGGTGCTATCTTTTATGGCGGGGTGAAGGCTCCTAGATTGTGATGGATGACACCATACATAGTCGAGCACCTTCAAGCTATTAACTGGCTCACGTCCGATTTCAAGACTATTGTTTTCATTTCTAACACTACGAAAGCGCGAAGTTGATGCGTCCCAGATTATGCTCAGGATCATGAAGTCACGAACAATATTACGGCAGTGTACCTGCGAATGCAACAAAAGCACGGTGGAGAAAGTTGTCTCCAGAAGAGAGTGCAGTTAACTCGTCGAGAACACATATAGTTTATTTATACATATTGTGTTTGTTTAATCTCAGAATCTCTGAAAGTCATAAAAAATGCATCTTCACGAGGCGAAGAAAAAAAATGCTCAGGAACGCGTTCCTCTCTCCAATGGTCCAATGGTTGATTCTGTCAAAGAAAAGAAAAAAAAAAGGCATCGGGGTTGTCGATAACGACGGCTATTCTATACTCTCTGCTCTCACATGCTTTGATCGGAGCTAGATTTTATGTTTGCAAAGGGGACATATTTCTATCCTATCGCATGCATTGTCGTTGATGGTCGTTGTGAAGAGCCTCGTGCTTGTGGTCAAAAATAAAATGTTTTCATAAAATTTATCATAAAGCTCATGGCACATGCATGCGCTTTTCGCTGACAGCAGCCATGTTCTTCTTTTATTATAATAAACGTCTGTGCATCTGGAGAGAGAAGGATAATTGCCAAGCATTTGAGACATAAGCAAAAAATCAACAACAATCTCCATGAACGAAGACTGTACATATTTATTGTCTCCTAATTAGCATGTGGGAGGAAGATTAAAGAATCCGAGGCAAAGAATGATAAAAGGAAAGTTCCCCGGGCTGTCAAGGCAAAAAATTCTTACTCTTTACTCTCTTATTTCTTTCTCTTTCCTATTTCATTACCCTTCCTCTTTTTCCTCCACAACTCATTTTACTCATTATTTCTGATCGTTCTCTTCATTAAAGAAACTAAAGTATATACTGTGTTCAACTGATTGCAACAAAAGAACATCATGTAACAAGCAAACAAAAAAGCAATTGTCAATTTCAATCATTAAGATTAACATGGTCTCATTTTTATTCTCCTCATTCTCAATGTTTCATTCTAGCTCTCGTCATGACAACAATATCCAGGGCCTCGACGGCTACTGTGAGGTCTGAAGGAGATAAAGACATACTGTCCAGCAATAATAATCCTCCTGCAGTGCAGGATCCTACCTCTCACAAAAAGAAAAAGTCAACATCGGATTCATATCGTCATACCTTTCCTGTTCACACGAAGATTATGCCCAGCCCATTATCTAAAGAAGCTCCACCAGAAAGCTACCGTGGATTTGTCAATCTTGGAAGTAAGTAACTTGTGATTAAAAAGATAAAAAAAGTGATGGAATAAGGAGACAACCAACTCGGCATCTGTACAACATAGCTTGTGTTTATAAAAAAAAAAAAGCGGGAGCACACATTCACGAATTGGCTCAAAGATCTTTATTTTTCCCCTCGCCTGTTGTGTTTCTTACTCATGAATGATATATAAGATAAAAGCTTTTCAAGGTGGATAAGGAGTAGGGCGTCTAAATGTGCATATGACACGGCTCTTTGTCTTGATTGGCGTGTCTACAACGCCCGTTGGTTGTGTGCCACAGCTCCGACAACTAGGAGCAAACGCATCTACACACGTGTTCGTGTGTATATATATGAATGCGCTCTAATTAATTTTTTTTTTCTTTTTTTTTTTTTAAAAAAAAATAATAGTGTTGCTTCTTTTCGGAAACAACATTCGCTTGATCATCGAAAATTATCTCAAATATGGGTTCCTGCTCTCATTCCCAGGATCCAATGTGTCGCGTCAAGACTGGATCTTGACTGTACTCACCCATGCACTCCTTCCTATTAATGTCCTAGTTGCTTACAAATTGGAGGAATGGGCCATGAAGTTGGCTATCGGATTCAGAAAACGGCATTTAGATGAGAAGAGCGAAAGCAGACCTAAGAACAACAGCACCAACGGCAGGGATACACGACCGCATACGGTTAAGGAAATCGCTAAAGCAAATCAATCGACTGTAGGCTGGCTCCATGTCTTGAATCTATCTACTCTCTTGGCTTGGCCTTCCTTCATGGCCTATTTCATGATTTATCACCCATTCTTAGCCATGACTTGTTTGATGAATGGATTAGTCCTGTTTCTCAAGATGACCTCTTTCGCATTGGTGAATCAAGACCTCAGAGCAGCTTATATTTTTGACACACCCATGGAAAAACTTCAACATGTTGCTGCAGTCCATGGGCTTACTTCAAGGGGAGGAAAAGATGATGAGAAGACAAAAAAGCACACGAGCAATAGTAATAATGGTGAAAGTGACAGTGACAACAGTAGCAGCAACGAATCCTCCTCCTCAACAACAACAGCTGTAGAGGTTTTTCAGTATGATGTTCGTTATCCTGACAACATTACGCTCAAGAACGTGACCTACTTTTGGTTTGCTCCTACATTATGCTATCAACCTTCCTATCCTCGGACAACTGTGTTCCGCAAATCATTCTTCTTGAAACGCTGCCTTGAGATCATCACATGCTTAGGAATGATGTATTTTCTTATCGAACAATACGCTACTCCGACACTTCAGAACTCTGTCCGCGCATTGGATGATCTAGCGTTTGGAACCATCTTGGAACGTCTTTTGAAATTGAGCACGACCAGCGTTGTCATCTGGCTGATCATGTTCTACACCTTTTTCCACTCTTACCTTAATGCATTGGCAGAGGTAATATTAACAAAAAGAAAAAAAAAAAAACAGCTAAATTCCTCATGTTCTACCCGGTAACAACTCTAATTTAACTTGACTATATACAATTTATTTGACCTGGCAGGCATTATACTTCGGAGACCGTGTCTTTTATTTGGCATGGTGGAACAGCTCTCGTTTGAGCGAATACTGGCGTCTGTGGAACAAGCCCGTATACACTTTCTTTAAGCGCCATGTTTACTTACCCATGGTTACTTCGGGCTACAAACCAGCAGTGGCCTCATTTGTGATCTTTACAATCTCGGCTGTCTTGCATGAGGTCTTGATTGGTATCCCGACCCATATGGTTTACGGATATGCGTTCGCAGGCATGTTCTTCCAGATCCCTCTTATTGCCTTGACTGAACCTCTGGGTCATTGGCGTGGACGTGGAAGTGGACTGGGCAACATGATCTTCTGGGTTTCCTTCACTATCTTGGGACAGCCGGCCTGTGCAATGTTGTATTATTATCATTGGACCAAGCAGCGCATGAATGGTTAGATGGATAAAATCGATGAAATAGAATTAATAGAAAACCAAATAAAGCAAAAAAAAAATCCAGCGACTAGGTGACTGCATTTAAAAAATAGTGGCGTCTTGCAAAATTTCAGGTCGCGCGCTTACTTTCTCCGTTGCCATTCTCACTCGACTTTTCATCCAACTTGACTTAATCCTTGTTGCTCTCAGGGCACGTTTGACTTTTTTCCTGGAAAAAAAAAAAAAAAAAAAAAAAAAAATTGTTTGTGAAAACAATAATACAGATTATAAGTGCTCGGAAATATCAGGATAGAAAAAAATAAAAATAAAAAAAATAACAATGCGCATTGAAGAACTTATCATTGATGGATTCAAGAGTTACGCCACCCGCACATCCATTACTGGCTGGGATCCAGAATTCAATGCAATTACTGGACTGAATGGCTCCGGAAAGTCAAATATCTTGGACGCTATCTGCTTCGTCCTTGGTATCACCAATTGGTCTCAGGTGAGTGTTGTCTATGCTGCTGGATCCTATCATATATTGTTTCTTAGGTTGAAATATGACCTGTGCTATTCAGCTCATATTTCCTATATCTATGTCCATTCATTCACTCGAAAACAGGTGCGTGCAAGTAGTATCCAGGATTTGATTTATAAACGAGGCCAAGCTGGAGTTACCAAAGCATCTGTCACTGTTGTTTTCAATAATCAAGATCGGGAGCAAAGCCCTGTGGGATTTGAAAGTAGTAAACAAATCACCATCACTCGCCAGGTAAAGAAAGGGCTGTTATGGATATCTAGATATTCCTAAAAAAAGGGGGAAAAAAAGTGCTACAGCTAATAACCTTGAGCTTTGTCACTAGATTCTGATTGGAGGCCGGAGCAAATTTCTGGTGAATGGACATACAGCGCAACAACAAGTTGTTCAGACCCTGTTTCAATCAGTACAACTTAACATCAACAATCCACATTTCCTGATTATGCAAGGAAAGATCACTAAGGTCCTTAACATGAAACCACCAGAAATCTTATCCATGATTGAGGAAGCGGCAGGGACTCGCATGTTTGAGGAGAGGAAAGACAAAGCTTTGAAAACCATGGCCAAAAAGGAAAAGAAAGTCGCAGAAATTACGCAACTACTTGCAGAAGAGATTATCCCTAAGCTCGACAAACTTAGAGCAGAAAAAAGGGCGTATCTAGAGTTCCAAAAGACACAGACTGAGATCGAGCGGCTATCACGAATTGTCGTCTCGTTCGATTACTCACGCTACGAGGTAGGAGACAGTTTGTTTACTAACGTACAATTAAAAAACTAATAGCTAACTTAAATAATCTTGTTCTACTAATCCGGGAAATATTTTAGCAACGTTACTCAAAATCGAAGCATGACTTGGAGACAAAGCTTGCCTTGATAGATCAAAAGTCGGCTGAAATTGAACAGCTACAATCCGCCATTTCCAACATCGCCCAGCACATTGAAACCATTACAGCCAATCGACTCAAGGAGATGACTCAAGGCGGCAAATTTCAAACACTCGATGCAACTGTTAAAGATCTTTCAAAGGAAATTGTTAAAGTGAAGACACAGAGGGATCTCAAAGACAAAGAGGCTCAAGAGGAAGAACAAAACCATTCCGGTCTATTATCAACTCTGAAGGAGGTAAAATGTGTCCTCATTCAAACTAACCGGATTAGAAACGCAACAATGTTTTCGGGAGCACAACTGAAAATTTAGTTGATTAATCACTTATGCGATCTCTAATTCTAATTAGACTGAAAAAACTCTTCATGAAAAACGAGTTGAATTCGAAAAACTTCAGGTGACTTATAATGATCTAAGACGCAAGCATGACGAACAACAAGAACAAGTGCGCATGAACGAGGAGCTCATTCAGACGCTCTCGACCGGTTTAGCAGCTGAGGAAGGTCATGAAAATGGTTATATGGAGCAACTTCAGAGGGTAAAGGCATCTGCAGCACAGGCCACAACGCTGGTAGATCAGTCGAGATTGAAGCTAAAGCATCTTGAGACGGAGCTGTCTGAGAAGCGCAAACAGGCATCGTTAGCACAAAAAAATAACAAAGATCTTAGTGCAGGGCTTTCAGCGGCAAAGCAGCAAGTGAAGCAGCTGGAGGAGACTTTGCATAGGCAATCATTTGATCCTGAACAAGAACGGGCACTGCAGATGGAGAAAGCAGCACAATCTGATGCTATTGCGAAACTATCTGAAAAAATCGAAACCACGTCGCGCAAGGTTGCTGGCCTTGACTTTCAGTATTCAAACCCTACACCTAACTTTGATCGGACTTCTGTTAAAGGCCTCGTTGCTGAATTATTCACTGTGCTTCCAGAACATGCCAATGCTGCTACGGCTTTGGAAATTTGTGCAGGTGGTCGCCTTTACAACGTACATGATCTACAATTTTTGATGTCATTAGATATGAAGAAGAGGCCAAATGTGTCGTATCAAAACTAATATGATTGTTTGTATATTTCTCTTGTAGGTCGTTGTTGATAACGAAATAGTCGGTTCTCAGTTGCTTCAGAACGGAAAGCTTCGCAAACGTGTCACGATTATTCCTTTAAACAAAATTACCGCTTTTAGAGCGCATGCCCAGGTAATTATTCTTCAAAAAGCATTTTCTCGCGTGAACTGTTTTGTAATGACGGTCTAGGGAAATCCTTGGTCTAATCCTTATTTGGCTTGTGATAGAAAATTGCTACTGCACAAAGACTGGCACCCGAAAAAGTTAATTTAGCTCTCACCCTGATCGGCTATGAGGATCAATTAGAAACAGCTATGGCTTACGTCTTTGGAAATACACTCATCTGTGCCGATGCGGATTCGGCAAAGAAAGTAACATTTCATCAAGAGGTTCGGATGAAGTCTGTGACACTAGAGGGAGATGTTTATGACCCAAGTGGGACGTTGCAGGGTGGCTCAAGACCAACTGGAGGTGGAATCCTTGCTAGTCTTCAAGAGATTCATGCATTGAAGAACCAATTGAATGAACATCGCCAGCAACTACAAAAAATTAATCAGCAGCTTTCGAATATATCTCAAGCTGCCAGAGCATATGCAGAACTAAAGCAAAAGATTGAGCTTAAAACTCACGAGCTTCGGTTGTGCGAGCAACAGCTCTCTGGCAGTGAGCATGTTCAGTTGATGGAGCAAACTGAGAGATTAGAGAAGGAAATTAAGGCCTTAAGAGCAGGAATCGAAGATGGTAACCACAAGAAAGCAGAAGCAGTCAAGCGTTGCCAAGAAATCGAAAAGGAAATGAAGGATTTCAAGAAAAACAAGGACGGTAAACTTCACGAACTCATGGTAATGATTTAAACATCTTAACGCTGCCCTAAGAAGAAAAAAAAAAAAAAAAAAAAAAAAAAAGATTGACATGACATGAGAATATAAGGTTGGCTCTAACAAATTTCCTTAATATTAGCAAAAACTGGCAAAATCAAAGGCTGAACTCACTAAAAATGCACCTCGTGTTAAGGCAATGCAGAGAGAGCATCAAACATTTGTGTTGGAGCTGGGTAGGTCTCAAATCTACAAGATTTTAGCGCGTGTGGGAGCATTTATATAGCTTGTCACTGATACTGTCCATGATATTTTCACCAATTAATAGAACAACTTGAGAAGGACGTTAAAGGTGCAAGCCAAGAGTTGTCAGAAAGCAAGTCAGTAATCTCCAAGTTTAAGGATGAGCGTGATCGACTTCAAGAACAACTAGTCATGCTCGAGTCTTCGCTGGAGAAGACTCAGTTAGAATTTGAGCGTGAGAAAGCTCAGCTTAATGCCTACGATGAAGAACTTAAAGAGCTCGAAGCTCTCTCAAAGCAAAAAGCTAAAGTTGTAGCTGAAAGTAGGCTTGAAATCCAAAACTTGACACATGAAACAGATCGTCTCTCCAAAGAGAATAACTCACTATTGAATGCCATTAATGATCTCGAGGGATCCCATGACTGGATTCATGATCAAAAACTGTGAGTCACTTTTTCGTTGTTTTATTTCATTTAGTGACCATATATGTATACATGCAGCTCATTGGCATCTTCTTGTACTATAGCTTGTTTGGACAGCCTAATGGACCATACGATTTCAATGCTCAAAATCCATCGGAAAGCCGGAAGAAACTAAAACAACTTGATGAAAAGCACTCTGCTATGAAGAACAAAGTGAATCCCAAAGTCATGAGCATGCTTGAGAACCAGGAGAAACGCGAAACATCCCTCAAACAGATGTTGGCAACAGTCCAAAGAGATAAAACCAAGATTGAGGATACCATTGTATCCTTAGATGACTACAAGAAAGCGGCCTTGGAGAAAACCTATTCAAAAGTGAATGGAGATTTTGGTGCAATCTTTGGTGATCTCCTACCTGGGAATGATGCTAAACTGCAACCGTTGGAGGGTCAAGGCGTCACTGGAGGATTGGAGGTCAAAGTCTGTTTGGGTGGTGTTTGGAAGGCTAGTTTAACAGAGTTGAGTGGAGGACAGCGATCATTGATTGCACTATCGCTGATATTGTCGCTTCTACAGTTCAAGCCGGCGCCCATGTATATTCTGGATGAAGTGGATGCAGCCCTTGATCTTTCGCATACACAGAATATTGGTCAGCTACTTCGCACACGGTTTAAAGGCTCGCAATTCATTGTAGTGTCTCTAAAGGAAGGAATGTTCAACAATGCGAATGTATTATTTAGAGCAAGATTCAGGGACGGTATTTCAGTTGTTGACGTAAGTTACAATATTGCTTACTTGCTCGAAAATATGTGATTGGGATCGCCAAACGTATACTAACCCATGATACACAATTTATTGTATTGATTTCTATCATATTGCAGCGTAATGCACAAAATCAGCGAGCTAATGCAAAACAACAACATGGCCCCTCCATGTCGTCCTCCACTACAACAACAGGACGACGTGGCGAGAGTGAGAAGGAGAATGAAGTCCCAGCAGCTAACAAGACAACTGCAGAAAGCGATAAAAGTGCAAAGAGGATCAGAGTGTAAAATAAACAATAAACAATAATACTATAGTGTTATTAAGTGCCAAACATTGTTGTCAAAAAATGAAATTATTGACTGAAAAAAGTAGTCTAAAGCCCACTCTCCATGAAAAGTAAGCGTAGCTTGGAAAATTGTATTCGTGAGGTCCTCACGGAAACGGTGTAGCTTTTTTTGTCCAATACATTTCCTTGTTGATGCCGAACAAAGGGCAATAGTTTGAGGAAAGAAGTGTCAATATGCCACTTCGATTTGTACCTATTTTTTTTATTAAATGTAAGGAGCGTCTCCTAATGTCTTTAAAATTTCTGACCAGAATCAAAAAGCTGGTGGAACTCCAACTTTTGGTTCGGAGATAAACTCGCCTACAACGTTGTTGCCAATCTTGGCGTTTGAAAGTGGCATTGTGGTTTTTGAGTCACTAGAGGTTGTGATGATCGTCCCTTTAACGATCACCCAAACTGTCAGTAACTACTAGGAAGAGGACTGCGTATTGTTTGCAAAGGACAACCAATGCAATGAGGAACTGGTGCTTGATTTTTTTGTCGATAGCCAGTTCATACCACGCCTTTGCCCAAAGACATACTTTTGAGGGCGCTCGCTCAGGAGTAATGTCTCATGTTTGATTCCGAGATAAATAATCCTTTTGGAGTAGCTCCACCTAGATCGCAAAGCATTAAAGAGGGGTACTAGCATACATACCCTATGATATACAAATATACATAAAAAGCTTTTTTTGGTTTGGGCTACTGAATTGTCTCGGTGACTTCATGACGGAGATATCGTCAAACTTGTGTCAAAAGACCCTTATGTTGCAATAATCGCTTTAGACGCTCCAAATTTGCTTTATCTGGACGAAACCTCTATAATCCTTAATTGAAACAATAAAAGTCAGCAGCACTATTGAGTGAAGGTCGTGACCTGGGATCTATTCACTCAGAATTATTTAGTTCGAACCCGCCCAGAAGAAGTGATGCTGTCTGTGGGTCAGCTGGGGATCTCATTCATCTAGAGACAGGAGATCTTTAGTATATCTTTTAGCCGCTCGTGACAAACAGAAATCTGCAACGAAGATGGGTCCTTGGCGGTCGCTATGGCATGTTAAGACTAAGGAAGAAGTTAAAACGTCTCAAAATCAATAAAACCTTCTCTCCACTCACTGGCCTTTATATGAGTTAATATACACGCAGCTTCTTCAAAATCTTTGCCTGTCAGTAGAATCACCATGATTTTACCACAATTCTCCTCTTGCCTTTGCATTCTGTTGTATTTCGCTGTCTTGGAGCCTTTTGGCCCGAGAATACAATGGTATTTTAGGTAAATGCAACTTTCTTTTTTATTAAATGATCTTATTTATCCAGCTTAGAAATGCTATTGACTCAATATCATCTGGATGAGCTGCTTTAAACCCATCCATGATGAAAGTTTGACAGGACAAGTTAATAGACATATTAAATATTGTATCCATGAAGTAACTGCAGAAGGAGAAGTTTAATGAATGGGAATAGTAAGAGATTATGCAGTAAAAAGAAAATATTGCAAAAAGCTCTTCACAAGGCATTTACACTCCTGTAGCGAGTCACGAGAAGGGATGGGCCAGGTGTCCTGCTGTTTAAAGCAAGGGCAAGGTATATATTTGTATTCAAACGCGAGTGAATATGAGGTTAAAAACTGAGTGAAGGGATGCACAGCGCGTAAATGAAAAAATAGATTAGCAAAAACTGGCTGTCATGAAGGTGAGGTGGCTACCTAAAGCCGATCGGGCTTTTTTCTTAAAAGGAAATGTATGACTCCAGTATCTGCTTGAGATCTCCATGGCGCCAATTGATGCTGTCGAGAGCATGAGTATTGCTCCAGCGTTTATTGACTGGTATGCTATAATAATGATGGTTGTCATCGTCGCTATTATAGCATCGACCTAAAATGGGTTCCTTTGGTTGCTAAATAATTTCAATACAACCCACCATAGCTATCGCAGCAGCCGCACGAGTGTCTCAGGACTTGGTAGTGCCCCAGCATTAGAAAAGGGAGAAATCTAGGCTGACGTATTCAACCCGCATCATGGAGATCTCTGGCAAGGTGTACTAGTCTCACTTTTTTGCACATCATGTCAAAAAGTGAATTTTATACATGTTCTGCGATGCTCATTGGTTAAATTTATTTTTTATTGGCAGAAGAGGAAGAAAATAACCAGCCAATAGAATCGCCCCATTTGCTCTTTTAAAATAATTTTTTAAATTGAATTGAATCTTGCCAATATTATAAAATTCACTTTTTGAAGGCGTGAAGTTAAATTTAAGGCGACGAAGTGGCTTGTTCTTTGGTCATTACTCAACCTCTCATCATTAACTGTAGCAATATAACCTCATTCGGATCAACTATTGAGCACATTTTGGGGATGTCAGCTCCGATCCCTCATTCAGATCAGCTCCATACGAGCAATATCAATTCCAGCAGTAGTGGACAGCTAATAAGAAAGAGAATTGCAGATAAACACGCACACCATCCTATGAGAGGTAAGTATTTCAAAAACATACTCACTCAGCCCCCAGCTTTGAGTGCTCAAAAAAAACCGCGTCATAACCTCTAAAGCACTGGTGCATCCTTTTTTTTTTTTTATTTTTTTTAAATAATGTGCCTCTTTTCCTCACCAGTTTCTGGTCAAGGAGTGCAGCATAGCAATGGCATTGATGACAGCAAAAGGCCCCTAGCTAACGACAGTGTATGCTTTTAGGAAAAGAAAATTGTTCTCTCTTAAAACATCTGAGTGTAGATGTCGCTATCTGACACATGTATCATTGGCTTTATGACATCCCACGCCCAACAATTTATTTTTTTTCCCATAGGATATACATATGTCTCTGGAACTGTCAAATAAAGGCACGACATCGAAGCGACAGGAAGTGCTATCCATATATCATTATCACTCCACGGCACAACAGCAACAAGAAGCCATCAATGATGAACCAAATGTTACTCCACTATCTCCGATTTCATCGTCATCATCATTATCGTTACCATCGTCACAATCAACAGATATCGAACCGGAAATAGGGCAAGTGCCAGAACTATTGGAACCATTGCCAGGGTTAACGCCATCTAACCCAGAATTAGTGAAAAGAAAGCGCGGCAGACCTAGAAAATACCCTCTTCCTGCAGAATCTACATCACCAAAACCTCTGCCCCCCTCCGACTCTACTGCCATTCCAGACCAACCAAAGAAAAGAGGAAGGAAGCCTAAGGGTACCGTCCCTGCCGTAAAGAAGCCCGAAATCATCCTCTCCACAAGAAGTCTGAGGCTAATTGGAAAGCGTAATATGTCTACAGATCATGCTGAAACCTCAAAGCAAGAATTAGATGAATGTGAAGACAAGGATAAAGATAAGGACGAGGGCGAGAGCACGGATATGATCATGGATGGCGGTAGATTTGCTGGCGAAAGTTTAGTTAAAGTCGAAAGCAAAGGAAAGAGTAAAGATATGGATAATACCAAAGATACAAAAGGAAGAAGAAAGGGGAGCAGAGAGAAGTCACACGTGAATGATAATGGAAATGACAAGGATAGGGGTAATGATGAAATCACTGAAAAGGCTCAGGAGATGGAAAAACACAGGCTTCTGGGTAAGTCTCGGATCAGGAGCACAAGCAGGAGTATGGATGAGAGCAAGGATAAGAACCAGGACAGAGATCAGAGTAAGGATAAGGAGGAGGCTAGAGACAAGAACGAAAGAAAGGAGCAGGACAGAGAAAAGAGAAAGTCCAAGCCTATTGATAAGAACGACAACGAGAATGAGAAGATACAAAATGTGCCCGAGGACTTGAACCATCCTTTGACTGGCCCGTTTTCTGCCCTTGCCCATGCCAATATCAATGACATCCTCACCTACGAAACATTTTCTCATTTTTCTTCTCATGTTCAAGCCGCATTTATCAAGGCCCTCCCCTCTGTTATTCTGGAACAAGATATCTATTTCAAGGATGGTGCCTTGACTCCATCATTTTTCACAAAATGTACAGCCTTCTCCAAGGCATTCTGTGACTGGCAAAAAGCTCTAGGCTTAGGTAAATTCACCAATGAATATGCGCGCCAATATCGGGACATCAAAGAACGAATCGAGACTGAGGCCAAGTGGAAAACCGATCAGTTCGAGGAATATTACGGTGAAAAGGCGATCCGCGAGAACGAAAAGTTCATGGTGGCGGGCTCATCTGTTAAAATTTCTTTGGCTAAGATGGGCTTAATGCGCGGTATTCAAGTTGGAGACTTATTAAGGTATCGACGGACGTTTCATGTCGCCAATACCGACAAGAGCCTTTGCTCAGATACCAAAGGCTTTTCAAAATTGCCCACAAATTTGAGGTCAGTTACAAAAAGTACATCTGGGGAATCCGACAAGCGACGAAAAAGTTTGAAGGGCAAGATGGAAGAAGTACAAACTTCAATATTGGATACGTCAACCGATATTTATGAAATGGGAGGCAATGTAATTGATGTGGATATGCACCTCAAGATAGTTGAAATCAACCCAAATGGAACCCCATGTGTGCAATTTGAGCTTAAACGCGGTCCGACCGAGCATGGTGAGACAAAAGAGCAATACGAGGAGCGCCTAGCTGGGAATCCGATCTATGAGGTAGATACTGCTCCTCAAATCGAAAGTTTATGCCTTGAAAAGGATGGTCGGATCCCAAAAGAGGAACGCAAGAAAGGAAGCGACGCATGGAGGGACATTGATGTGATCCGTGGGACCTTTTTGGTGGGGTCACTATTTGGGATTCGTATGGATCTATATAATAAATCCCTTGCGGACCAAATACGTCAGAAGGGTATAGATGATGAGCAAGACATGTCCGAGGACAAGTCAAGTGTTGGTCAAATACCGACACTTGATGGAGGTATTATGCGAAAGAGAGGACCAACAGCGACAACATCAGGTCCTAGGAAGAAACGAGCATTATGATAAGCAATTGTACAGTAAACAGTGAATGCACTCCAACAACCGAGTAGCAGCTCCTTTATACATAGTCTTGAATAATTAAAAATCTTAGTATTTGCTCAAGTAATATTTGTGGTGCGTTTAATAGTTCAAAAATCTAGACGATAGGGGGTTAAGTACGTCGTCCACGGACAGAGTCAGACCCACGACTAGGCATTCTTCTCTGCGTTTCGACTAACTCTTGAAGGAAACTGTCGGTGTTTAGAGTTAGAGAAGAAAAACGACGTATTAGCTGATGGCGTTGTGCTACACATGAGTCAAAAAAATGCTATAGAGGATGATGTTAAGATGTCCTTACCTCTGGCTGTTATGGATAGTAGTTCCCCCTAAAATGATACGCGTCCCAGGTGTAGCGGCGTTAAGCATTGCAACAAACCTCGCTTCCTCATACGTTGCTCCTCCCACCATAAAGACAATGATATCCTGTGGTCGATCGCGAGAACTAGTGCTTTCCACAAAAGGATATGCTGCTTCTTTTAAACGCATCTTCAGCAATTGCTCGAGGATCTGAGCAAGTTGTGGCTGATGCTGTGTGTAAACGTTTTCAACACCCTATTTGGTGGTAATGTGTAATAAAAGAGATATTACTTTTAAAAGACATCTATCATTTTAATTAACCAAACAAGCATGACATACGAGAGAGCTTGAAGCGTTTTACCTTTAGTCCTTTGAGGGCACTTCTCCCACGCGACAAAATGCTTTCATTCGAAAATAAATCATCTTGACGATGAGAGGCTCCTCCATACTGCATTAATATATCTAGCGTCTATAGTAAAGTGAATAGAGGCGAATGTTCCATAACATTACTCAACGCATGATGACGGCAAGCTTTTTTTTTTTTTTTTTTTTTTTTTTTTTTTTTGAAATAGAATTTCTTACAGCAATCTCACGCTCGCTTAATCCATTCTTGTAAAGTAAATCAATCAAAGAAGCAACAGCATTTCCTTGATACTTCTCGTAACGTAAAGAGTAGAGTTGGACGAGACGTATTTTACTGGCTTCGCTGACTGTAGGGCTACTGATTAACCGTTGCAAGTTCTGATACAATCATAACAATGTTAGTGTTAATCAAGATTTAGCTTCGCTTTTTTTTTTTTTTTTTTTTATTTTTATTTTTTTTTATGTTCTTGCCTTGGCTAAAGAACTTAGAGACAAACCTTGAGATCATTATTATGAGAATCGGTACAGGCTAAACTCTGTTCGAGTTCTGATACCTCTAACACATTTCCTTGATTGACAAGACGGCTCAGTTCTCCTACCAGCGTGACATGCTTGGAGACGTTGCCTGAAAGCTTTCGAAACTCGGGATAATCCTCTACAAACCGCTTCATGTCTGCAATCGATTCGATGTTCATGTTGGATTTTGTTTTAGCCTGATATTCATCCACATAACTCTTGATATTGGCTCCTAGGTCTCCAAGGTTAAGAAACATGTTTTTCTGGAAATAAGAATCCTGATCACATGAAAGGACGATTTCCTGGATGTTCATCGTAAACAGTTGATTGAAGGCAGGTTAGAGCTAGCTGCATTTATTTTCTTATTGATTTACTTCACATAAACATTACCCTATGTAATATGGAACTATTCATACCTTCAACTCAGGTTTAATACCAGGTACTCCTGACAAATCTACCCTCCCATTACGGATGCCAATCAGCTCATGAACCATTGCTTGGTACGTCCATTGCGAGAGAAGCGGGGTTACAGGGTCATTTCTACGGTCCAGAACGAGTAAAATAGGTGATGTATCAGTTTTCCTGAAGTCGAACAGTTGCCCTTCTTGCTGAATTTGAAACTATTGGAATATGATAAAAAGAGATTTCTTTAATCAATCCAATTCTCTTGAGTCCCTTTGATCCTTGATAAACTAAACTATCGTTCCAGAACATGAATAGTATCGTCAGTACCTGTATTTCTGTAGCCAGTCTCTTAGCCATGGCACTTTGCTTTTGGTATCGAATTAGAGGCTTCTTCTTTAGCGAGAGAAGGACGCTGAGAATCCCATCTACTGTCCTTGTGAAACTAGCGTTGTCCCATGTTGTGAAAGAGTCTCCATATAATGGCATATTTTGTACGTCAAGGTTGATTGAAAAACAGTCCGGATTGATGGCATAATAATCCGCATAGTATTCCTACACAAGGGGACTGAATTAATATTTTAATCTGAAAGGAAAAAGATAGATCTATGCTTTTCTCCTTGGTCATTCTTTTGACTCCATGTGTCGGCTTATACCTGAACTTCGCGCACCACTTCATGTTCATCCATCTCGGCGAGCTGCTCTATGGCCGTCTTTTTAAGGCGATTGCTGAAATCTATTAATGGGAAATTGAATAAAATGTAAACGGTTCCTCTAAAATCAAAGCATTTTCTTTCAGTGGTTTCCTTTTCGGAACCTACAAAGATAATAATCTCCGTAGCATGGATCTCTAAGCTCCTTGATCAACTTCTCAATGGAGTCAGCGGTTGGTCTGAGAAAGCAGATACATTTCAAATGACGCATCTTGTCTCGAGCGTTGTTTTCGATACGGTCTACAAGGTATGTTTCCTTTTGAAGTAGGCGGGACTGCGTTGCAACCATTGAAATGATGGGTGTCTGTAGGTAAAGAAGTGAGTTGACAAGGTCATATCACTGTAAGTAAAACTCTCAATGTAGCCTGCTGAGTGCTGAGAATTTTTTTTTTTTTTTTTTTTTTTTTTTTGTTTTTTGATATGTATTCCTTTTTATATCTCAGTCCCTTGTATTACCGTTTCCTGATCCAGGAGTAAAACCTTCATGCCGGACGTATCATCCAGCATCTTATCGATGTAGAATTGTAGAGCCGTTATGGTGTTCATGTTTATCAGAAACAGAGGTCATGCATGGAATGAAGAAATGATGCAAAACGCGATCTTGCTTCTTACGACTATTAATCAAATGCATGCCACGTGTAAAAAATCAGACGCCCATTGACACAGTTTTATGTTTCGTTTTTAGTTAACCAGGATTTATTTTTCGTTGAGTTATCAGAACTATTTACAAAAATAAAAGCAGTTGAATAAAGGGAATGGGAAATAGATTTTTTTAGAGAGGACGACTCTTCAAAAGCGCCATCTCTACGGCACCAGAACCCCAGTCCAAGCCATGGTTATGACCCTTGCCATCCTTGTCCATGCCTGCACGGCTCAATGCCTGTTCTTCGTTCAAGCAGGTAAGAACCCCAAAGATTACTGGTACACCTGAATCTAATCCGACACGCATAATTCCTTGCGTCACAGCCTCACAGATATATTCAAAATGCATAGTCGAGCCTTTGATCAAGACGCCAATACAGATCACTGCATCAAATGCTTGTTTGTTGCCTGCACTACTGGTCGCCGTTGTTGAGGCTTTGGCTGATGAAGGGGCAGAAGTAGTTCCTGTTGGCGAAGAAAGATTTAAGCCATCCAAGAGATTGACATTACCCATCAAATCACTCGCGCCTTCCGCAGCACGAATCTGTGAGACCTCAAGAAGCTTCTTAGCAGCAAATGGAAGTTCGTATGCACCGGGAACAGATTCAATGACAATGTTCTCAGGCTTGACCTTGTGTTGCTCGATCATTGCTTTCTTTGCACCTGCAACCAGTCCTTGGACGATGGCAGAGTTCCAGCGAGTATGGACGATAAGGATACGGAGGTCAGAGCCATCCTGTGGGACTGAAGCAGGCTCAAGCCCTTTATGGAAATCGTCGATCATAATTGAAGGATATGAGCTGAATACTTTATGAGGAATGAAACAAGAGAGAACAGACTTGCTGGAAGCGCAAAAGGCATCTTGGTCAGGACGTGGCTTGTATGCGACTTTTTAGTGATATTTTATGCGATTATATGCCATGGCGGCCTGGTACTACTTTAAACGCGCAATAAGTGTTAGAGCAACTACTACACATAATAAATATTCTACTCTGAGGGCAAATGAATGAGTATTTTGATTAAAAAAAGTGGACGCTCTAATAAACATAATATAAACTACGTTTTCTCAACACTGTTGAAGCTACATATACTCGATGCTCGCGATCGAGTCACCGCAACAACACCTGCCATTTCAGGTGGAGAGACTGCTATGCTATAGATACTACTTGCGCTACTGAGGAGACCGTTACGAACTCCACTGCCACCGTGGCTAGCATCAAGGCTATAGATGCTTCCAGTTTCACCACCTCCGTTGCCATTGTTACTAATAATACCGCTTATGCTATCAAAATTATCATAACTTGCTCCGATCCATCGACCTATACCTAAGTGTTGACCCCATCTAGTCTCACAGAACCAGACCCATATCTGACTAACAATTGTTCTAGGTCGAGGTTGGTTCCTAAGATCTCGAATCAACACCAAAAGCGACCATCCATGAACAGCAGCAATGATAACTTCTAGGGTTGTGAGTATGATCATTCTGGACGCCTCTATGTTACCATTACTATCAGCGCTATCACCATCCAAAGCATCCAGATCATCCAAACCATTGCTATCACCGCCATGGAACCCTATATTTGAGGACAATAGGAACTTCCGAAACTTTGTTCCAGCTGTCAGCATAAATAGGATGGAGACCAATGATAGGATACGGAATAAGAACCGTAGACACCATATCGCAAATGCCACCTGAGTCAATCGTAATGACCGTCGAGTCGCCACCATGAGCCCAATAGCATTGTCAATGATTGATAGCGAGGACATGACGAGAAGAGTATAGACAATTACCAGCTCTGTACCTTCATAGTCAAAATTCACGAGATCTGGGTTGCGTACCAAGAGCATTTGACTGACCAGGGGCAATAGTGAATGGAAGTTCCGGAATCCATTCTTCTTGAAGTTACCCCTTGTTTCTTTTGTCGATGTTGGGCTTCTTTGTGGAGAGTTATTCTTATTGCTGCTAACACCAGCGTTATTCTTTTTGCTGAACTCAGATTGATGTTGAGAATTGGTGCCTGGATTGGGTCTACGTCCTCTACGGCTACTGCTGTCGTCAGTGTCAGCACCAGTTGAAGGCTCTGCCTTTCTGGCTTCGATGCTAGAGCTGAATGCCAATTGTGAGGATTCGTAGGCAATAGATACTGGATTGAACGTCGGTGATGGTTTATGAAAAGAAAAACGTGACAAGTCTTTTTTTTTTTTTTAAAAAAAAAAAAAAAAAAAAAAAAAAGGCATTGACCGTCTATAGCAGGTTAATAGGAAAGAATAATCGACATGTACGAAAAAAATATGGAATAAAGGCTAAAAACATACCATTCAGCTGTTCGAATTTATGGATCTCGTTATTGCTAGTTTGTATGGTGCTGATGGAATAGCATATCCCATAAACGGATACGAGAGCAACAACTAATCGAGGCCATTCTTGAGCAAGCCGTGTGCGGTATACAGAAATAGTGGAGTATAAAAGCATAACTGCGAGTGGTTGTTGTAGCTGGCTATCTTTATTCTCCAATATTCTTCTGGTCACTTTTTAGTGCTGCGGATTATTGAGTAAAGAGGTAAGGTTCAGTATGGTATAAAATGATGCCAAGACTTTGCTGAGACAGTTGTTTTGCTGATATTGTTGGAGAAATTAAAGAAAGAAAAAGGGAAATGTGCAATGCGCATACAACAAGCCTATCTCAATTTCCCCAGCCACATGGAAATAGAGCCCAGCACCTCACCACGCATGCCAATATTTGTGCAAATATACAACTGTGTCAATATATATACATTTATATAAATGTATAAAGGCACCATTGCCTGTAATATCGAGCTCAATAGGCTGTCAGTAACACTGATCTATTGTCAGAAATAAAATTGATGTCCAGCTTGCCACCCTTCATCTCAGTCGCCGAACGCTTCCCGACGTCTTGACTGCACTGACTATTTTTCCTAACTTTTGCAACTGAGGTGTGAGCATCATTACCAAATGCATCCAGTAAATCGATGTAGGCAGACGCCTCAGAGCTTTATTTGGTTACTCTCAGCCTACATTCAAGTCATTCTACGCGTCCACTACCGATAAATTGGCCACAGCATGGTTGCAACGTGCCAATGGAGAAAAGTAATCATTATACGAGTCCGCTACTGTGCAGTACAGGTCATGAAACCAGCTTTTGGTGCCATTTGTCATGCCCGCAGTATTAAACGCTTTGCTCAAGTCTGAAAAAACCATAACCTAGTTAGCATGACAGTAGTACGGATGCTCGTGTGCTTCCGACCAAGAATTACCATGCCGCAAAGTTTTAAGCAGGCTACCAAGTAGGAGAGCATGGCAAAATGTCTTCAACTGATGCTGTCACATTCTCCAACCCTTGTTTTTTTTTTTTTTTTTTTTTTTTTTTTGTGCCTATGAATTATTGACCAGAGTAATCCGAAAACAAACGAAGATAGTCTTAGAGCAATTAAGGTTCATGGTAGGCTATAGTCCAGTGGCTGTGCGACAATACATTCTATTTATTTTACTCAAGATACTATACTCCATAGCTTTTCAAGAAGCAGGGGATTCCATACACCACTGAGGCAGCACCGACCAAGTATTTGAGCTTGCACTTCTCGCGCGCCTCTTTGACTGCCTCTACTAATGACAGTTGCGGCTCACAATCATCATAACTTTTTAGTTCTATTTTCCCCTCTTCTAAATTATCTAGCCCTTCAGCAATTACATCATCCAACCCTTGCTCCATGTAATTAGGCTTTTCCTCGAAGGATGCCATGTAGGAACGGTTCCTATCCAAACCCCACATTTGGAAAGTGGCCATGCTAAAACGATCAAGGTCCTTGTCGGTGACATCCCAGAGATTAGCCACAATTGTAGGACATCCAGCCAGAAGATAGTTCATCACATTGCCAGTCGGATCGAACTCTCCATCACCTTTCAGGCATCCTGAGCTACAACCTAAGAGTAGTGAAACAGCGCAATGACCGAGCTGTCGAATCTGAGTTGATCGGATGTACTGTTCACCACCAGAATGTCCAAAGTAACTAATAAAACAAGCATGCAGTCAACAAACGAAGGAGCCATGTTAAGACACATGCTCAAATGAGAAATGAACAGCATAATGGAAAACAGGCACATATCATAAACTTACATATATAAATCATGTTTCGAGAGTCCATTGATACACTCAAGGTCCAAAGGTGCTCGGCCTGTTACCCCACCCCATCCTTGTTGGCTCTCCACATACTCCTTGAATTCGTCTTCGGTATTCTTGAGGTCTCCACCGGGATTCAGAATATAAAACGTCTTTTGTGGATCTACTACAAGATCCTGCCACTCACAACCCATAATACTTTGAAGTTCATCAGCAGCGTTCGCCTCATTTAAGCGGGTAAGGCTACTATGGCCTTCATTCCGTCTCTCATGTTGACTACCCTTGAATATACAATATTTTTGCTGCAGAATCCTATCTCTCAAGAACCAAATGGAAGGTACTCTTGAGACAGCTTCTTCACGTAGGACGGGGCAAGATTCCCAAGGAAAGATCTGTAAGTGCTTGTCGAGTATCAGAATGACGTGTGCCCCATCGTCAAACCCGTTGTTCTTGGCCTCTGTCTCAGCTTCCCAATAGCAGCAGAGAGCTTTCTTGATCTGTAATGCAATCTTGCCGAATTGCACCTCTGAATATTCAATGATAGGGGATGATGACGCTGATGTCGGGCTTGGCCCGTAAAGTGGTGTGCAGGTCGATGCCGAAGGGACAGCCCCGTTATAGAGATAGGCATCCAATAAAAAGTATATTAGATCTTTGAGCTCGGTGAACGATGGCTGATCACCAAGGTTCAATATCACTCGACATAAATCAACATTGATCTCCAGTTGTAAGATAGAGTCTTTACTTGAAGCAGCTGTACTTTCATCCTGGTCCGGTGTGCCAGCTTCCGCACCAGTAGAGGCAGTTGACATGGAGTGCACAGCTTGAGACATAATCCATTCAAGGGCTCGTTTAAAATTCATCAGGTTTTCCTCGTTCACTGGCGTGTTATGAGACTGAATGATCCCTTTCAGCCCACCCAGCCACTGATCTTGTATCAAACATAAAAGGGTATACAAACGTTCGTCCAGCCTCTGACGTTGACGCCACCACTCTGCCTTGGCCTCTCTCGTCAACTCCATTGGAGCTTGAGCAAATTTAACCGAACTTGTAGCTGCTGAATGTTGTTTCGACGAAGTTTGCGCTAATGTCTCTTGGCTACTCAACATAATATCCTGGAATTCCTTCACTGCCTTCTTGAAGGACAATGGTTCAACAGGTGTGCTTTCTTCTTCATCAAAGCCCATTGCGACACCAAAGCCAAGGTTTTGATGATCGTCTTCCCTCTGATACCCCCGATTTAAAGGCAGTCGTAGAACTAACGGCGTTGCTCCTGCCCGCATACGATTGACATAAAGTACATCACGCTCTATATTTATCTCGTGCTCCTGGTTCACCTCACGCTCTACATCCATGGACAATGAGACCACTGTCCACTTTTTGGGCAAAATGTCAATATATCTTTTCTGGAAAGTATCCGACTGGCCATTTATCACTTGAGTGTCGTCACTGTAGATCTTATCCATTATCTCAAGGATTGGTCGTTCATTACCGAAGGATGTGGAGGAATGAAGCTTACTTTGTCGGTCATAATACTCTCTTCGGCCACAACGAGTGAGGAGATCCTCTGGGCGCATCCCCACATTCCGGAGATCATTGTCTTCATCAGCCTTAGCGTTCTCATCGTCTTGGCAGCTACCCATGTTTACGTCAACATCCGCGAATTCTTGATCATCATTCCTATCATCATCAGCTATCAATCTCAGCCGCCTTGGTTTTTCGAGTCCAACTAGGTGAACCGTCTTTGGTCCCAGTTGCTGTTGAGTTGATCGCTCGTTGTCCAACCGGAAATCACAGAGTTGAGGAAGAGAAGATTCTGGGTTATTGACTTGAAGCTGGATTTCGCTAGGCCAAGTCTGGTCGTTGTACAATGCCTCTGGGTTGAGCTTCTGTCTAATTAAGCTATGCATTTCGCGATGCTGTGTGATCGCTTTTGCCATTTCCAAATAACAGGCTGCTCGAACAGCCATATCATGGTTGATAGTGTCAATGTGTTCATTTTGTTTCCCATTTAGAGCTGTCTCCTGGCAAAAGCACGACTCGAGGACAGAAAGGTAGATTTGTTTTAAGCAGACCTCCGATATAGTGTGAGGTGAATGAGCCTTTATCATACAGTGATATGCAGCCATGAGATTCTCATGAGCTTGCTTCATAAGCTCTCGGCAGTGGTCACCTAGGCCCTTCTGAGTTCCTTTTTGGTGTTTCCTAGAACTGCGCTGTTTTGAAGGGCTCTGCAGCGTTGTCTCATACTTAAGTTGCGATTGATGATGGCGTGTCATTTTTGTGACACGAACCGATGGCGACGACAAAAGCGACTCCTGCTTTGTATTCAAAGACCGCAATACCCCATTGTCGCTATGAATAAAGGATTGGTTAAATAATGTAGTGGGCGACACCAAGTCCTGGATTTGTAGCTTTCTGAAGAGTCCAATGGACAATGCCGAGTCTGGCATCATGGCATACAACAAGTTTTTTGACATTGTATCCTCCAATTCCAGAATCAGCACTTTTGCTTTTGTCAAGTGGTACTCTTCAATGGTGAGTGCTACGGGGTCCTCCGCCTTTGATCTCTCAATCATAGTAAACGCCTCTGCTCGGCGACCATTTAGGCCAAGAATCAATCCACTCCTGTATCCCATTGTGGCCTTGATTCCAGCTAAGGCCACACACTCGAACTGAGCTTGATCGGACATTCCTAGGCCACCCTCATATAAACCCTCAATTTGAGGACGCAGAATACCCCGAATATTGGCTCCTTGTAAACCATTAACCGTGGTTAATCTCGATTCGCGTGGTGTCTGCGGCTCCCTAATGACGAGGTGTTCCAGTTCTGAGATGAAAGCCTTGTCCATCAAATGCGTCAACACCTCATCTGCGAAGCAATATGCTTTCAGGGACTGCTTGAGCTCTTGATTTGCGAAATAAAGGTCGCCATTCAGCAATTGAATCTTCACATCCTTGATTTCCCAGACCAAGGCGCTAGCATTGGATTCTTCTCCCCACATATCCAGTTCTTGAAGAATTTGCTGACTCTCCTTCCATTCATGCCGCCGCAGTTTTAGCTCTGCCTGCTCCAACATAAATCGGCCGATGGACTTTCCCGACTTTGAGAGCTGCGCAATATGTCGACCTTCATTAAAAAAGTAGTCTGCTTCACGCGCGCTGCCTTGTACTAAGTACAGCCTTCCTAATTGGTGATATGTCTCGATTAATAGCCGGAATATAATCCATTGATATCTCTGTGTTATCAGTTTTTCCAAAGTTTGCCATAGTTGTCTACTCTCATTCATTGTAGGGTCCTGAGTCTGTGTCTCGCTTGGTATTGTTGTCTGTGGCCGGACTAAGAATGGATTTTCGATAGGTTGACGAGTGACAATATTAGGGTCCATTCTGGCAGACTTGATAGCCGTAGATAATGTGGTGACTATGCGGCTAAGCTGTCGACCAGCTCTTTTTGAATCTAGAATAGCCTCGGAGAGATCTCCTTCGTGCAAAAGCAGCTGTGACCGCGCTAGGTACGCCTCAACGATGACTATAGCTCTCTGGAATTTGATCTCAACCTTTCGAGATAACATTCCAATTTTGGATGAATTGCTCTCGATACTTTCATGATGGCTGTTGGAAACGTAGTGCTGTTCGGAATGGTATCTTGCCTGATTATAAGTAGCTACACCTTGGGTTTTAAGTCCCACAGACATCAGATACAAGCTGTGGATAAGCAACCATGTAGCATAAGCTCCACCAGAGAGCGAAGAATCTCTCGGTATTCTCGCCATTTCTCCTAAAATGTGTTTGCCATGATTAAGCGCCATTTTAGCTTTACCCGAATATCCGAGAGCGAGGTATGCTTGCCCCATTCTAGCATATATCCTTACAGCATCTTTAGCGCACATACGGGATGAATAACAAAATGAAATTAAAGAAAAAAGCGTGGTTAAGACTGTGTAATACAATCAGAAATAAAATATTAAATACTATATTGAAAATTCCCTCCATCAGTAAATCACATACCTCCACAAGTGTTCTCTATGGTAGTCATTACACCATTACACAACTTCAACATGAGCAAATAAACTTGAACCTGTAATACATGATAGTCTATCATGCCTAGGCAATCCGCCAACATCTGTAGGTGATCATATAAAAACTCTGGTTCAGGTAGCTGTTTCCTGATCTTGTCAACTTCGAGCTGATGATTAATAAGCCGTGAATCTTCGGTTGAAGTAAAGCACTCGATTTTGCCAAGAATTAACTCCCAGAGCTGGAGAGCAATCTGAAACGGCTTCGATCTTCTTAATAGTCCATCTCCTCGACAGCGATCTAGAACTCCATTCCACGAGTAGGCCAAAGCCAGATGGTGGTTCCTAACTGGCTCTAGCGCCAAATCTGCTTTGAGATCCTTTTCTTTTAGGATCTCTACTGCCTCCTCAACAAGATGAGGTGCCTCCTGCTGCAAGTCAATCTCTGGCCTGGACTGGTACAACATCGCTAATTGAATTAGGACACGAGCCCGCCTGATTGGGTTCATCATCCCTTGACCACCGCGATAAACTCTTGTGATTAGGTGTCTAAGGACTTCGATCTGCTCTTCACTGCACTGATTTGTGTAGTTTGTTTTAACACTGAGGACACCCAGAATCCGGCACTCGAATTCTTGCACGATACCGCAAATGTGAACTGGAACGTCAGGCTGCATCACTTTTGATTCAAACTCTGGTACTGTGACTATAGAACTAAACCGTGATCCCTCCATCATTAGTAGAATGCGCGCGCGCCGGTTCAATAGTTTAGCAGCAGGAAGCTGAGATACATTTAGGCCTCCCATCATGGCTGCATCTATAGCCAGAAATGCGTTCAGTGGCAAAACGCAGAGACCAGAGTTGAAGCATTTTAGTGCGCCACTTAGGTCGTCGGCAGCTTGGAGACAGACACCTAGAACTTCGTATCGATTTGCTAAAACGAGCCTTTCCGCCGACCTGGACCTAAGTTCACTTCTACTGCTCTCAATGTTTTCAAGACTCCTGTCCGTTGAAAGATCGTCTTGGAGCCAAGCAGAATAGCATTCAACGGCGATCTCAAGTGGTCGAATAGCCTCACTACGTCTACCAGCCTTAAATAGAGCTCCACCTAGGTTGTAAAGCGCATTTGATATCCATGGAAGCGACTCATCGTCATTCATCTCCTTTGCTAACGTGAAGGCAGACTCTAGGCATGTTAGAATGGTTGCTGTCTTGATAGCATGTGCGATATTGAAATTGGACTGATAAAGCCTGAAAAGAAAAAGGATAGCGTCGACCCTTGCACATGACAATTTTGCTGGATCTGGAACTGTTTTGCGATTAAAGCTATGATGAGTCTAAAAAGCATGTGAATGGGTCAAGTACCTTGTTAATCTCTATGCCAATATCATAGACAACATTTAGCATCGCATTTTCAGTCATTGGAAACGTATTACCAGATAATCAACATGTAGTCGGTGCCACAGTGCAGCTGTCAAGTCCGACAGGATTTTAGTGATGTCTTGAACAAAACTCAGCCACCATTGCAGTCTATCCATGGAAATCCCCTTAAGTGGTGCATGGCTGTTTTGTGAAAAAGCTACTTTCTCGGACGCATCCATAAATTTTGATCCAATGCTTCGAATCGTGTCCATAAAGCGGAAAATACGTGCCATATTCTGTAGGACTGGAGCTGACATATTTTCGGTAGGCGCTGAAGGCAAATCTCGCTCAAGCGATAAAAGCATAGCTTTTGCGTCCATGACACAATTCTCCACAAAGTTTTCTATTGAGATATCAAACCAAGTCAACCCATTAATCACTGGAAAAAAAATACTCGAGTGTCTTTAGCCATGCAATTAGCCAGATTATTAGTCAGCATACCTTTTAATGATCTTGAATGCCAACCTTGCAGTGCATCATCGAACTTTTTCAGTGCCCTTACGGCATCATCGAGCCGATTACTGAACTGTTCTACAGAGATGGTGTTCAGAGACGCAGCTTGCGCAGTTGCAGAGCAAGTAGCTGGGGCCAACTTAGTGATTGCATCACTTGCTATAGCTTCTGGTGTTTTATACTGAATCAGCTGCATAGTTTGCTCCGCTTTGGTTTTATCCAAAGCCTCCGTCATCTCCATGTCTTGATCCCCACACGGAATACTGTCTACAAATTCATTCAATCCTTTGTTGTCCAGCTGTATCATAATGGACCCTTGTTCATTAATATCTTATACATGTATCATGAATTCGACCTGAAGCCATACAATATTCCCATTTGCGCTACCCTTACCTTCCGTGTGAAAAAAGCGAGGTGTCGACGCCACTCTTGGAACCGTAGACTTGCATAGTCAATGGACGAAAGATTCTTTAAAAACTCAAATGTCGTTTTATATAAACTCACCAAGAACAATATGTCTTCGTTAGATCGACCCTCTCTAGTCGATTTTTCATACTCAGCTCCGCATCTAAGAAGTTTATCCCAAATCATGTCATCTTTTGTCTCTATGAGATGCCTATAAGCGCCGTGGTATCGGATCCCATGCATCCTGAGCATAAAGGCATTACGCTGTCCTTCTGTGTCCATGATATTACGCTCCGTTAGTGCTATGAAAGATCAAGAGTCATGCTTATCTATTCCACAAAAAAAAACTCCTTCCCTGCATCTTACCGCGAGAAGGGTTGCTTCCTAGAGCTTTCCCAGCAGCAATAAAGAAGAGTCTGAAAATAGTGTCTAGGGATTGCTGGCCAGCTGACCGGTTAAGTCTGGCAATACACATGCACCAGTCAAATGATGAATTTTTTTGAGACGTCATGTCTGGCAAAAGCTAGATTTTCGAAAAAAAAATACGATGTTAGGAAACCAATATGCTTGCCTATCGCTTACTCTTAGATAGCACTAGAGTATGAAAACATACATGAGCCAAGGATCCATTCCTGACATCTATCCAACAGCGTAAGGCATTAGTATGAAGTGCTTGGATTAGGCGGCAGAAAGTCAATGCTTGGTCCAGTCGGGTATCGGATGAAGGCATAGTGTCTGGAGCTAACTCTGCCAGGAAATTTGATAATGCCTTTGGGAAAGGAAAAGTGAATAGATGTCGATATGTCTCCTTAATCGACTCTGGTGACGATGATAAGATGGACTTATAGTCGGCCGTGACTTTGTGATGCTCGCATCCATAATCAAAATCTGGTTCATTCCACAGTGACATGGCGCATTGAAACAATTGGGCTCGCAAAAACCCTAGCTCATGTAGCGCTCGCCTCTTCTATTGCCATTGTAAGAGGATGTAACAAATTCATCAACACTTCTTATCCATATCAACAAAATAAAAATCAAGTCAACGACATGAAGCATATGTAACAATATCCTTCAATTTATTGTCCACTCCCCAATATTATTTACCATGCCCAACTGGATTATCTTTGATATTAGGTTGGATCGCGCTTTTTCGACCTCGAACAGGTTGTTTGGAACATTTTTGTCCATAACCTCTAAGGTCCGAATTCCTAGAAACCCAACATCAACTAGTATGGCAGCATGGGAATACGTTGGTCGATCTGTATCGTAAATAGCGCGATCGTGAGACGCCAGATCAGACACATTGCTTTTTGTGGTCATTTTAGCGGAAATTGAAGTCTTAGTCAGCGCAATTGGGTGTTGAATCTGTGGAGTTGCCACTCCTGTTGTTGATCCTTTAGCGTTGGTGGTACTTGTTTTGATCTCCATATGATTAGTAGTTTTTGGCGTTTCAGCTCTAGCCTTCGCACCACGCATCATTCCAACACGCCTTTGAGCCTGTGTATCCTCAGCTGTTGGTACCTGACCTCTTGTTCTAACTGTTGCTGTAGTTGTCCTACTTCCTAAACGCGAGAGTGATCCAATGGTCGGCTTTTGTTTTGCTACGATGGCTGAAGTATGAGTAGACATAGATGATGACGATGAGGTTGATGACGTTGGTCCAGATAGGGTTTGATAATGTGATGTTGAAACTATCGTGGAGGACTCTTGTGGGACGACATCAGAGGTATCTGGAGCGTCTAACAGCTCGGACCATTTAGTCAGAGTACATAGACACTGGTTGAAGAGACGCTTAACCTGCTTGCAGAAAATCACAGCGTCAACATCACTATATTTGTTCAGCTGCGCTTGCTGTGTAGCCGAAGATAAAATAGAGGAATGGACCGAAGACAGGAGATTCGCTAACTCAGGAACAAGATTACTGTGGTACTTTCGATAGTCTGTTAAAGCACCAATGGCAGCATCTAAAGCCATGCTGTCTGCCTGTGAAACTGGCATGACGTATTCTGGTTATGTGTGCAAGTTTGCGATTCAATGTCGATGGGTAATCCAGCAATTAAAATAAAGTGTAAAGTCAAGTACAGAGACAACAAAAGGCTTTACGTTTTAAGATACATCGAATAAGCCACATACACGAACGTGTTTAACCCTCCTAAAAGTCTGAAAAAGCAATCATGATTTCTGGACAAGGAAGAGTGCGTTTGGGCCAATATTGGTATTTGGTGATGACTATTGCAATTATTAAATATAGCTCCTTCATCTATAAATAATTACAAATGACTTAGATCTAACAAAAATTACAACTCGGCGTGCTCAATCTTGTCTTCCTCCATAGGGATTTCACCGGAAGCTTTAATTTTAACAGGAGACTTGGGGCGATCGTTAACGCCAGTAGGCGTGTTCTCGATCGCAGTGACAACCTCCATGCCTTCGAGAACTTTGCCAAAGACAACATGGCGCCCATCCAACCATGAAGTCTTGACGGTTGTGATGAAGAACTAATTTTTTTTTTTTTTTAGGTAAAAATAGGTATTAGCCACTATAGTCCATTCATGGAATACCAAAGGAAAATATCAATAAGAAAGAGTAAGAGAATTGTGAATTGCGACCATCCTACCTGGGATCCGTTGGTGTCCTTTCCAGCGTTGGCCATGCTCAAAATACCAGGACCAGTGTGGCGAAGCTTGAAGTTCTCATCCTTGAATTTGGCTCCATAGATCGACTTGCCACCGGAACCATCGCCATTGGTGAAATCGCCCTAGTTGATAATAAAAAAAAAGGTTACATTCATGGCTCCGAAGATCATGGATTGTTAAACGGCTCATTCCAGCTCGATCCAGGGCAAGAAAACTGTACATAAATCGACTTACACCTTGAATCATGAAATCCTATAGTGATAGGGAGTAAACGAGATTAATATTCAGAGGTTGTGAGGAATTCATTCAGCCAACGTTAGAATAAGAACCGAGGTCTTAGGGATACCTTGATAACACGGTGGAAAGCGGATCCGGCGTAACCGAAACCATGAACGCCCGTGGCGAGCTCGAGAAAGTTCTTAGTTGTATCTGGAACAGTCTAGTTATAAAACGTGTTCTTCTGTATAAGAATAAGATTGAAAGGTGGGGAAATAAAAAATATATTACGAAAAAGAAATATACGCATTACCTTTCCAAAGAGGCCAATGACAATGCGACCGAGATCTTTACCGTCTTGCTCGATATCAAAGTAGACTATCAGTTATCGATTATACATTAGAGATTGTCAGTGATGATTTCCAGATAAACCTCAACTTCATTAAAAATGTGATGACTGCTGTCCTCTGAAGTTAATACCTTTGTTGGTAATATGAGGTCCTTTTGCACCCTGCACCGTGATAGCGAGGGTGATGAGGGCCATGAAGAAAACCAATGCACGTTTGAATGAAACCATTTTGATGAGATGTTTGATGGGAATATGGATAAAGAATATGATGGGAACCTTTTCATATTTAATTAAACATAACGTGACGAACAGACCACCCTTAATTACATCTGCGTTGGCAACTTTTTATTTGTAACTTGCTATGGATTGGTCTAACTTGATCCCTGGCGTTGCATGCTGTCGAAGGTCAATACCTGCTTTCCGAAATACTTCAGCTGTCAACTCGTCCATCCCATATGATTCAGAATAGACTACTTGGCTAATACCGACTTGTACAATCTTGATTGCACAACCTGTGTAAACAAAAAAAAAACGGCATATTAGTTCCTAAAAGTATCACTAATTGCTGTGCGAATGAACAACCTTCGTAAAGCCAACGCTACACACAAGTTATTACCAAGACAAGGGCAAGTGTTGCAATAGATCGTGCTACCAGTCCCAATTCGCTCTCTTCCGGCTTCCAATAATGCATTCTCCTCAGCATGCATACAAAGGCACCGATCTAACCCTCGCCCACAAGGCGTCGCTTGATTACACCTCGAGCAGCCCCCATCATTGCAATTCTTCAAATTTTTGGGTGTTCCGTTGTATCCCGTGGCTATTACACGCTTGTCCCGAACAAGAACACATCCGACTCGGCGCTTCATGCAGTTGGACCGACGTGCTGCCAAATTCGCTAAATACATGAAATACGAGTCCCATGACGGTCTTAGTAGATCTGGATTGGTGATATCGAGTGCTTCGAGTGATTGCTGGAGCGATGTGAGGTCCGAATGGTTGTTAAGGATCGAAAGGTCGGACATGGATAGAAGTTTATAGGATGGAGTGTTAAAAATGAAGATGGGTGAGGGTGACTCCGATGGGTAGGAAGTAGTTGACAGATTCTGATCTTGGTCTAATAAAGAGGTGACTATACTGGTATTATCATTAGCCATCAGGTCCAAACCTTCGTCTGACTCTAGATCAGGAAATTGTACTGAGGAGTCCGATACTGGCGTTGGTGCTGTGAGGCTCTTAGAGATTGTGTACAACGAATTGTCGCTCATTTCAACAAACTGCTCCAATGATGGTATTGGAAGATCTTGCCTTTGACACCTACAAGTGGTATTATGGCGGCTCGTTTGTGTCAGCTACTGTGACCAATGATTGCCAGTAATTAACTATTACACAAAAACAAAGACTTGTTCCGGCCTTACCGTGCCACACACCGACGGTACCGCATCATCATTGGACTCTCCACTGACAATAATAAAAAGAAAGGCCGTTTGCAAAGTATAGAAATCCCGTGGACAGTATTGACATCACATGTAACATAATGATTCATCCAATTGAGCGTGACAAAGCTCAGCATGGCTTCGATGGTATCGAATTCTGCACTCTGTGACATTGGGTCTTGGATTCGGGCGGTATTTGAGCCCTGCCCGGTGTGCAACGCTCTGTTGGAGACAGCTGACTTAAGGTATAATTTTTTGAAGTCATATACTCTAGTGAGCAAGTCCATGACTTCATGCTTCCCACTACATGATGGACCCACAATGCCGATGAACATGGCTCCCAAAATGTGTTCGTTCTAAGTTGAGAGATGTCTAGCGGATGAGGCACGGATCTGTCTCGCCTTTATACGAGCCCAAGCCACGCTTTCCATTCTTTGGTTCCTGATTCAAGTTGTGGCCAATGGGCTTTTATTCAAGATCTCATCAAGATATAAATATATTGAAGCTAAAAATACATGTAAGAGGTAACCTGACCGCTAGAAGCGCTGCTTGCTGTCCTCAATACTTCTACCAATGCTACTCTATAGCACTATAAGAATTAATACTACTACAAATAGCAAAAACCAGAAAATATAAATAATAAAAGGATATTGTGTGCTTATTCATCATTGGTGGCCAATTCACTAATAGACATATCTACACCTGCATTTGCATTCACATCCGTATCCATGTTAGTATCGGCGATAGACGCCGCTTCTGGATAGTCTGAGGCTGAAATAGTTGCAGTTTTAGTGTCTGTAGGAGCATCTGAGCTAGCTGTTCCAGGAGGCGATGGTGATACATCATCCTTATCGTTATCAGGGACTACGACGACTTCTTCCTCTTCTTCTTCCTCTTCATCATCGGCCATTTCTGGCATATGTAGAGCAGGAGGGCCGCCTCCGGAAGATAACAAACATAGTCCATTCACTAGGACTCTAAACGAGAATGTGATCGTCTCTTCAGAACGATTGAATGTGACAGCTATATTAGATATTAAACATATTGAACAAAAAGAGTCTTTAGTAATATGTTATATATGATCAGAAATCAGGTACGTAAGGAATATCAGCATTAGTCACTCACTCAGGGATGGGACTGTAGGGTTCATAGGAACCATTCGGGTACGATCAGAGCCTCCAAAATGTACTAGTGTATATCCGACCACTGGCTCGGTCCTCCATCGATGTCCAAACAGCTCTCCGACAGATGCCTCGCTTTGGAATGTGCGTACCTCAATATTATCAGGCTTGGCCTTATTTAGGGTCGTATTGTCATCTTCATCATCTTCAATTTTGATTACAATGGTTTCAATCTGCTTGCTCATCGATAGTGACGAGGACACATTTGAGCTAGTATTCTCCGTTTGTGTAGATGACATGCTACTCGAAGCAGGCTTCGCAGCCGCTTCTACATTCGAGATGACTGGAGGATCAGGAGAGTGAGAAGGAGAAGCTCGTCGATTCTGGATCTCTAGAGTATCACCCTCATCTAGCCCATTGAAAACCATTTGGAATTCTCGCTCCACCATGCGGTCTTCAATCTCAAGTATCTGTGCATCTTGCCATCCCTGAAACCGCACCTCCTGTAACTCTCGTTTGAAACGAGCGTGAATCTTCTTCAAAAAGTTTGTTCTGAAAGGTGGCACTGGACGCGGTTTACCATGCACCTGCAAATACTGCGTGCACACTGGACACAGAACTCTGCTCGCGGCCGCAGTATCGTCTTCAGAAGATCTTGATCCATCCGGTATCACAATCTGTAACTCTACCTTTGGTTTCCATGACAACGAATCTAAAGCCATGCAATTCGAGCACTCTAAAGGACGAGTTGATTTCTTAATGGGCCGATCAACTTGGGGCCCAAAAACACGTGGTGGAGTTGGCGAGTGTGACCCAGGTGAAGTTGGAACACCCCCAAGTGAAGACTTTTGTGTCGGGTTCGATGCCATTTGACGGTTTCGAAGGTACTGAAGCTGGCGCAATTGTTGCTGCTTCTGTTGAAGTTGACGGTGTTGCTGGTATCGCTGCAAAATCTGTTGCTGCTGAGTTAAGCGCTGCTGGGACTGGAGCGGGCTTGGCCTAATAGCCTGAGGCGCATGTTGAGATGGCGCTGGTGGATGAGGTTTGATAGGGATTGGTTGATTATATATAGGGTACATTTGCTGATGCGGCTGATAATGTCGTTGAATTGGCTTGAAACTAGAACTTTGTTGATGTTGTGCAGGTTTTGGGTGAAGCTGTTGTAGTTGTTGTGATTGAGCCTGTTGTGGAGGTCGCTGTTGAGTATTTTGAGTCACCAACTGAGCAGCGCGCTGCTGATCGAGCATGCGCATGTGCTTATGAAGGTGATATGACCTAGAGTGAGCCGACTGAGCTTGCTGCTGCGCGCGATGTCGCTGCTGGTGAATGGACTGGCGCATTTCGGTTGCTGCGTCTTGTGGAATAACTTCAGATGAAGCTTCATTGGGCTGTACTTGCTTTTGTGGATGCTGCTGTTGTAGCTGCTGATGAGATTGATGAGTAGTGGCTTGCAGACGTCCTGGGTTAGATTGTATCTGAGATCGATCATGTTGTGACAAGGGATGCTGAGACAGAAGTGAAGCGTGTGCTGGATGCTTATGAGGTTGGAGCTGTGGTACAATTGAAGCATATGGTGTGCTCTGCTGAATGCCTTGTAAAACTTTGTCATCTGGATGACGAGATTGTCGCAAATCTGAAATTTTGGAAGAGTAGGAAGATGGATGTGAAGGATGTACATAGAGTTTCGTAGACAAGGATTCTAAAGGTGGTGAACTGTGCCCAGGGCGCAAAGGTATGGTAGTATGATTGCTCGCTGGAGGAGACCCTGGGCGAGATCCAGGACGCGAATCAGAATGATGATAATATGACTCCCCATGAGAAGGATAATCTCGTTCTCGCTCCAGAGGGTATCTGCCATGATATGAGGAATGGTGGGTACCATTTGTATAGATTTCAGGCGTGTACCATGATGGGTAGGATGTTGAATATTTGTAAACTGGGGATGGTGGTCGATCGAACTCAGGAGGGCCATGTGACCGCAATGATGGCCGTGAATAATAAATGTGTGGAGGCCGCTTTGGATAATGCCCATAATCTGGGTCATACCCATAATAGCTGGGATAGTCGTCAATGCCTGACCTGTCAATCGACCTTTTGCGAGAGGGGGTGAAGGGAGAATAATTGACAGATTTGGCTTCCAACTCAAAAATACGATTACGCATGGCGATGTACATATCCTGCGTGAATTCTGTCGGCATCTCGTCCAGCGAGAATAGAACTGTGAAGCGAAGATTTCAGACAACAAATAAGTGCTCGTGCAAAAGGCATTAATTCACAGACAGCAATTATCTAAGCAGTAGGCAGCATTTTTTTCTTTTTTTAAAAAATGCACAAGCCATTCGTACCTCCTGCAAGTGTTGACAGCGTGTGCTGCGATGCGATAGGATGCCGCGTCCGAAAATAGGGTTCCTGAATGGGTGTTGTTTTCTATCAGCACGGGCCAAGGCCACAAAGAAAGCATTAGTCTATGCATAAGTGTACCGAATAAAGTCGCAAAAAAAAGAAAAACATTACGCATAGTATCTTGCTCTTAATACCTTCCAGAGTGACGACAGAGCATCATTACCATCATCAGATGTAGGCTGGTCAAGTTTGGCTGATATAGATGGAATGGAAAAAGGGTAACGATTCAATGCGTTAGGATGATGCGAGACTGTAGCAGGTTGTGGCCCTGGAGGGTAGTGGTTGGCATAGAAGGAATGAGATACAGATCGCATCCTGGGATGATGCTCTGCTTGAATCATGCTACTACTTCTGCTACTGCTACTGATACTGCCATGATAATGACTATTCCTCCTCTCATGATCATGCTCACGGTGGCCAGTACGTTTAAGATCCCGTCCGTTCTCTTGCCTATACTCCTTATCCCTTTCATCCTGCAACGAAGAACAAGCATCACCATGATTGGAGTCTCCATTCATGTGGCTTCGATCGACTCCTGGCTTAAGAAATGAGTGAGATAAGGAGTGTTGACTATGTGGATGATCAGTCTGCAGAGAATACGAGGTTTGAGCTGGAGCCGAGGCGGAAGAAGAGATTAATTCCGAGCGCTTCTGGTGATGCTGGTTAGAATAGTCCTTGTCAAGATAAGGGGGGTTTTGTTGATGTTCCTGGTGATGATGGTGCTGTTGACCATGGTCTAGTGATGGATGCTGATATAGATGATGTAGATGTAATTTATTATAGTCTGGATTTGCACGATTTTGCTCAGGTGGAGCATGAGAAGCAGAAACAGAAGCAGAAACAGAAGCAGATACAGAAGCAGAAGCAGAGGCAGAGGCAGAGGCAGAGGCAGTGGTAGAGGCAGGAATGCGAGCAGAGTAAGCATGATGAACATCTGACGGAGGATGATCCTCTGCAGAATGATCCTCCATAGTTTAAAACAACAGGGGGATGGAGGGAATGGAGGAAATGAGACACAGAAGTCAAGGATGGAAAACGGTGAGCGATGAGGGAACGGGACATTTCACGACTTCTTGTGCCAACACAAAAATGGACAACTGTACTCATGTGTGTGCATGTTTCCAATAACCAGGATTGTAACCACACACACATGAACCCCATCCGACAACGTGCTCCGATTTCCGTCTTTTGACGACCGATTGACTGCATTACAAAGAACAATTAACAGATACTCTGTCATTCTCTGTGATTCTTTTCATATTCAGACTCACAAACACACACAATAACGCAAACATACATACCCACTCGATCATCACTCGCCTCCATGGTGAGAAAAATCATCCAGCACACTGTAAACAATTACTGCTGTGGAGTAAAAATGCGGGGTAGTCCATTATAAAAAGCACTTCTTATAGATCTTTCTTCTATGGAGGGAACCTACTTTGTCTTAGCCGTGGCCTCATGTCTTGCGTTTGTGTTAATTGTTGTGTCTTGTGTGTCTGTTCACGCTTCTGCTTTTGTCGAGTTGAAGTGATCATGGAGTATGCAATCGCAAGTTCTTGTGATGTGTATGATGCTGCTGCCGCCGCCGCTGCTGCTGCTATCGTAGCACCTGTCGATTCCTCAGAAGGTGATGCTGTCCGCGCCTGGAGTGGGGAGGACTCTCTACTCCGTCCATGAGTGCGCTGTCGGTGCTGTTCCTGCTGCGGTAATGAAAGAATCTGGTTCAGCTGCTCATCCTCACTATTTATTGCCTGGTCACTGTGGCCACAGGGCTCACGGTCGTTCTGTCCGGTCAGAGGTGATTTAGAGCGAGGAGAGATTTTTACTGGTGATGAGCTAGGATTTGATGAAGGAGAAGCTGATCTAGAAGTAATAGTGGCGATATGGGTATGTGTAACAAAAGATGACGCTGTAACCCTTGTACTCTCAGATGCAGACACCGGAACTGAAGATAATGTTGGTAGCGAAATGATATCAGCCTGAGGGGAAGTCGAAGGACTCATGATAATTGAATGTTATTCCCACTGGCAGCACGTAAGGTGCAGTCGCAGGTAAAGTAAAGAATGCAGAGGCAAGAATGGGAATGAGCATGCTCATGCGGAATGGGTTCTGGATGCAGATCACTTTTTTTTCTTACTGTTACGCGAATAAACGGAATGTCAACCGGAATACAAAAAAAGTGGATCCGACAGCTATGCGGGGAAGAACAATTGGTAGGTCAATGCCCCTGTGAAACGCCCTGCATACTTGAAAAAATATAACCTTTTATATTCAAATTCAAATTTATTTAATCTACATGTTGTACAATGTTACTATTATTGCTATTATTGCTGTTGCTGATGTTGATGTTGCTGCCGGTACTGAGCCAATAAGATTGTCGCTGTGGCTGAATGTCCGCAGATCCGCTGGTGGCGATGTAGTGCATCATTCCGCATGAAACCACATCCACAGTCTTCACAAGTGTAAGGTTTTTCTCCTGTGTGCAGACGCACATGCCGCTCTAGGTCATGACGTCTCGCAAACGCCAAATGGCATGACCCACACTGAAACGGTCGCTCTGAGGAATGAGTCTTCATATGTGATGTCAGATTATAGGCCCTAGAAAAAGTCTTGCCACAACCAGGAACATTACATTCAAAAGATGTAGGCTTAAACCTATGCTTCACTTGGCGAATTCGACACTTGCGTTTAGCTGATACACCTATGGTAAAAGTCGAAGAACCAGAGGTAGCCACCACTTCATTGGATTGGTTGGATGGTCCTTTTGAGGGATCCTCTGCAGAGGACACCATTTCGGCATGGTGAACATTGGATACTAAAGCTTTTGCCTTATAAATCTTGTTTCTTGCACGTGAATGTGTTGACTCTGAGCGTTTCTTGGATGGGCGGGAATCAGGCCGCTTGATAATTGCAGGGGTAAGCGTGTAATCCGGAGACGAATCGCGCGAAAGTGAGGCCCACGACATGGTAGGCGATCCCAGCAACAAAGCATCGGGCGAGGAGACCAACAAAGGGATGTTTTCAGTATGAGTAGTCTGAGGTACCATCAATAAACCCCGGTTAAGCTCAAATGTAGGTATTACGTTTTGTAGATCAGGATGATGGAAGGAGGCAGCCATAGCCTGAGATTCTGTGTGGTATTCGAAAGAAGACACGGGACCATAACCATAATGTGTTCGATCAGATATAGTGGCCTTGAATGACTCATATGGCGCAGTAGAAGGTGTAGGATAGACCATAGGGATTGATAATGAAGCATTAGGTACATGCTCTCCATAGGGGGCACAGAGTATTTGGTGATCTGGCTGAAGTTGTTTCTTATCAAAGGGAAGTTGAAGTTGTTGATCCCGGACAAAGAAAGGTACAAGGGGGCTACTTCCTGGAGTATCATGTTGTTGATGTCGATGCTCCTGACACGACGACAATGTACTGTAAAAAGGGCGCGACGGCGAAGGAAGTTGCTGAGGTTTGGAGTCAGGTTTTGGATTGAAGCCTGCGCCCGCTGAACGCATCATCTGAAGTGGAGTAGTCGGCCGCGTCTCCTGATCTAGTTGGTCTTGTAAGCTATCGTAAGGATTGGCTGTGGCTTCATACTCTTGCATATTGTCATCATCGCCCTCTTCTCCATCGAATGATATGATTGAAAGGTTGGGCGAGATCAAATTGGGCAGCTGGCGGCTATCAAGGTCATCCAAAAGACCAAAGAGCGGTACGTGAGTGTCGCTAACAGGAGCATTGCTCTGTGCATGGAAAAGTAGGTGGGGCAACTGACTGTGTCCAGCCATGACGAGTGTGGAAAGCATCAAATAAAGGGGGAGGGACAAAAGCTCAAAAAATCCCGCGGAGAAATCACAAAAAAAAAAGGCAAGAAAACGTGGATTGGCAAGCGGGAAAGCGAACTGAGCGTTTGTGAATAGAGAGCAAAAGACAGGCCGATCGACAGATTGAATATTGGAATAAAACAGATGAAATGAAAAAGGATGGTTTGTTGGGATATCACAGTTAAAGACGACTACGAGAAGTTAAAAATTGATATGGATAGAGAATGTGAAGTAACGAAGAAAGAAGGAAGAGAGGAAGAAGAAAAGAGAAATAAGGGTCCAGAACAAAGACAGAAAGTTTAAAGAAACTGTTATTTGAATGAGATTTGTATGATGAAGAAAGATACGTCGTGGATGGTAGAGAGAAAAGGGGTTTAAGAAAAAAAAATGGGAGAAAAGAATGAACAAACCGAGGTGGGAATCGCCAGATATTTGTATGAAATCGAGATACAAGCCAAAGAGGGCAAAAAGGAAAGTCAATGATGGACAAAAAGAGGACGACTGGATTATTCCCGGCAACTGTAAGTGTCATTTAATTTGTTCTATTTTATATACTTTATTTTAATATGTTGGTTGCCATGACTTGACCAACCTCCTGTTCTCAATGGCGCAGTCCCTATTTCGTTTCAATTAGGATATTCAGTCATCTGCTCAAGTTTTTAATAACATTATAGCACTTTAAATAGGATACGATGAGCTGTATAGTGAATCAAGCGTAAACCATCCAGCCAAAAAAGCTTTTCTGAAGACGATATTCCTTACCACGCTTCCGCTCAATCAGGTCTGCTTCTTCGTTGTTACTTGCTCTAAGCGCAATCATACACGCATCAATCAGTTCAGGCTCAAAGATGGTGAAAGAACAGTTTATTTTCGTTGCAACCTGCAATTCAGACAAACACTACCGAATTTCACTGGTAAAGGCTTCGGGATGTAGATCATTTTCATCGCTGTATTCTATGCGCTCAGTATGCTTACAAAGTACGAAAGTGCGATTGAGCACAATGCAATACATAACCCATCATCAGAGCAGGCAGGAGTTATTTATGCCATCTATCAACAAACGCTTTGATTAAGATTCATCAGAAAATAGTTCTTGTGAAGAGCTATTGAAGTGTTATCAGAAATTAGGGATAGGGCAGGAAACAATCACATTATTTTACTAGCGGTATAATGAATAGACACATATCCTCCAGTCGCAACCAGGCGCTTACCTCTTTATAATCATGAATGCTAGGTTTCCTTAATAGCTTTAAGCGACTTCTGTTGCTTCTCCTCAGAGCCTTTTCTTTGTATCGACTTATCATCTCAAATCAAATGTCATCATAAAGTAGTAATCAAGTCTCTCATTGGAGAGCGCTGTGCCTCATCCCACAACTTGATATGAAGGAAAGAAATGCTCTTTTCCCTTTTTTGTGCCACATGGTTGGGCCAGCAATTCTACCTCATGCTGCTACATTCCTGCAAGGCATCAAGAACTGCGCACCCGACCATCCTGAATACCTATTTACATTCGTTGCGGTTGGAATATTGTATATAGTTATATAATAGACTGTCAGCTATAGAAGGTACGCACGGAATTATTGATATGAGAGAAACAAAGCAGAGAATAGCAAAGAACAATCGGATGTAACCTTATCTCTTTGTCTTTTGCTCCTTCAGCTTTGCAACCGATCCAATTAAATGTGAATGTATTCACTGCAGTTTCCTCTCACGCCACAGGGTCACAAAACATTGTGGAGTTTTCAACATCTTACTGCTGTTAGTAAGATAAAATGTAACAACTACAATGTTTTATTAATTAAGGTGATGTCCGCGGAATGCTTTTAGCTCTCCAGATATTGGAATGGACGATCAAATAAAATAAGAGCAGTGGAACATGGCAAGTAAAGAAACCTCCTCGTTCAAAGACAGTTTGCTGTTGCTATCATTATCCCTTGCCTTCATTTTGCCATGATCAGCTTCACCGTCTTGGTAAGTTTCGTCTCATGGAAGAATTAAGCACCGACCTTTTTTAAGTAAAAAATAAACATGTGTCTTGTGTGCATCTTTACTATGTTGTAACACAACTTTGAAGACAGTAACTGAACCTTTTGCCCCGATCACGATCAGGCATTGCTCTTATAGAATCTGTGCATGCAGCCTTTTCAATTGAGTTCACTGAGGGCGATTCACTCTTGGTGCACGAGGCGATCGCCATCACAATGGCATACAGTGTTAATTATTATTATTTTTTTTTTTTTTAAAAAAAAAAAAAAAAGAGCCGTTTTGTCAAAGCTATAAACATCTGTTGAAGGCGCGTAATTTGATTTTTTGATCTTTTTTTGTGACCAAGGCAAAGTTTCCGATCAAGAAAAACCTCGTTGCACAACAGTTTTAAAGACACATGTTTATATACCTTGGTGGATACATTTTTGCCGTTCGCGCTCAATACACATTCCCTTGAAAAGAAAGGAATCATCCATTTGAGAAAAAACCTGCCCAGCGTCTTGCGGTAAGCATCTTGGTAAACGATAAGTTGACTCATAGCATCCAGCGTGAAAAATAAATTTATAAACCTAGGGTGGGCTTAGTAGAAAGCATGGCCACAAAATAAACAATCTTTTTTTTTTTTTTCTTTTTCGATCGTTGCCCAATGCTCATACTTTTTTTTATTTTTTTTTCTGAGTGCCCACATGGCATTGCTTTTTGTTTTTATTAGTGATGGTTAATAAACCATGACAATCCACAGAAACAACCTGTTTAATTAACAGTCTTTTTTTTTTGTCCTTAAGGACAACTGGTTCACGAGTAACATGTTTTGGCTTTCGAGATAACTTTGACGCAGCTATAGTTCGAATATATTTGTATGAACAAGTGGGTGTGGATTCTATCATTGAAACATCATTTGGTGTTAATAATGGAGATGGTGCTATACATTATTGAAAAACAGTATGAAGGAAAGAATAACGTCCTTTGTCTTTGCATTGTTTATTACCAAGATTGCTTTTAATAGTGCATATTAAAACTGGTTATAATAAACTACTGTGTCATCTCAGGGTCAGTTATGCTTTGACCACCATACAATGCAGTAGAATATGCATGAGCATCTTGAGCATGGATCGAGGGGATCAATATAAGCAAATAAAAATGAAAGAAGGAATGGCAAAAAGAGCAACTGAAGATTGTTGAATACAAAGTGGAGAAAATATACTTTCATAACACTACTTGTTACTGTTTTTATTATTAACATGGTAAATATTTCCTCGATCATATCTATTTCGATCGAATACTCGGCATAAAAGTACCGATGATAGTAAATAGCACGAGGCTGATTGCCAAACAAAATTATGGGCGCGAGTAGGACAAAGGAGACGATTAGTTGTAAAGAAAATGTCAATGCTGAACATGGCTGAAAGGCTGCTGTAGAGTGTAATTCATTTTTCACCGCGTAGGTTTACAAAAATAAAACTTCAAATCACATCAATTCGCAGGAAAGAGATGCATCTGAAAGACTTCGTTGTGTGTGAAGCATTTTTTGTAATGTCGAATGAAATCATTCTACTCATTCGCGTCGCGTACTCTATTTCCCCAGAAATTGGTATCAAGTTGCAGGATCAAATGCAAATACATGAAGTCTTTTCTGTTGTGCAGTTCATCCCCCTTTAAATGTGGAGATGGGCTAAGTAAAATGGTTGACGTGCATAATTTGCTTTTCTCTTGAAAATTTAAGTCTGTGAGGGTGCAAATAGAGGAGGCATTTATGCAGAGAACGTCAATACATATCCCAACAGTTCGGTAAAAAGGTTATGTGGTCATAATTAAATTATGTCTCCCTCCACGCCACACAAGAATTGAACAGTTTGGATCTATACGAACATGAGTATTTTTATTTGCTTTTACTTATTTTTACTTTCTTTTTACTTAAACATCGGAAAAACAGGAAAAACAGGAAAAACAAAAGTAAATTCACTGACAAAATACTTCTGTTCGTATGTTCAGTTTAGTACATCAGTATGATTCACTGAGGCTGAAATGATTCCTTTACAGGTGATATGAAAGGACATGAAGCCAAAGCTACATCAATCTCATTAAGCTCATCAATACTACTGAAAGAAATTCAATTTACTCACATCTGCTAAACGATTGTCGAGAATAAAAAAAAATAATAAATCGATAGATTTTAATTCTTGGTTCCTTAGATCAAACATCTGTCCATGTATAGAAAAATAGATCCGAGCACAGAGTTCATGTCCAAAATTGAGATCGTCCTTGATTTGATCTCGAAAAGGGTCTCGACCCAACACATGCGGTACATTTTCATGTATCATACCATGGAGGTTGTACTTCAATTAAACTCCATCTCTTTTTTATCCACTTGTGATACTTTGTCCGCATCTCCATCTTGTCTTTAATTTACTTATCTGATTTTAGTCCAGCGTGGTTTCAATCGCTTCCTTCTGATGGTACCCTAAATGAGTTTTTTTTTTTTTTTTTTTTTTTTTTTTTAGCTGGTTTCCGATCTATCTGTTTTTTTTTCTTGCTGCCTCTCCTTTTTCTCCTTTTCATCGTTATACTATCCTTTGCTCTCCTTCTCTCATCAGACTTTTTTTTTCCAAACCAACCCAGATTCTCCCATGGCAATAAAGTCAAAGACAGCTCAAGCGTCCGTCCCTCAAGTCACAAGGATCGTATTTACGGCCTTGCTGCTTGACATTCTCGCCTTCACTATCATCCTGCCGCTCTTTCCGAGATTACTTCAGTTTTATCGCAATAGTGAACATGGCAATCAGGTAATGATTGAAAGAATTGAGTCCGCCACAACCTCTATATGCCGTCGAGCTGTTATTCTATTTTATTTTATTTTTTTGTATGGTCTGTCAGTCATTCAATTGGAAAAATTCATCTGGGTTTTTGAAATCAGCAGGATTGACATTTCCTCATCGAACAAGAAGACTGTGGCAAGGAAGCATAATGGAGTACTTTACATTCATTGGAGTTTGTCCATTTTGCTGAATGCAGAAATTCACCTTAGGAATGAGTGGCCGGGGATAGGCAGTTAACTTTTCCTTGTTTCAATCTTCTGCCCGTACTCATAATCTCCTTATCTTCTAATAATGACATTAAGACATCGTTGCTTGCATGGTCGTTGTCACGTCTCACGGATTTCCAGAATATGGTCGGATTGAACGATAGCCAAGGATCAACCGTCAAGCGGCCACCTCGTATGGATATTGTCCTTCTCGGAGGCGCTTTGGGCTCATTATTTTCCGTTTTGCAATTTATTGCGTCACCTATCATAGGAAAGCTCTCGGACGTCCTTGGAAGACGACGTGTGTTGTTGATCACCATGGTATGCCTGACTTTTTGCTCTCCTCCTTATCTTTTCTCCTAAGGTTGATCTGTGTACGAGCACCTGCCGCATGATCATCCTACCCAGCGATTTCCTCTAACCAAACATAAATTTACAACAACCGCTTTCATCTAAGTAGCTTGGCAACATGGTTTCATGTGGAGTCTGGCTCTTCTCACGCTCATTTGAGCTTTTTGTGCTCTCCAGAGTGATCGGTGGCCTTAGTGAGGGTAATGTTCAGCTATCTATCGCCATGATTTCTGACATCACCACGCCCGCAACACGCTCAAAAGGACTTGCTATGGTAGGAATTGCATTTGCGATCGCATTCACGATTGGACCAGCATTAGGCGCCTACTTTGCCAATAAGGATCTCGTTTCTGTTTTTCCTGGATTGGCTCAATACGGTCTTCATCCATTCTCGGGATCAGCCCTATTGGCAATGGTGCTGTTGACTGTGGAGAGTTTGTACTTGTACGCCAAGCTCCCAGAGACAAATTCTGAAAGTTGGAGATTGGCAGTGCATCAGACCATTGAGGAAGAGAAAAAGAAGGCCAGTGCAGAAAGGAATGGCAGATCAGTGTCGTCAGCTACTGCCACTCTCAGTAATGGATCGGCAAGTTTATCCGCGCCCATCACCATGGATACTAAGGCCATTGTTCAGCTGCAGCATAAATATCTTGCTCGACTCTCGTTTACACACTTTGCACATCTGTTTCTCTTCTCGGGGATGGAGTTCACATTAACGTTCCTGACGTTTCACCTATTTGACTTTAGCCACATGCAACAAGGTGCTTTGTTGGGTTATATCGGGATTTTATCGTCCTTGATCCAGGGCGGCTATGTTCGTCGAAAAGCTAATAAAGTTGGTGAGAAGCGGATGGTCTTACAAGGAATGGCTGCTGCCGCACTTGGATTAGGATGCATTGCACTTGTTTCCAGTGGGGGCTCTGTCGAACCAACGGCACTGGAGGAGAAGCTTGATCTGTCAGTGTTCCGAGATATTGTTCTCTGGCTGAATGCCCAAGAATGGTCAAGGAAAACAAGGATGTGGGGGCTTTACGTAGGAGCTACTGGGCTTGCCATTACTAGCGCGACTGTTGTTAATTGTTTGACCAGTTTGGCAAGCCTTGTATGCGACATGGGATCGGATGAGTGTGTTCCGGAACAAGCCACGAAGGGTGACAATAAAGCTGATCTTCAGCCGATTGGCAAAGGTCTTGCTTTAGGAAGGTTCCGCTCGTGGGGTCAGCTTGGACGTGCTGCAGGGCCAATTGCTGCTTGCAGTTTGTATTGGCGTGCGGGACCATTGGTTTGTTACGGAGCAGCATCTGTTATCGTTGCGGTGATCACTATTTTGGCATCTAGAATCTTACCTGAAGTGCGTAAACTTCCTATCCGCACCAGAGTCGCTGTGGTATCTTCAAGCAACAGCCTCAAAAAAACTCAATGAATGCAAATGGGAGAAAGAGTAAAGGGATTTGCCCATAGACTTACTTTAATATTTATTGTATGAACATTTGTATATAAAAAATAAATAAATAAACAAGTTGAATCGAATGTCAATCGAGGTGCATGTTTACATCGAGAGTGCTACAAGGAAAGAAAAAAACTTGAGCCTAGTTCACGATGCATATTTTCCCTTCTACTCTTCCTTTGACTTCTCCTCACCAGGAACCACTAGACGTTCGTACCATTTAATGGAGCCTTGCTCATAATGTTTGAATTTATCTGAGGAATACCAAGCTTTCAGCTCCTCGACCTTGTCAACAGTCTCCTTGACCTTCCAAACAGCTTCGTAGTTTTTGAAGACATCAATAGCCATCTGACCCCAAGGAAGGGTCGTATAAAAGTGGATGATGTTAGCTAGATGGAGATCCGCAAGCGAGAGTTTGTCACCAACATAATGACCATTGTTTCCGTTCTCTTTTAAATGGAACTCGTGATCCTCAAGGAATCGCTTCAAAGTGTACGACAGAAAGGTGTCACGAGTGCGCTTGCGATGTTCTTTGGGGACATCAGCAACTTCAGAGAAAGTACGCTCCCGCAAATAGTGGATGCTTGAATAGAACGACTGGATCGTCAAAGATTCCCATTTGTTCTCGCCAAGGAGGCCAAACCTCTCTGCCAAAAACACGTCAATAACCATAGATTCCGATAAGTCAAGAGTCTGGGATGTAAAAAAAAAAAAAAAAAGGAAAGGAGCTTAGCACGATATTAAAACATATAACATAGTGATGGCAAACTGGTCATTTTTTTTTATTTTTATTTTTTCTTCAATGGTTTGGATAATTACCTTCCCATTTGGAGCCGTGATCTTCAGCATAGGCAAGAAAGAGAAAGCAGTATAGACTTTGCCTGAATTCCATTCATCTTCCTGAAGCATGATTACAGCCACGTTAATAAAGATCAGCTTTCATTGGTGCTTTTTCGTTTTTCGTTTTTCGTTTTTTTTTTTTTTTTTTTTTTTTTTCTTTTTCGTTTACAATTTACTTACTGAAGGGGACTGAAGAGTGAAGTTGGCTTTACCATAATAAAGGATATCTCTTGATGTGGACCCAACAGATGCGATGTCCCAGTAAAGGAATGTATAGTGCAAATCCTTTTCATCTGTCTCCTCCAGAAGACGAGTCTTCTCGTAGGAAGTAAAGGATGGGTTCTCAGACTTGTAACTAATCTTTGGTCTTTTTTCAGGCTGTGGTGTCATGATTGTGTAGTATGTGTAAGACTAAATGTAACGGTGTTTTGAGAAAGATTGAGGATCGTATTGAAACGAAAAAAAAAAAAAAAAAAAAAAAAAAAAGAGCGCTTTTAAAGTGTTGACATTTGGTGGCACTTCTTGCCAAAAAGCGCATCGACTACATAGCACCATTACTGTTGTTTGTGAACAAATTCTATAGGAAGGTTTCCTTCATATTGCACTCGGATTTGGTGGCAACTCAAGTCAAGGACGCCAAAATCCAACGCCGCACTCTTTTTAGCGCCAAATAAAATGCCGCACAAACAATTGCATAATTTTTCTTTTTTTGCTGAACGCAAGAAAAAGCGCGCAGCATCTGTTTCATCATGAAAAAATTGGTGTAAACATTGCAACATTTGATATTTTGCTTTGGCTGGGGAGATCATTAAACTACCTCCTCAAAAACTTTTATTTGGTCCCTACATAATTCTTTTTTTTATAAAAAGATAAAATTGGCAGCGAGCGCGAGAAGTGCGCCTTTGCTGGCCAAAAGTCCAGAGGCGTCAGAATCCTAGAGTTCTGATTCATTCAATATCAAAACAATCCTTTCGCATCCAACATCCCCCTTCCAAATAATAATAATAATAATAATAATAATACTTTTCTAGTGCGATTTAACAATGCAGGCACTGCACTGAAAAATGTGCTAGAGAAGGTTGTCAATAAATAATAAACGAACAACTGGCTAAGAAGTAAACACAATGCTACCCCTTGAGTTATAGGGAAAAAACATCAAAGCTAAAGAGTTTATAATTCGTTATCAATGAACATATGGAGATAAGGTCTATAAATGATTGTGTACGATTTCTAAATATGTTCCCGGTAGTTGTATGAAACGATTAAATTTGGCTCTCCAAGACTCTAAGAAGGATATTCTCTACTTTAGCCAACTGTTCTCGGGTCGATACTTGGGATGCAATCATGTAGACAACATTTCCCAAGGGTCGTCCAAAGATGGCTACCTCTATCTCACTATCTTCATGCTCCTTCTCTCTCAGTTTGGATTGCACTTTTTGCGAGACCAAGGACGCATAGCCTGAAGGGCCATCGAGCTCCTGCATCTGGATTGCCAAGACGCTTCCAAGGGGCACAACACCAGCAACATGCTTCATCTTTGAGATCTTATTGACAACCTTTTGATTCCACGAACACCAGATGCCCTGTTCTCCATACGGTGCAGCCCCCCAGTCCTGACGAGCTTGATCTGCGTCGCCATGAGATTCCATTAAACGGTATGCCTGAAGACTGGTGTTGGCGACTGCACATCCAATAGGGTGTGCGGTATATGAGTGACCGTGCAAAAGTGCGTCTGTCTTGGTTTCACTCAAAAAGTTGTTGAAAATTGCATCACTAGTCAGCGTAGTTGCCAGTGAGATCAGACCACCAGTGAGGAGCTTCGCGTATGCAGCAATGTCGGGATCCTTTTTTTTTTAAAAAAAATAAAAATGAAAATAAAATAAATGAGTGAAAAAAGTGATTAGCTGCCAGTAGGTTGTTCCACATACTAAAAAATAAAAATAAAAAGTTTTCTTACCACTTGCAGCATGTCTGCTGCAGATTTACGGCCCAAACGCCAGCACCCAGTAAAGACCTCATCAAACACCACTGGGAGTCCCTTCCAGTTGTTCTTAGCAGGGACATGTGGATTTTTGACGGGTGAAATCTCGGTTCCAAACCCCTTGAAGGCTCTCACTTCCTCGACAAGGCATCTTTGGAAGAGAGGGTCCACCCAGACCATGCCACCAGCACCCATCAGGACTGGCTCCATTAGCAAGGCTCCAAATGATCTTTTCTCTTTTTGTGTCAGCCTGGTTAACGTCTCTCGGATATGAGTACGGTAAATCTTTAATCGAGGATCTTGACCATTGCTACATGATGGCATTGATGAGGAGAGAGGAGATTTGGAGAACACAGATGACAAATTGTCGATCGAAACCTTAAGAGGGGCCCCATCCTTGGTCATCTCTGCAGGAACAGTGACCTGGAAATGAGAATCCTTAAACAACACTGTAGGAGGGTTGAACCAATGACCATGGGATTTATACCAAGTCACTTGGGCATTGTACAGATTTGGTGAACATGCGTTCATTGCTCCAATAGTATCACCATGGTATCCACCGTCGATACCAATCACCTCCACCTGCCCTGTAGCTTGACCTAGATCTATATACCGATCCTGACTAGCCTTTAATGCCATCTTGAGTGCCACCTCAACGGCTGTACTGCCGTTATCAGAGAAAAATACACGAGAGGCCCAGCCATCTCCAACGGTCTCAAGTAGTGTCTCCGTCAACTTGACAGCAGGTTCATGCGCACATTCCGGGAACATGACATGTCCATAGCGACCTGCAGCATAAGCGGCCGACTGCGTCAATTCGGGTGATCCATGGCCCAACCCCTGGGTCCACCAACTGGCGCATCCGTCAAACATCTCCTTCCATTTCCACTGCCTCCCGCCATCACTCTCATTCGCTACTGTCACATTTTGTGTGGATGTACCAATTGATTGGGTATCTTTTTTGGATTCCAGATATGTGGTCATGATATCTCCATATGCTGAATCGATTACAGTCACCTCCTTAACAGTCTGGTGCTGTGTGAACGGCCACCAAATCGAAGTCCGGGCTTTGTCAGCCAGAGATTCCAACCGATCTAGCCGTTGATGATGATATTGACCCAGCGCCTCAACCACTTGTCGGAAATGATCCTCAGTTTGCTCGTAATATTCTTGCAGTTGCTCTGCATCTTCCTTTGGATCGGCTAATTTCTGTGGAGGCGGAGGCATCGCATAGATAATGGGCCTGTTCTCCTTTGCCTCTGTCGCTGTCAATTTGAGGATGTGTCTATACAAGAACTGGTCGTTCCGACAAGTGTTTTCAAAGAGTAGCAATGCAGGGATGTCGTATCCGTATTGATGCAGGGATTCATAAGATGTCAATGTCGTAGAGATCCCGCCCAAATGGCTATCACCCACCAAAACTGTAGGCAGCCGCAATGGCCGATAGAACCTGGACTGCAGCTCTCCCGACATAATGGGGCTATTAACACCTATACATGGTGACGAAATTAAAGATCGGGGTCAAACAAAAAATTAGAATTCAAATATTCCAGTTGAAAGGATGAGACGGATAGATGAAAGCTAAAAATATTAAACGTGCAGAGAGTGTGAGGCTAAAGGAAGAGAAAGTTGATTGAAAAGGAAGAAAAAGAAAAGCCTATGTGTTTGGGGATCTGGTAATATGTAAAGTACATTTCCGATATCACCGGATCGGCTTGCATTCTGATAGGATGCTATGATCTTATTTCCTTTTACCTCCTGCAGTTTCGAGTAATGCCCATCCTTTATCAGATGGTCCCAAAGTCTGCTTGAATGTGCGCAGTGCATTGATTGTTGCCTGAAGAACCTCTGAGTCTGGTGGAGGCTACCATTTCAAGAAAAAGATGAGTATATTATTATTATTTTTTAGAACCAGGTACTCATCAATTGTCAGCAGAATAGTAGATGTAGATCTTCAGTCACCGTGACTGACCAAATCATTTCAGCTCTTTCCCCAGCAAAGACAATCTGATGTGTTTTACCTCAGTAGTAGCGATATGAGGGCTGACTGGGTCAGGATAAGCATATAGCCGACTAGTCTCTACAAGAGGTGCATATGCTTTTACATGTCTATTCTAGAAAATAAAAGGTTATCATTTATGAAACAAAGACAGCTCGCACAAAAGCAGAAATGGAACGTGCCTTGCATCACAGTCAACAGGATATCCGGTTTGAACAGGCTTCAGATAAAAGGCTTTAGTCTTCTTTTGTTTATCTGCACCGATCGACAAGGCTGCAGCGGCACGGACGAGGCCTGTTGAGAGAATAGTCTTCCCAACATTAGTGTTGGCGGCAAAGACCTGGTAGGCCTGAAATGACCGTGTGGGCAAATGAGCCATGTCAATTCAATTGCAAAGTGAAAATGAAGTGAAGGGAGCAAAAAGAAAGTGAAACCCTTTTTCCCATCATATTGTGACCCACCAAACACTGACAGGCTACCAAACTTGGGGGTCAACATTTTTAAATTTCTAGTGGAGGCCAGTATAAACATACCCCAGCAGTCACCAATTTCAATATTGTGGCAAGTCCCTTGATTTGTTACAAGTCGAAATTAGCCAAATTTTCATGGGCAGAAGAGTGGTATTGCTCGAGCATATGAAAACTATGATCTTTTCACTTAAAAACCTGTGAAGGTGTGAAGGGAGAGTCGATCTCCCCAATAATTGTTTTCTCTGGCGCTTCGCGGGGCTAACGCGGAAATTCCTCACAGTCCTCGCTACTGCTGTGATGGGTTTAAACTTGGGTCATATTTGAGATCCCATATGCGCAAGGCACTTCCCACCAGTATTTTTGACACCATATTCCAAGAAGCTGATGCGGTTGGTATGGTGGCAACGTGTGCTGGCAAAAGATCTATGAATGCCAACACCGCCACATATCCTAGCAATGTGAGCCTGCATTCAATCATTTTTTATTTTTTTTATTTTTATAATATTTTTCAGACCAGTATGGGAACTGGCTCGGCAACACATCTCTAGCAAAAAAGAAGTCAAGAAGGAGGCAGAGAACAATAGAGATAGACACTTATTCATCTTTAATCTGGGTAGAAGAAGGTGAAAGTTGGGAAATGCGCAGTAGTGGCATCGTGATGACAAGCTTAATAAGTGATTTTAATGATTTTCTACTGATTGATTTTTACTGATTTTGCTGATTGATCCTTGCTGATTTTTTTGTTTGCATCCTTGGTATGCAAATCGAGAGCCCGGAACACTAGCTTTGCTCCTACGTATCGTACATGTAGCCTCATATGGGTGGCAAGAATCCAATAGCTGGCTGTTTTCTTCTCGTAGGAACTGGACCCGACATGCCCATGAGTTGATGAAAGCTAAATGGGCATATTTGCCCGTTCTACTATCCAAGGGATACCGCCCTGATCGAAGTGTGCTCATGCAGCTTTGTATTATAATTGAAAAGGTCTAACCAAAAGAGCGAGCAGCATTTGTTCCGAGGGATAGTCCTCGCTAGGAAGCCATGAACACAAAAATGCATATTATTCCATGTTTTAAATGACACATGTCTTTGCGGTTTTTTTTTATTTTTTGAAATAATTTATTCAAAATGAGTACGTTAAAATAATATTATTTATGACCTTTGCCAATATCTTGTGGTGTCGATACCACCGATACCACCCTGCGTCGATACTGTGTTGATGCCGCAAAGTTACACAGCATAAACAGGGCGTGTTTAACAGCTAATAGCCACAATATTGAAATTGGGTGTGCTTATCACTTACACACACCCAAATCACTAGCCTCAAAAAAAAAAAAAGAGACCGTTTGTACGACTTAGAAGAAAAAATGTACATGTACTGTAGACTCAAGTTTGGTCCCAGTCTGCCAGTGAGCGTTGTTGCAAAATTTAGGG